>NW_027185412.1:259951-389951 GCF_022577435.1 Embiotoca jacksoni
TGTGGTGCAGTAAGCTTAAAGCTATCGGTGGGCGGGACGTAGTATCGTCAGGTTTCCAATCAGATCATTCAGATCCACCAGCTCGACCAACCAACAGGAGCCTCTTTTGGATGGCGAAAAGAGCACCGGCTCTCCTTGTGAACTCCCTACAAACATTTAGAAAAGCCAAGCTGGCGTGGACACCTTTCCGCTTCAACTCTGACGTCTTTTTCTTTCGCAGCAGCATCAGTAAGCACAGTGTTTGTTGCCTGGTATCTCTGTGTGAAAAATGTGTGTGCGGCATTGTATTTTGTTTCCCTCGATACATGAGGGTAAAAATAAAAGCACAGGAGTCCGCGGCACTGTGTGGCGCGACCACCGGGTGTCACTGTGACTCTGTGCAGGGCCGCTGCCTGCTGGCCTCAGTGGAGGGGGAGTGGGGAGGGGGTGGGGGGCGGGGGGAGGGGGCTCTGTGGCAGACCCTCACAGTTTAGTCAGTGTGCTATCCTGCTGCTCGGTGGATAAGAGGAGCCTCGTGGCTTTTACAGAGCAGCCTGTGATGATATCTGCCTGCATCTCTCCCTGTGTGTGGTAACCATGAGCTGGGATGCTGAGATTGCGTTTGGAGAGAGCCTCCATGTGTCCGATTGATGTGTATTTCTGTGCAGTGTGTACACTTGATTAGCTTGGTGTACTTATTTCTGCTGTTCAGTGAAAACCACATAATATATCTGAAAAGTAGTGCCGTTATAACACCACATACTGTACGCCTCGTAAAACTTCTCGGTTTATTACTAAATGCGCTGCCTGTTCCCGCCTTTGTGTATTGTGTATGTGACACTATTATACATTGATCTACCTCCATATAGCATACTTATACATGACACTGCTACACCGCGATACCTTTGTTAACAGTTAAGGAAATAAACAGTTTTCTTGTAGTCTTGTGATTAAAGTCAATGTTGACTTTTTCATTACTTAACAAGATGGTGGGAATCTTTCGCTGACGTTAACAAAAGCTTTAAGTTTCCAAACAGCTTCTTTTTGTGCTTTGTGAGATGGAAATACTCATCGTAAAGAAAACCGGACTGTTAAACCAATGTATTGGATGGACCTGATTATTGTTGGAGGAGAATATGAAAAGTGGGGGAGCACATTTCATCATGTCACAAACATAAAAGTTAAGTCGAGTTGATGATGAAATGTTTCGCTGGGTAAGTGGACGTGATAAAAATAAAACATTTGGGGGACATGAGGTTGGAAATTATAATCACTGAAGTGATACGAAGGCAGAACAAAATGGTTTGAGTGAACGGTATAAATGCACACACATGTTGTGAGTTCCTGATGCTGCATATATGTGTGTGTGTGTGTGTGTGTGTGTGTGTGTGTGTGAGACCAACAGACACCAACTCAGTTCATTTGGATGGGAGAGGAAACAGGTGCATTGAGATTGCCTCTGTTTGTGTGGTGGATATTAAGCCCGCAATAAATGGCCTAAAGGCCGGCGGGTGCCACTGAGATTGCTTCTATGAGAAAAAAAATGAGTGCTTCTGTGTGTGTGTGTGTGTGTGTGTGACGAAATGTGTGTTTTTAGACAGGAGAGTATTATTACAGAGGAGGGACGTTATGATGAGTAGATAATAAAGAGGATTTATAGAGCGATGAATGTATGAATGGAGGAAGAAATGGAGCATGCATGCAGCAAAAGAAGAGGAGAAATCAGAACTCCTAGATGTTGCATGAAAGAGAAAGAAAACAGGGCGGTGAGGAGGAGAACAATAGAGTAAAGAAAAAGAAGTGAGAGCGGACTGAAGGGAGGAGAGAGCTGAAAAATAAAAGAATAAATAAGAGATAATACATGAAGGGATATTTGAAATGTAGAAAGAGACACTGGAGAGCAAACTGATCGATGACCTGATGTGGATTACATGGCATTTGAAAGCCTCTGCAGTCACAACAGAACTACTTCAATTTCTGCTGAACAGGAAACCTTTTTTTTTGTTTTTTTTTAAATAAACAGAAGTCTGAGGCGCTGAGGAAGAGGTCTAAAAAAAAGTGTGACAATACGTTTTTTTCTCAAGAAGCAACAAAGGCAATGCTTTACACTTCTTATTTATATCTGGATTGCACTGTGATGTCAACCTGACTGCATCCCGGACAGGCCCCCAAATATTGCTCTGTTTGAGGGCTTATATCTAATTAATGCTGGAATTATTTTCAAAGGGACCACCACAACACTGAATGAATCTTGCTCTTTGAATGGGAGTCTATTGCATCCCAAAGTTTATTTATTTATTTATTTTTAGCCAGCGCCTAGTGGCCCTCAGTGGTATTGCACTTAAAGGCATTTCTGCATTGGCTTCACTTTTCAGACCTGGAGACTACAAACATTTTTATACACAGTCAATGTGTGTCGGCCTATTAATGCTGCAGCTGTGTACAACTTTCAACCTGTTGGATGAACTTTGAACTGCAGCCAGTTGCGTAGGTTATATTTGCACCTGGCTGAGATCGGCTTGCAATGTGAGTCTGTTCTTGTGCAGTCATCTTCTGACTGCAGTGAGCTCTACATTAATTTACACCTGCATCAACATGTGACATCTTCATCCAGATCAAACGTCTGCATGTTAATGCCGTAGGGAAACTGGGTCAGAGACACCCAACTTTAACATCAATGTTAATAAGCAGCGAACTCCAAATGCTGACAAATATGTGATGCAGGTCTGGAGAAGATAATCTGTCATGTTTTTCTCGTTTAACATTTTCCGAGAGATAAGAATAAAAATGTGTATGTGTCAGGTCACACTGGCCACGTTGAACTGTGTAGCTCAAAAGTGAACGGAGATGCTCACGCCGACAGCGATGGCGTCACGCTCCATCCGCTGAACTACACGGGACCAATATTTAAATTCACAGAGATAAAAGGAAAAAGAAACAGCTCAAATCATGTGAAGGGGAGAAAATCCTCCGGAGCTTTGAAAGATTTATCAAGATAGGGTATACATCTCAATTTCGGGAGTGAAATCGGTCCCAGAAATATCACAAGATAAAGAGAAAAGCTATCGTGAAGGAAACCAGAAAAACAAAATGACCTTGAACTTGAACAAAATGAAAGGAGTGAAGAAGCAAGAGGAAGCATCAAAACAAAACAACTCATTAGACTCAAAGAAATGACTACAAGGAGGGAGGCAGGGTGTCTGTGTTGGGAGCGAGAGGAAACAGGAAGTGACGGAGAGAATGTGTTTGCATCAGGAGAAGTGAGACATGCAGGAGTAAAGAAATAAATATGGTTTGTTTTCAAAATAAAAGTTACGCAGAGACACATTTAGAATTTCTCTCGAGAAGAAAAGTAAAGATGAAATCAACATCAGCGGAGGTTACAGTGTGACTCAGGCACATAATGTGTAGTTAATAAAGTATTGATATTGTGATCATCTGATACATGAAGAGACCGATAACCTTTCTAATCCTGTGTAGGGCTGCGTATCGTTAACATATTTTTAACACTGAAACCAGGACTTCGATGCCGATGCCTGAATAATACTTTTGCTGATACCTCCATCATCATCATCATCATCATCAATCTTCAGTTTTTATGCAGTTTAAAAGGAAATATATATTTTTTTCTGCAGCTACACCTAACACAGTCCCTAAACGCCTCGCATGCTAAACGAAATGCTACTCTGGCTGTTCTGACCCACAATCCTTTGCAGCAGGAGATATCTCACAAGAGCCGCCAAGTGAAGTTGGTGGCTCTGATGCTCCGCCCACAAAAGGAGGAAGGGGAAGAAGTGGCAATTAAATGAAGCGTACTTGTTCCAAATCACATCCTTTTTATTTATATTTCAGATTCGGATTGCGACAGTAGCTGCAGTTCGTACTAAGTAAAAATAAATAATGTGTGATCCAGTACGCAGCTAGTTTCTAAGAAAATTAGGCTGAAATACATAAAACTGATATCTCTGACATAAACCTTTCCACTGATACTTTATCTGTAAAAAAAAAAACTAACCTGTTTGACCCTCAAGAGCATCGAAGACGTCGTTGCAAGAAACCTTTTCAAACAGGAAAGTACTTCGGGCACCGACAGCTGCTCCCACTTCACACGTCTATTAGTTAAGGCTCAAAATTAATTGTCAGCGCTAACAGCTACGATTCCTGAGGACTGCGCTGTATATTAGATAAAAATAATTAAGAAGAGACGTGTGGTATCTTTGGTGGGATTAGTTCATAGATCGTCTTTCCCAACCGATCGCTCCGTATCAAATCATTTAAAATCAGGAAGCTTTGTGACCGACCCACTAACAGAACGCCTCGCAGCATCACGCGCTCTTATGCACGCACATGTTGTTGGTAGTTTTATGAGTGTCGTTATGACGCTCTGAAAGAAAGCAGAAACTTTAATCAAAGGCCGTTTTGTCCGGCATTGATTTTTTTTTTTAAAGTCGATACCGCCATTAGATCCGCTGCTGTGTTGACGTTACCTGCTGAACGTGTTTAGCGGAGAGGAAACAGGTGTGTGTGTATGTGTGTGTGTGTGTGTGTGTGTGTGTGTGTGTGTGTGTGTGTGTGTGTGTGTGTGTATGTGTGTGTGTGTGTGTGTGTGTGTGTGTGTGTGTGTGTGTGCCGCAGCCATGTGAGTGACTGTTCATTAAAGTGCATTTTTAATGGAGGAGTGTTTCGCTCGGAGCTCAGTCATGCAGGCTGAGTGAACTTTGTCCGCATGGTTTACCAAAGCCGGTCTTCTCCATCTCGTTCTCTCTCTCGGCGCCTCTCTGTCTGTTTCACATTTCAATTTCAAACAAACTTCAAATGAAACTCTCGTTCTCTCTGTGTCTCTCTCCTCCTCCGTCTGTCTCTGGCAGCACCAGATTTAACTGAATTCATCCCTCATTGCAGCAGCAGGTAAAAACAAAAAAAAACACGTGTGAGTTACAATCTACATGCTGAAAGCCCTGCTAGCTGTCCTGAGCCCGACACATAAACCTCGCAGGAGTTCAGACAACATGGCATGAAGGAAAAAAGATCGGAGAAGCCAGAGAGAGCAGCAACAGGAACCAGTTAGGTCTAATTCGGTGGTGATTTAATCCTGTTAAATGTCCTCTTTAATAAGAATTCGTATGAAATTAACAGTGTAATAAATACGATGTGTCTCATCCCACATACACAGCCTCTGTCCCAACTCGGCATCAAATTACGAGCCTATATTTTTCATGAAACAATAAAAATGTTCAGTTTCAACATTTTATTTGCTGTCAGTGGTCTATTTCCAATTAAATATGGGTTAATGTGATTTACGAATTCATTGCGATCTCTTTTAATTAATTTTTTTTTACAGAGTCCCAACTTTTATTTGGAAATGGGGTTGTGTGTTTCAGAATGTGTAACAAGTGTAACTTGTTTGACCCCATTATCGTTATCAATGATATATCGCTTGTTATGTCACAATATGATTCCAAGATAATGTTGAATACTAATATAATGATATTAATCCTTGGTCATCTCCCTGTACCTGCCTGCAGCTACTCACCAATGACAGGAGCTGCTCCTTGATGTCGAGTGGAGTTTGGCTCCAGGCACCAGCAACAAATAAAAAAAAGAAAAGGAGGGGAAGGGTGTGGAGTATTGTTTTGGGCTTCGAGAATAGTGGGTTGTGGGTTTAATGACAGTTTCCTGTGTGTTATTGAGAGATGGCGTCATCGTCATGGGTGGGGTTTAAGTCCACGACAGTCGTCCCTCGAAGAGAAGCTCCGCCCATCCCGTCCGTTGACGATGACGGTTGGGAGTTTTTATTCGCACCTCCGCCTGCAACGAGATGGAATTTGATTATTAGAAGAAGACGATAACAAAGAGAAGCGTTTGCCTCCTCCGCATTTCCTGCTCTCACCTTGCCCTGCAGAGGAGGAGGACGGCGGCAGAGCGAGAACGTTGGCTCCGCCTCCTCCTCCTCCTCCGTTGGTCTGGGAGCAGACGTTGGCGTGGCGCGCGGCCGCTTTCTGCTTGTAGTGGTTGCTGTGCAGCTTGTACTTCATCAGCAGGATGAAGATGAAGACGAGGACGGAGGCCACGATGATGCCCCCGATGATGATGATCATTGTGCCGCCCAAGAACTGGAAGAAGAGATCGGAGACACGCAGACACTGAGTTCGGTGCAGTATGTTCTGTTGAATGAATCTTTAAAGCTCAACAATTAATTGAGTTTAAAGTTCATTCTTCTGCAAAGCGTGTAATAGACACACAGAAGCTTGGTGGCGGACGTCATGGACGACGAGGACGAGGTTTGAATCTTATCACCAAACTCTAAACGTGTGTTTGTTTTCCTATTAAGTGCTGCGTGTAATAGACACGCCCGTAGAGAAAAGAAAACTGTGCAATAGTGGCGCTCGGCGTTTTCTAGGCGTGAGAATAACACATTCTACTTCATTTTACTTGCATGTCTACGACACGCTTTGCCCAAATTAAGTTTTTGTGTCAAATTTTTGGGGAACAGAAAGAAGTTGCAGCGATCACAATCCTGTGAGCAGGGTGGGCGCGGAGCAACGATCGTGTTGTTGAGGGTGAAAAAAAACAACTGTGAGCGGGCGTGTTGTCGTGGTGGAGAACCCCGTTGCCATGGCGCCACATTTCAGGTGGTTTGCAGCGAATGTTTTCCCCTCATACGCCTCAGAGGGTCCCAGTAGAACTCGGTCTCGACAGTCTGACTCTGGGGGACAAATTCACGGTTGCACAACTCCCGCCAATGTCAAAGAAAAAAACACCTGGTGTCTCCTGACCTGTAAATCAACATTTCACAAGCTGACGTTTTTCCTTTGAACGTGTCACAATTGGTCATAATGAGTCAGCAGATTGTTTGGTTACGTTGTAACTTTGGTTCTCTGAGTACATATGATATATGTAAGGGAGTTGGAGCGACGCCATGATGCCGGCCAGGTCCACTTCCCATGAATTGCCCCACTAAATCTTTTTTTGTTGTTTTGTTTTTGCAGTTCCAGCAATTCCCCAATAATTTCCACGCAAGTTTCTGCAAAACAACTATTCATTCATGTTTTAAATGTACCGTGTAGTCTCGTCAGACAGATATCCAGACTGAACGCTGAACCTTTTTAATAAACCAACCTGGTCTCGTATCGAGTGACAGCGTCCGTACTCCGAGTCGGTAGCGAAGGACACGCAGCCCACCAGCTTGGTGCCGGTCAGGGCGGTGATGCCGTCGTCGTATACGGCCAGAACACACAGCTCGTAGTCCCGCGAAGACGCCAGGTCACTCAGCAGGAAGTATTTGTGGTTGGCGGGGATCATCCTGAACGAGAGGAAGACAGACAGAAAGATATCTTAAATAATGTTTTCAAACAACAGCTCGTCATAATTACGTTTTAAAGTGTCTGGCCACCCGGTTTAGCGGCAGCTTTTTCGATAGAGAAGACCAATACGAGGGACTTTGAGCTCCGACTTTATTTAGTGTCTTTCTGTTAGCACCCGGCTCAGTACGGTCGCCCGGAGGACAAACTTATCCATTAGCCGCTGCCAGCTCCACTGGCTGATACAGAACTACATATTCATATTGTAACTATCACCGGTGTTATATTTTGCAAAGCAGAATAAAATTCATTACATTTATGAAAAGCAGAAAATAATTTAAATAAACTTTTTTTCTTTTCCCAAGCCAGTGGTTTGTTTTGCCTCCTTCAGCTCTGTGAGAAACGAGATTAAAGCCGAGTTGTTGGAGTGTTGCAGTTGTAGAGTGAGTATATCAGTCCTCTGTAGGGGGAGTTACCTTCCCACCATGTACACATACGGTCTTACGTCCTATTTCATGTACACTGGGAATGCAAAGGGAGGACACCTGCAAATTGAAGAGCATTTCGACAGAACAAAAATCACATTTCATTCCGTGATGTTTTAAAATGATGATTTAAAATTATTTTTTTTTTTTACTCTTTTAATTCCATTGATTTTAAATGAACTCATCTTGGATGGATTTAATCATGAGTTGAAGTGTTGATTTCTTTGCCTCTTGTAATTTCTAATTTCTTATATCCTATTCTGTCACTTTTGTCACTCTCTGTCTCAGTCCTTCTCCATCTGTTGGACATCTCTTGGTCCTCAGACACACATCTAAAGATATTTGTATTGATGTAACTGCTCTGCTGCTTGTGATGACTTCTTGCCCCGTTGTGCTGGACAGAATGAGGAGCTGAGATCTGACACAATGTTCTGGTAAAGAGAAGAGGAGGTTTCCAATAATACAAAAGACTGAAGTAGAAAATTGAAGTAGAGGCAATATACACACAGTGGAACGACAGATGGAGCACAAGGGACGAGGGATAGAGCACTTTCAATTGTCAACTTGAAAATCAAAGGGTACAAGGCAGAGTGAGATTAAAGACAGGGATGGGGGGTGGGGGTGGAGGCGAGGAAGATGGCGGTGAAAAGACGAGAGAAGACTATATAGGAAACGAGAAAACAAACAAAGAAGAAGACACTGAGGAGAAGTGATGAGACAAGGTGAGACAGAAAAAGATGGAGGAGAACGAGGAATAAAGAAATGTCACATAGGAGGATGAAGAAAAACAGAGGAAGATGTAACAACACCAGACAAAAGACAGAAACATAGAAAACAAGTTCATGCAAGTTCATATGAGAATATACAAACTTTACATGTTTCAGTTTTGGATCAGAAACTGAAAGTGATGCAGACGAAGCTTCAATGTTCTTCTCTGAATGAATAAATATTGTGTAAGGAATTTTTTCACTCTTCAGCCACAGTCATCTGACTGAGAACCTAAGGACACTATGCCCCGCCCAGCTCTACTGGAAATCTGAGTGCATCCCAGACAAGCCCCTAAAAACCGCTCTCCAGGAAGAAACCGAACCCCTAAGAATGGAATTGAATGAATTTTCTTCAAATGTGACACAATCGTTCACTTTTCCTCAAGGATGAACTGGTTAGAGTTTAGTGATCAAAAGTCAAAGTTCAAGGTCACAGGGTCTTCACGTCCCTCCCATCCCTGTGTCCTGTTCTCGTGAACACAATATGTAAAAAATGCAAAACTTGGCAAAAACATTCACTTGGTACCAACAATGGACTGATACAATTTTGGGGACCAAAGGTCAAAGGGTCACTGTGAGTTCACATCCATTTCCCACTATGAACGTGATATCTCAGAAACACCTTGAAGAAATCTCTACAAACGTAACACAAACACACGCGTACATGAACTGTATGTACATGACAACTTGTTAGCGGAGTCACACAACTACCAGGTGGTAATTCTAGTTCTCATCGTCAATAAATCCCATCAAACAACCCAAACCATAATTAATATTTTCCACTAACAAGTACTGTGGGTTTCTCCAAATCATAGTGTGTCTTATTGCTCTGCACCACAGACCTCTACTGTCCAGAAACAAAAGGAAATACACCATCAGCACACCGCCGTGATGCGTGACACGTTCCTTCATTACCACGAACACAGACGGTGTGATGAGACAACAAAATGTACCTTCATACTGCAGTTTGCTTAAGAGACACATTCTCCTCCGTCAGAGAGGAATACGCTGCGTATAATGAAGTCTGCATGTCAGCTGTTTCACTTCTCCTCATCACAGGAGGTGAGGTTTCACCTTTTAAACTTCTGGAATAAAGCTGCTGTGTGGACCTGCAGAGACTGTACAGGCAGCAAAAAAATAAAAATTAAATAAAAGAAGAAAAAGAAGCAAGGAAGAATTTTAACAATGTGCTACCCTCGAAATGATTGAGAGCTTATTCTGATTCCTTGAACTAATTTGAGAACAGATCGTGAAGGAGGAAAGATGAGAGAAGAGCATGTAAAAAAAGAGCTGAGAAAAAAAAAAAGAAAGAAAAGAAGAACAAAGACAAAGTACTGTGGGCTGCAGAGAGAGAAGGAGATGTTATCGGTGGAATGATAATTGAGCAGAGAAACATGGAGGAGCTGTGAACTAGGCCACCCTCTGACACACCGAGATTACTGCAGTGGACGGACCAGCCCATTTGTTCTAGTACACAACACACACACACACACACACACACACACACACACACACACACACACACACCTAAGGACATAAACACTCTGTTGAGACGAGTGCTTTCTAGCATAAGAAGGTGATTTTTCTTTTATCATAGCAGCTAATTGTAGTTTAATATTTAGTAAAGCAAAGTGTATTAACTATTTTGCAATTAAGGCATTTCATGTAGTTACGAATCCACCGAGCAGCTTTTCAGCCTCTTTTAAACTCATACATTTGTTTTGGTTTTACAGCCTCGGTGTTTCCAGCAATATTAATCAGCCATACTGTTCAACAGAGCTCCAACAATCAGCGCCTGCCCAGCTCCAAACGGCAAGGATTTAATGGTAAATACTGTCGTGGTGGAACATCCAGCAGCTGAAAGCCCAGATCATTTTCTCAGATGATGACTGCAAACTTCCTGCAGGTGAACAGGAATAAAACTGAAGTTTTGGTGAAGCCAAATAAAATACCACTTTTTGTGGCCTAATATCTAATTAATGATGGAATTAATTTCAGATGAATTGCCAGAAAACTAATAAAAAGGAGCAACTGTAGCTAATGACATCATAATGAATTGTAGAAAACATTTATTGACTTTGTATTTCACGAGAGAAGTTGAATGGGAGTCTATGGAGCCGGAGGCTTTTTGGAGCCGACCTCTAGTGGCACTCGCTGGTATTGCAGCTTAAGACACTTCTGGATCGGCCTCACTTCTCACACAGTTGGTGGGTTTTAATGCATCACTGCGGTCCTCTAAAAAACTTGCATTGCAAAACCTGCAGAATTCCGTTGCAAAAAAAAAAAATCTCCCCGATATTGAAAGTACTTCGCAGCCGGGCTCCAGAGAACGTCTCAGATATGCCCTCAGAATACAGTCCAAGCTGCTCCCTCAGGTCACGAGTGCCGATCTCCTCGGTGCCGGCGATCTTCGATCTGCTCCGAATTAATCACTTTAATGTATTCTCTCTTAAAAAGGAAGTTGAATTTAAACATATATTTTCATATTTCTAGCATATGTATTGAACAGTTTTACGTACGGTATGGTGCCGCATAAATATAAACCTGAATTCATTTAAAATCCCACCACCCTTAACCTCAGCAACACGTTTATTTCCTGCAGCTTGGACATCACCGCGGCACTCCATGTGAAGATGCAGAATATAAACAAACCTCCAAACCTAAAGCTAAAAGTGAGAAAAATTGTGACACTCCACTTCAAAAGAATGATAATGTCCGTCTGCGTCTGGCTTGATGTGTGAATACGCACCTGCTTGCCAACTTTTAAAGGTTAATGCAGCTTTAAAAAAAACTAAGAGATTGTAAATCATGATAGAGTCAGTAATAAAAATGTACTGTACTGACAGAGAGGCACAAAGTGAGTGTTTATGTGCGGTTTCCTCCCCTGTTCTCGATGTGTGCGCGCTCCGGCAGATGTCCTCTGTGTGTGTGTGTGTGTGTGTGTGTGTGTGTGTGCGTGTGTGTGTGTGTGTGTGTGTTTTAGAGTCCTATATATTATTCAGGTGTCAGGTGGTGCAGGGCAGTTCCTATTTATCAACACTGGAGCAGAGGTGACGAGACAAAGAGTGGAATTATAAAGCCCACTCTGACCCTCTGGGCTGAGAGAGTGTGTGTGTGTTTGTTTGTGTGTGTGTTTGTGTTTGTGTGTTTGTGTTCTGGAGAGACACAGCAGGTCTATTATAGAAGTCTGGTCTATAAGTGCTGCTATGTTCTGGGTCAGACTAACTGTTGAGTGAACACCTGAGGCGCGCGCGCACACACACACACACACACACACACACACACACACACACACACACACACACACACACACACACACAGGAAGTATAAATGTACAGTTCATATTATTGCCCGCAGGTCTTGTTGTCGCTTGAGGTAAGTCGTGTTTCATCTCGAGGCTTCGGGTGGATACTGTACTGAACTGTACGCAGCATGCACCATCTGGGTTGGCAGTTGAATTCCCAAAGGGAGGAGGAGCCTCAACTCTAAACTAAGCCACAGAACAACTCCGTCCATGAAGGGCATTTTAGGAAAACCTACAGCCTTCTTCGGTGGCTCGTCGAGGAAAGTATGAAACTTCTGGATGACACAGGAAACATGAAACCCTCCAAACGCCAAAAGTATGTTCATTTTTTTTTTTTTACATGAAGACAGGATCTTCAGGGATCTTAAAACATTCACTGGAGGAAAGTTCCTGATCTAATGCGTCTCGTTAGCCAAATACAGCCATCAAACCCTTTTATTCCAGAGACACTCTCCACACGACTGCATCGCTCAATAACGGAGCCCTAAAATGACTCGAAGCTTTCATCCATTTTCATACATACAGAATGTGAACAGGAAGTGTAATCGCGGTGATGGGTTGGATTTAGTGTCACGGCTCGTAAAAAAAATCCAGAGTGGCTCTATTTCATTTGGTTTGTGGCCCGCTGCATTATTCAGACCGCCGTCAGGAACAGAGAGGCAACACCTCAGGTCGTACTCCTCCATACGGCAGTGAACTTCACACCATTATGACCGCTGAATTATTCACAACCTGAAATGATAGACGCTGCCACGCTGACATATTTAAACTGCAATTATCTTGGATCTCTCCTGGTTTTCATTATGCAGGAATATAACTTGTTCTATGCCCAAGGCGAGGGGAATATAAAATATAAAGCTTTTAGTATAAAGAATAACCTTGAATGGCTGTAAGCTCCAACGGCAGCTATTCATTTCTATTTGAGTCCACCGTACCTCAACCGACCATCAAATACAGTAAGAAGCTGGATTTATACAAGGACACGCTGTTTCCTTGTTAATCCTGCATGAGCCGGTGTACTGTAAACGCTTTGAGTGCGTTATGGTCTGTTTTCATTAATAAAACAAAGGATAATAACTTGCAGATATGCATTTCCTTAAAATTAGACAACAAGCAGCAGACATTCAGTAAAACCAGCGCGTCTCCGCTGACGTCTATTCTTCTTCTGGCACTTTTTAAAAAGTAGGTGAATAACACTTTTCTAGGGTCATTAAAGTCCTCAAAATCTGATGGAGTTTGGGTGAAAAGTCTGCACAGCAAAGTGAAGCTCCCCGGCTGAAAATAAAAAAGATTCTTTAAACTTAGTTTAAACTAAGTTTAAAGAATGGAGAGATGAGCTGGCAAAGATCGCTTCTTTTAAGCAGATCATTCACAAAGTTAATAATAATAAAAAAATTCTTTAAGGAAAGTCTGGGGTCCATATTTAGAAACGACAAGTAGAAGTTTCATCCCTACTTCCTGTGCATCATATTATATTATCACCTTTGCTATGTGGTTGAACATGAATTGTAATGTTGCTGCGGGATCTAAGGTTAAAAATTGTCAAGAAGACTATGCTGTTGTTATCATTATTTTTTATTAATTTACGTTGTCTTTTTAAGTCGTTTTTTGTGTGTATTTTGTGCTGTTTTTTTAATGCTGTTGTTGGTTTGTGTTGGTATGTTGTTGGTGAATCAATTATATGAATTAACAAGTAATAATAAAAAAAAAAAAAAAAAAAAAAAAAAAAAAAAGGTTTAATCGCAAAAAACCCCAAAAGAGAACCACATTGATTTACTCACAACAAAATTGTAGGGTAATTAATGTCACCTGGAAAACGACTACAATTTGTAGGAGTTGACCTTTCAATCGATAGACCGAAAAAACTAATTTCCAAAGGGAGCCCTGATCTAATAGATACGTTCCAACAAAAGTAAAAAAAATAAAAGCAGCAGCACAAAGCAATCAAAGATAAAAGTGCAGCAGAGGGTCCACAAGCGCAATGCAAGTCTGTTCAGTTGAAAGAGTTCATCCTGTAAACTGTCCGGTACTTTTCCAACCAGATATAACCACAGAGGCATGATGAGAGCACGGCAAGAAATGCTGTGTGAACACAGGTGTACAAAAAGCCTACGGGGGGAGGAGGGGGGCGGGGGGGCAACAAGCCGAGTGTGTAATTGACAGCAGAGAGTCAGAACTGCACAATTAGTAGTTAACCTGAGGGAACCAGCAGGCTGTCAGCGATGTGAGGAACACCGAGCCGGAGGAAGGAGACAGAAGGGCTCACCGATGATCCAATAATCCAGAAACACCAGGAGGAGGTGAAGCAGCGATCAAATCAGCGTTCACACAGCTATTATATTAGCTATGCCAGCATCAAAAAAACATACCTTTGTCCTTTTTAAATCTATTTCTGCCAAATATTTCAGACTCCTGAAAAGTGTACGTATATATAAATAGACATGGACGGGTTCCCACCCTCACACCTCAGACACAAGGTCAGGGTGAAGATCTCTCGTTCATCGCCTCTCATCCTCCGAATATCAATAAGGAGAGAGAGACAGAATAAAAACAAAATAATAGCGATGAGAAACTGAGTGTAGGGTGAGAAACATGGAGGAAGGAGAGGATATGTATATATATATATATTTCCTATATATTTATGATTTAAGTTTATAAGTTTAAGTAAATAATGTGTTAAGTAATATTACATTACAGAGAAATATAAACTATACGGACCTTTTAAAATGCAACTTTTCCATTCATATGTACGAAGCTAGCTGGCGAAGTTAAAGTATAAAGCTGCATGAAATAGAAAACTCAAGTAAAGTACAAATTTTATATAGTTTATATAGACTGCTACTTGAATAAATTAATTTACATTCCACCTTTGCCATGTGTTTCTTATAAGTTTATTCACAATCTTGAGGTTCTTGTGCAAAATATTTCCATTTTCTGCTGCTATATTCTTCTTCACTCATTGATTTTATTATGAATTACTTCACAGATTCAGAATAATATGAAATATAATAATCAAAAAATGATTGTGATCAGAGGACAGAAACACAGCAGAGGTTTAAGCTCCGCCCACAGTGAGACACACAGGGATCAGAGGACAGAAACACAGCAGAGGTTTAAGCTCCGCCCACAGTGAGACACACAGGGATCAGAGGACAGAAACACAGCAGAGGTGGAGCTCCGCCCACAGTGAGACACAGCGATCAGAGGACAGAAACACAGCAGAGACTCTCACTGAGCTGGAAACAAATGACTGCCAGGGAATTAGGTATTGATACAAAATGTGTGCGAAGAGTTTCACTTTGTTATTGTTCACATAAAAGATTCAGCTGGTTTGGGTGGAGCTCAGCTATGTGAATAAATGTTATTAAACATGAGGAGCTTTCAGAGGGGAAAAAAAAAGAAGGTTGGAGACCAATGCATTACCAAAGCCTGAGGTTACCGACAATCCCTCCTTCCTGGAGGGGACAGACGTTTCTGTTCTTTATTTATAGCGTCTCTTGACGTTGCAGTTTGAGGCTTTTTTTTTTTTTTCCCTTCCTGTGACTAAACAACTACTAAAAACATCGCTCAACATAAAACTACAGGAAGTGATAAATGCCAAAACAAAAGATCTAACGTTCCATAAGAGGAGCAGACGCCGGTTTCCTGCTTTCACTTAAAGAGCACAAAGACTAAAAAACAGAAATGTTTATTCTTAATTCCGTTTTTGTTTGTCTGAATTTTTTTAATAGATTTTGGTCGACGTGGTTTGAAACGGACGGAGGACGGAGCATGAAAGGTAAAAAAGAGAGACAGGTGGGAGAGAGGCCGGCGGGCATCATTAGCTGGGAAAAGGTCAGAGTGGCCTCCGGTTGGGTTTACCGAGAGGACTAATTACACACGTGCAGGCCTGCCGGTGCGTTCAGGGACCGCTGCTTGGTGTAGGAGCTGCTGGGTTCGGAAGCTTCAAGGTGGACGGAAGCCTGTCTTATCTCATGATCCAAATCTTTATCTAAACTTCCAGATTTAAGCTTGCTGCTCGGAGGTTGTTGTTGTGGTTGTTGTTGTTGTTGTCGTTGTTTGATAGCTGAAGGGGAGGAGCCTGTGGTGGGTACATACCAACACTGAACATGTGGTGAGTCTGACTAACTAAATCATATCGTCTTCTTGTCATCATCAAGTTTTCCTGCACTTCCTGTTGATCAATCTGCAGTTGATCTGCAGTCGGAGCGGTTTGGAGCAGGAAGTGACCATATTTGGACGAGCTGGGGGAGGAGCCAGCGGTAGATCTGATTGGAAACCTGACGATACTACGTCCCGCCCACCGATAGCTGTAACCTGACTGCACCACAGGCCTGTCAATCAAACAGACACGCCCCCAAAAACAGGTCTTCTTGAATCTTCTTTTCTAATGAATGAGGGATTATTTTCAGATGGACCTCCAGAAAACTAATAAGAAGGAGTGACTTTAGCTAACAACACCGAGATAACTGATGGACACATTTTATTCACTTTGGATTTGATGAGAGAAGTTGAATGGGAGTCTATGGAGCCGGAGGCTTTTTGGAGCCGACCTCTAGTGGCACTCGCTGGTATTGCAGCTGAAGACACTTCTGGATCAGAACCATGTTACAGACCTGAAGCTACGAACTCTTTTAGAAACAGTCTGTGATCCCGGTGGTCATCAACCAGCCGGGTGATCACTGCAGTTAAAATCTGGAGAATACAAAAACTCATGTACCAAACTATCCACTAATGTTTCTCTGTGAAATTCAGACTGACACCGCCGTTCTTAAGAACCCACAATAACTCCTCGTGGATCGAGGTGGTCTAAATTGTGCAAAGCTGCCGAGGATGATAAAGGATTTGACCTCCTGCTGTTCGCGGCGCCGACAATGCGAGTTTGAGTGGGACAGAAAAAAACCTTTTCTGATCTGATCTCAGCCCTCAAAAGCCGCCGCTGCCGTCACCTCCTGCACTGGATGCTTTTCTAACCGGAGACCCGGTGGGACAAAGTGACATTTGGCTGATGGAGAAAGGAGGAAAAGGTGATATGATGGAGGAAGGAGAAAGAGGATGACATTACGTTGACTTTGTAAAAGGTCTGAGAGAAAAATGGAAAGAATAGAGAGAGGAAACCCGACGCCCCATCATCTCAGCAGAATATGATCAGCTGTCATTTCCTCAACACTTCTTCCTTCCTTCCTCACTCGGTCCACCGATCTGTGCATCACCCTCCTCTTCCTCGCAGCACTGCAGCAAACCGTCCCTCCTCCATCCATCTCTCTCTTCTTTAATCTCTCCTTCGAGAAGCAGGCGGGATGCTAATTAGAAAAAGCATGCACGCTCAAATTCAAATGTGCACACACACACACACACACACACACACACACACACACGCACACACACAGACACACACACACACACACACACACACACACACGCACACACACACACACACACACACACACACACACACACACACACTTGGCCCGGGACAGAAAGAAGCAGAAGAGAATATTAAAGGAGGAAGAATCAATAGATTCATTTCCTGGTGCTGGCAGAGGTTGAGCTCCCCCTAGACCCGTAATACGTGTGTGTGTGTGTGTGTGTGTGTGTGTGTGTGTGTGTGTGTGTGTGTGTGTGTGTGTGTGTGTGTGTGTGTGTGTGAGAGAACATGAGTAAAAAAGAGAGTAAGTGAAGGAGGTGAAGGATAAAGCTGGTCAGGTTATTCTTGGCCCGAGGCAGAGATGAGAAGAAGAAGGAGGGAGTATTGTAAAAATACATCCTATCCTCTCACCCCTCCCCGCCCCCACCCATCCTCCACCCCCCCTGCAGCCTCCTCCACCTCTACTGAGAGTCTGACAGACGTAGACAGCGAGAGAACGGGAGGCAGAGAGATGAAGAGAAGTCGATCCGTTATCTTGACGCTTCCACACTCGACTTTTCTGCCTGCGCAGCACGGTGAACTGAAAACCTCAGTGTTAGTTAAAGAGGAGGAGGAGGAGGAGGAGGAGGAGGAAGAGGAAGAGGAGGAGGAGGAGGAAGAGGAGGAGGAGGAGGAGCTTCTGAGGCAGAGACCAGCACAGTCAAGACTCTCCGACCTGACAACACCTTGAAACCAGCTTTCCCTCTCGCTCCCTCCACCTTTCCTCAAACCTCCTCCGATTGGTGGTTGGAAACAGGAAGTGAACAGCTGCACCGAAGTCTGCTGCTGTAACCAACCTGCCTGACATCATATAGACGCAGTGTGAACTGCATCACTTCCCCGGGAAACCAGATTGTTGGTATTTATATGACTGCCAGCAACTAATCCTGTACGCACTTAAAAAAAAAAAAGAAATCCACTCTTGAAAATCAAATTGTAACAACAGCAGATCCTGTCTTGTTTGTTTTTGCTGCGTCCACTCACAAACTAACTAACTCACTAAATACACAAACTAACTAACTCACTAAATACACACAAACTAACTCACTAAATACTCACTTACTGAATACTCACAAACGAAATAACTCACTAACTAACTAACTCACTAAATACACAAACTAACTCACTAATTGCACACTAACTAACTCACTAAATACTCACTAACCAATTAACTCATTCACTAACTCACTGAATACTCACAAACTAACTAACTCACTAACTCATTAACTAACCCACTGAATACTAACCAACTAACTCACTAAATACTAACATTAGAAGCAAACAGGCTAATCAGAGTTTCGTGGGGCTGTTGTGTCGTAACCTTTTTGCAAAACAACATGAATCAGTCGAGATTAATTCAACCCAGTTTAAATCGGTGTTGGTGGTTGATTTAGACTTTTGATTAAATGTGCTCTTTTGGCACATTTTTATTAAAGACAAATTCAAACAGCAACATAGAAGAGGCCGTGACTCAAAGCCATCAGTGGACAAGGTAGAAACACCGACAACACTTCAGCTGATATCATTACAGACACTCGATCTGTTCTTATGACAGTTATGTAATATAGGTTCGTCCTGTCCGAACAGTTTCCAACATCGACCCCCCCTCCCTTCCTCCCCCTCCCATCCCTCGACAACCTCCGTGATGAAGCCCAGAGCTGCTGCTCCCGTTCACACGGTTAATGCAGCTCAGCAGCATCGGACAGCTCTCAGATGTGAACGTGAAGCCGGGTTTTGGGGGAATACCAGCCGGCACGCTTTCCCTGGAAAGATAAAGGTTAGAAAAGTGCAGTTTGGATGAGCTGTTTCACTGAATACGGACTTTTAAAACCGAAGCAGGGCAGCTGTTTGAGGGCGGAGAATGTCTTTGGATGAGAATCAGTAAGCTTTGAGTCGGGAAAATAGACAACGCAGCGCCGTGACTGGACGTACGGCGGAGATGAAAACTCAGAAGAATTGAAGTGACCCGTGAACAAGACGGGTGTGCAGGAATCAATAAACTCTGTGGTCCACGTGAGCAACTGAATAAAGTGTATGTTGCTTGCTGAACTCAGTTCCTCCAGGACTTCGTGGGATTGTGATCAAACATGTTTAATTTTCTGAAAAATGTCGTTGTAATTTGTATAAAATTCGGGTTTTTTGTGTAAAATTGCGGGAAATTAGAAAACATTGCAAATCGGGAAAGAAAAATAAGATTTCTTTTTAAAGCACTATAAATATGTAATCACTTCCTTTGATTATAATGCTGCACATCACAGAAACACTGTATCTATTTCATTATTGAACTTAGAGAACCAAAGAATCAAAGTTACAAAAAACCTCCTAAAAGCTGCGTATCTTCCCAGAACAGAAAGTCTGTGACTGTAATATGGAAACAACGACTCCATCAGCTGTCAAAATAACAGCTTTAGATGCTGTTGAATTCGTGAATTATTGCGATTACAGCGTCTCGCCGTGTGATGACGAGTCGCTCCGACCCGCCAGCGTCTCTGAGAGAGGCCGAGGCCGGCAGACTGTGGAGGCGGAGCTCGGAGGGCAGAGTGGGCGGCGGGAGTCTCTTCTGTTACAGCGCACAGCGGAGAGGCCGGTTACTCGGCCGGAGAGCTCCACTTGTGTTATAAAGTGTTTTGCACATAAAGTCAAAAGTACAGGCACCGCCAATGGGAGCTAAAACTGGAGCTTTTTTTTATTTCAGTCGAGGGAAGTAATTTCAGTGTTTGATGCGTGTGATTGTGGATACCTTTCCCGTATTACCAGGTATACTTCGGGATGGACCACATGCATCGTTATTATAACTCGATAAACAGAGCATGGAAGGAATATTTTCATGGCATTAATGTGTTTTTTCCTGCTTCAGTAATCTACCTTCGTGTCCACATTACTGATGTTTTAAAAGACTCACAAAGTGCCATATTTATTATTATACTTCACGCCTCACAGGATGCTCAAACAACCGCAAACACGTGACCGCAGCTTACTTTTAGCAAAACTCTCATCGTCTCAATATTTTGTGAACGCACCGCTGATATTGTTGCGAATATCCACATCGAGGTATTTGGTCCAAAATATTGTGGTATTTGATTTTGTCCATCTCGCTCACACATAACACTGTAATATAATATTGTGGCATTGATTTGAACTGTATTGACTTTTGTGCTCATTTTCACAGCAGACATGTTTTATCAGAATTTGGTGCTTTTGTTTCTGGACCCTTATGATCCAAATTTAATGATGGTTGGGGACGGTTTCGACTTTTTGGATCAATTATAGGAAGTTGAGGCGGTGTGTCGTCACCCATAAAACAGTAGAAGAAAAAAGAACTGGAAGGAGAAGTAAAAATGAGCCGTGGAAGCACATGGGGAGAAAAAAAAAGCTTTTCTGATTTCTGCTCTGAATCTGCTGCAGCGTGTCGAAGTCGAGATCAAGGAAGCAACACCGGTCGGCAACGACGGCCGGAGAGAGAGCAACTCTGTTTACTCTCCGTTCTCCGATGTTCCACAGAATCTAATTGTTGACCTTTAAAAGCACAAGACGGCTGCATGTCTGCGCCTTCGGGCCGCCACAGAAAGGAGGATGGGATGTTAGGAGGAGGAGAGGCTGTAAATACCACTCAGAAAATACACAGGAAACAAATATCACCTGTACAGCTCGGCTGGATGTTCGGACGGAAACACAAAAACAAAACGAAGAACCCTTTCAGCTCGTCTACTCTTTAACTTGTAACAATAAAAGCCTTCTCTGTTTTAGTAAGTGACAAATCTGGGTCACACAAGATGAAAGGAAATTAAACTTAAATTAGCTGTTTTTAAACAGTAAAGTCAGACATGAAGAAACTGTGAACAGCTCTGTTTCTTTTTTAACTGATTATATTTAGACGTTAAGGCCAGCCATGGAGGCTCAGCGGGGGTTTTGCAATTGTTTGATTACACTTCTGTGACTGACAAAAATGGAATATCTCCAACTCTGAATTACAAATATGCCAAAAGAAGAGATAAATTCCTCGAATAGTCGCATGAACACAGCAGGAAAAATCATACTGTTATTCTACAGCAAGAAACTCAGCAGAGAGGAGGAGGTTGGGGTGGATGGATGGGTCAACTGACAACATACTGTTTAATGTCCGAGTTTTTTGTGCCTACACCCAGAAACACATTAACAGTAGCCGTGTAAGGTCACGCAACGGTTTCATTTTGTGGTTTCGGGGTGTCACATTAGCATAAACATTCGGTGACAAACAACACATTTTAATTTGGAGGGCTTGTGGAAATCGCAGTCTGTGTAATATCAAATGACTCAGGCATTAACATTACACACAGACAGGTCTTTGACCCGGCTTGTGCTGCAGTCCACTTCTGGGTGGGGGTAGAAACAAATAAGCGATCCTCCACACTAAGTTGAAGAGGTCGGGGCGTCTCGTTTAACCTGCTGACGTTCAGCCGTGAGTGCAACACTCTCCCAGTCAATGGGAAAATCATTACTTCACACCCACAGCTCAATCAGAAACAACCGGTTTGGATGCCCCCCCGAGTGCTCTCTGCATTTGAAAGCAAGAAAAATGTCCACTTGCATGCCGTTGGTCTTCGGTTAAAAACTAATTTTTAAAGGCCGTGGAAATGCCTCGTAATAACACTCGATTATGTGTTCTGGAGGACGTTGCTAGGTGACAGAGGCTGGCTGAGTGGCTGATGGTACCATCCAGAGGTAAAAATCGTGGGCTGGCAGAGGGTCAACACTCGAGCCTGAAACATGCCGATGAAATCCACATCTGGTGATTAGGATGCACGGAGCGAGTCGTGGAGCTGCTGCTCTGGAGGGTTCAGGTTTGGAGGTGGACCAGACGTTTCCCCTCAGGAAACTCGGACTGCTAATGTTACACCTACTCAAGTGTGCACTATTTAATATACACCTTTATTCTAATATTGAATTTCTGTATGTCTCATTAGTGCTTCAGTAAATTGAATGTATTTGGACAGCATTTTTTTGTGTTTATTTGTTCTTTGAAATTCCACAATCGATTCCTTCTTTACATTAACTTTACTTCACTCATTAGTCTTTGTAGTTTTTGCTGTTACATGTTTTACTCGGCTGCCGTGGGCGTCCTGATTTCCCAGCAGGATCAATCAACCTTCGGCTCATCCTCTGTTATTACATTGTTTTCCTCTTTGTCTCCACCTGTCTGATGCCTGAAATCCCGCTGGACGGAAACGTCTTCTCCCGAGCGCCTCCCCGAGCCAATAATTACCCAGGCACTAAGCGAAAAGTTAAAACTTGCTTTGTTCTGTTGGGTTTTTAAGAAAGGTTTTGAAATGAACGGGCAAATGGATTAAGCTCCAAATTATTACTCCGGCTCTGATCTGATATTTGGAGCCTGAACTCAAATCACAGTTTTTCAGTTTGCTCCCTTCTTTGTTGTTCGCCGAGCTGTTCACTTCCAAACAACCTCAAACAGTCAGAAAAAAACACAACAACCCTGAAACAGCCTCCTACGTGACAAACAGCGCCGTGAAAACTACCCACACAGAAATGATGTGTTTGAAAGCCACGGTAGACACACAGGGACAGAAATCACACTCACTCACACAAACTGGGGAATCTTAACCATCTAGAGGCCTCAGCTCAACCCTTATGATACAACAAGTAGCTCCGACCCAGATATCTGATTGGTCAACTGAACATCTGGAACAAATCATCATGACATCACATCCTGCTCATCACTAGAAATATCACTCCACCTCCTCAACAGGAATATATAAGTAGAATAAAATGTCCTACAATATGTAATATAATGTAGTTTCTACTTGTTATAGTTCTATTAAATGACCCATTTGGTGAAGTCGGGTCTCTTTTGGTCCTGTTTGGTGACATTGCGTACGTTTGTACAATTGTCTGTCACACCCCATGTGTTGCTATGGAAATGAAGATCGCACTTATTATTTTAGTTGGTAACTTGTTGTCTAACTCATACGGAGGTTCAGTTACCGCATCGCTGTCGTGCAAATAATGAGGTCAAAGCACACCCTCTCGTGTAATATTGCTTAAACCGAACCTAAACCTAGTTCTAACCATAAAACCAAGTTTTAACCCTCAAAAACGCTGATGTACCTCTGGGCACCTTCATTTTTGTCCTTGCTGGCACACGTCCCCGTGGGTTGGTGTGTACTCAAGTTTAAGTTTACACACACACACACACACACACACACACACACACACACACACACACACACACACACACACACACAAAGACCATGTTGTGCTTATTGTTAGAAACACAGTCAGCTGTTCACAACGACTGTTACAACAGTGACCTGGACACCTCCAATATGGCTGCCATATGTAACACTTAACATCTCCTTTCTCGGTACACCGGCTGTGATAATCCACCTAAGAAATACCTTCAGACTGCTGCCAGGATGTAGCTCGATATAAAAAAATCATATACAGAGTTCACTCGATCAGTATATCACATCCAAATATCCCCTTCTCAGTCACTACAAACTAACGCTGCACAGTCAAACAAGACTCAAACCAACATAGACTTCAGTGTGACTCTTCAAGGATGTAACAGAAATTTACACTGGAGTTGTGCAACCTTAAAAATGTTGGATTCTCTGGGTTTTGAAATTTCAACTCGCAGTAAATATTATAAAGCCTCAATGATAGAGAATATATGTGCTTCCGTAAACCACGCTGGAACAAGCTCATTTTATTTCTTGGACCTGAACCCAATACAATATATACAAAGATTTAAAGATGCCCCCGACCATCATCCATCAGTGATGTCATCGTTGGTGTCTGAACGTTATGAATCCTCCAGTTCAGATTCTGTCCGTCACCATCTTTGCTAGTTTGGAGCAGTTTGGAGCAGGAAGTGACCATATTTGGACGAGCTGGGGGAGGAGCCAGCGGTGGATCTGACCGATCTGATCGGAAACCTGACGATACTACGTCCCGCCCACCGATAGCTGTAACCTGACTGCACCACAGGCCTGTCAATCAAACAGACACGCCCCCAAAAACAGGTCTTCTTGAATCTTCTTTTCTAATGAATGAGGGATTATTTTCAGATGGACCTCCAGAAAACTAATAAGAAGGAGTGACTTTAACTAACAACACCGAGATAACTGATGGACACATTTTATTCACTTTGGATTTGATGAGAGAAGTTGAATGGGAGTCTATGGAGCCGGAGGCTTTTTGGAGCCGACCTCTAGTGGCACTCGCTGGTATTGCAGCTGAAGACACTTCTGGATCAGAACCATTTTACAGATCCAGAAGCTATGAACACTTTTATCTACAATCTGTGAATGCATCACAGTCTTTTCTCCTGATGTCATTTAATAAATGTTCTTGTGAAAACTGACGATTTCCAGTTGTAGGCAGATAATCAGACCTGTCAATGTTTCCCAGATAAAATCCAGAGCAAACGTAGAGCAGCGAGGAAACGTCAAGAATTTAACTCTCAAAAGTTGGTTCCTGATCCGGTGGTTTATAATTGCACGTCAGGACCGTCCTCACTGCTCGCTTCATGTGGCGCACATGAACTTAAAAACACGATATTCAGAAAGAACAGGACACACACACACACACACACATACACACACACATACACACACACACTCTCTCTCTGACCTGTATATGAGTATGTCGTCCGTGGAGCTGTTGTACTGGATCTGGTACATGCGGACTCCCGGTATGTGATTCTGAGGAGGCCATCGGATGGTCGCAGAGCTGGACGTCAGTTCCGACACGCTGACCCTCTGCTGGTCGGACCGGGCCTGGCCTCCGCTGACGTTGGATTTGATGGATGTGGGGATGTCCGAGGGCCCCGGGTCGGGGTCCAGTTTGGGGTCAAAGTGCGGAGACGGGTTGACGACTAACTCAACGGGAGCGGTGGCCTCCCCGGCTGCGTTAGACGCTATGCATGTGAACTTTCCAGAATCCTGCAAATCATCGGAAAGAAAAACCAGAAGACCTGACGTTTATCCACATGTTGCACTTCGACGTGGCCGTAACCGTATTCCCCGACAAACGCTTCTCCACCTTGACGGAGGCCTTGAGGATGTCAAGCGAGCCGTTCTCGTAGCAGATGGTTCTGGATGTGTTTCCGATCAGCTTTCCGTCGGGACTGACCCAGTGCGTCGAAGGTTCGGGATCTCCGATGGACTTGCAGCGCAGGCTGACCTCCTGACCCTCCATCACAAACATCTTGGAGGTGTGGCGAGTTATCATCGGTGGCTCACAGACAAACTCTTCCTGTTCAGGGACACAAGAACAATCAACGTAAGTCACCGGACTTAAACTGGTACTGAAGATTAAAGCAAGCGGCAACCATCAGTGATGTCATCAACCATCAGTGATGTCATCGTTGCTTTGTGAACGTTATGAATCCTCCAGTTCAGATTCTGTCCGTCACCATCTTGATAGTTCGGAGCGGTTTGGAGCAGGAAGTGACCATATTTGGGCGAGCTGGGGGAGGAGCCAGCGGTGGATCTGACCGATCTGATTGGAAACCTGACGATACTACGTCCCGCCCACCGATAGCTGTAACCTGACTGCACCACAGGCCTGTCAATCAAACAGACACGCCCCCAAAAACAGGTCTTCTTGAATCTTCTTTTCTAATGAATGAGGGATTATTTTCAGATGGACCTCCAGAAAACTAATAAGAAGGAGTGACTTTAGCTAACAACACCGAGATAACTGATGGACACATTTTATTCACTTTGGATTTGATGAGAGAAGTTGAATGGGAGTCTATGGAGCCGGAGGCTTTTTGGAGCCGACCTCTAGTGGCACTCGCTGGTATTTCAGATTAAGGCACTTCTGCATCGGCCTCATTTTTCAGAGCCGGAAGCTACGAACACTTTTATATCCAGTCTGTGGATTAAAACTTGTGGAGTGCAGTAAAAGGAGTGAAATCAAAAAGGAGAGAACCCGAGTATTTCAAGATTTGCCGAGTCTTTACATAAAACAACAAATAAAGCGATAACAGATGGTACATGTGAGATGAAAAATCCAAGGGCTTTAGAGAAAATATGTCACTTCAAACGATATATGAAACGAAAAATAAAAATCCATATTTGCACTTTATGTATTCATGCCAAACAGTACATTTTCTCCGATTGACTTCCACTGGAGTGTTCTTTCAGCAGTCAAGTTTCAGAGTTCAGTTGTTTGCACATGAAGATAAAGTGATCTCGAAGTTTTTTCAGCCCGTGCATTATTTAAAACCCACCCGCCTAAGCCTGCGTAAAGCCAGCCGAAACCCCCGGCAGAGTATTGCTGCGAGGGCCGAGCGGGGCCGGGCCCGGGCTTATCGGGGGGCTTACTCGTCATTCCTACCACTCAGCGTATCTCCAAAAAAATGTTTTTTTTTCAGGGTCTTGTTACCAGAAGAGATGATTGCCGACCTGATGACCGCCGGGCTGCAGCTTCAAATAAACCACCAGCGCCTTTTCGGTCCTGTATTACATTCTGACCCTCGACTGCTCCCGTGAAGCTCCAGGTAAAAAGGCTGTGATTGAAATGGGTTAGTGAGTGTGAGTGTGTGTGTGCAGATGTGAAGGCTGTGAAGTTTTGGGGCGTGAAACAGTATGAATACTCATTTCACCGACTTACGGAGGAATAAAATATATAGTTTGTCCCGATAAGCCCTCAAACTCAGTTCTTCTTTCCGTTTTATGAGGAGTTTGGACGTGGGGCAGTGAAGCTTTCATTGATTTTTCAAAAGCAGGAGTTCTCTTTACTGGCTGATAGCTGATGTCTGACCTCTCATGGAAGTGGCGGCGGTTCACTTGTCCTTGCAGTGGGAAAGAGGCTATTAGCTGTCTGAGTATGAATATGCCCACAATTTAGTGACTCGGAGGTCTCTGATCGACCTCTTTACAAGGCTAATCCTCTTATAGCGATCCTACAGCAGCTCTCCGAGGGGGGTCCACAGCTACTACTCGAGGTGAAGCAAAGGTCTCTACATCATCATCCCTCTTCAAGATGATACCAATTAATCCCCCCTCTTCGTCTCATGGTGCACCTCCACTTATCATCGCCGCTCTCAAACAGCCCTCAGGGGTCGATCGGTTCCCGAAGATTCTCCAGGTGAGGCGGAGCCCTCTGTATCATCCTCTTCAAGGCAACATCCTGAACCGCATCACTTAATTCTGCTGTTATCTCAGTATCAGCATAGCTCTG
Organism: Embiotoca jacksoni; assembly: GCF_022577435.1. Taxonomy (NCBI): domain Eukaryota; kingdom Metazoa; phylum Chordata; class Actinopteri; family Embiotocidae; genus Embiotoca; species Embiotoca jacksoni. Next base: position 287,383 of record NW_027185412.1, read on the forward strand.
CTGCATGGAGGCGTTTTCCCAGCAGGCGTTTTCTTTCCCAGCAGTCCCTCGACCTTTAGGCCCACACTGTCTGGCTGCAGTCTGCATGTCTTCTGTGGCTTATTGGCTTTTAAAGTATGACAGTAATAGATCGTCCGCACTCCTCCACACGAGACTTGCAGCAGTGTGGCTGTTTGTACACGTAGCAGATATTGCATACGACATACAACATACGAATGCGACATATCGTTGTTCTTGTCCGTGTTTTTTAATCGGACTTTGAAATGAGACCTCAAGATAGAAACTCTTCTAGTGTGTTAATAGCTTTTGATGTATTTCGATTTGAAGCTCCCAGTCTGGTATTTTGATCATCGCCATCTTGTTTATTTTGGAGCAAGAAATGACCATATTTGGACAATTGGTCCCGCCCACCTACACCGGGAAACTGCCCCCAAAAACATATGTCTCTTTGATGTCTGATATCTAATCAATGCTGGCATTACTTTCAGGAGGACCACCAGATCACTGATCAGAAGGAGGGAATGTATTTCAAGAGAGAAGTTGATGCTTTTTTTTTGTTTTTAATAGGAGTCAGAAAGCTACTAGTGGCCAGATGTGGTATTACACTTTAAGGGATTTTGGCATTGACTTCACCTTTCAGACCCGGAAACTACGTCGATTTTTTTTTTTTTTACATATAATGAAGCGCTTTAAATTGTGTTGTGTCTGAATAGTGCTACATAAATAAATTGGCCTTGCATTGCCTTTAAATATGTATATATTGCAAAAAAAAAATTCTAACAAAAAGTATTATGATGACTCATTACAGTCTTTTTTTAAAGACCTCTTTAAAGGAGATAAAAAAAAACAACAACTCTGATGTACACGTGGCTGTTTTGCTCGATATGCTCACTGATAGCAGTTGGTTTGTGTTCAAGCTTCGTTTAAACAGTGGAAATAATTGCGGTGTTTTGTCGGCACTGAGAGGGTTAACTTCTTTTGTTTCCCTGTATACTCATATTTTATTAAAAATATTGTTTTTGTACTATTCATGGTAGCCTTTGTAACAAGTCTCTGGGCACTCTGATGAAAAATAGCTTCACTGCCACATTTGCAGTAATGTTTATTTAATGTGTTAAATAAACCAATAAAAGGCCAAACATTGGGCCACATCTGTTTTAGTTTTATCCCATACTTGATGTTCTTCGTGGCTCAATTTGCTGCAACATAAACCAGGAGCTCTTTCCCTATCTCCTCTATGTTTCCTCTGACGCTGTGATGTAAGGCAGAAATACAACGATTAAAAGCAGCGGTTGTGAACTCCACGACTCCACGGTTTCACCAGAAGGTTCACTCCTCTGTGACACCGACCATCTGCCCCGCCGATGTGTCCTTGAGAAACAAAGTGATGATGTATCCACAGAGAGCTGAAATTAAGGCAGCAGAAAATAACATTCGGCTCCGGCATTCAGTGCATTACGGCAACAAAAAAACATAAAAGGCCATTTCTATGATTAATATGTTAAAATGGTGCAGTTTTATTTGGCTGCAAATATTTAATTGGGGGCTTCTGTCACCAAGAGGTACCGTTCAATATTTCGTTCACTGTTTTCACAAAAGTAATAAGCTTAACTATGTGGATAATTATCATTGTGCACAGTTTCAGGCCTCAAGCAGATTTACTGATGGACTTTATTTAGGGCACAATCTTGTCGATCTCAGGATTTAAACAGATCATCAAACTAAACAGCAGCATGCGTATCAGGCCTTAAAAACTGTCACCGGAAATCTTATCTCCTGAATTTAACCTCTGTTGTGCAAAATCGTCTCCATTGCTTACAATTATCTTTTCTGTTTTTATGGATAAATGGTAAAACTAAATCTATTCTTGATCTTAAAGTTAGTTTAATAATGTTGTGAATTATTCTTTGCCAACTTATGTTAAATAACAAAAGAAAAAGGTAAAATGTGTGTTTCTGAGATCACATGCTTCAGTTCAAACAGCAGAAACATCAAAAGACAACTACAGCCCCCAAAAACAGGTCTTCTTGAATCTTCTTTTCTAATGAATGAGGGATTATTTTCAGATGGACCTCCAGAAAACTAATAAGAAGGAGTGACTTTAGCTAACAACACCGAGATAACTGATGGACACATTTTATTCACTTTGGATTTGATGAGAGAAGTTGAATGGGAGTCTATGGAGCCGGAGGCTTTTTGGAGCCGACCTCTAGTGGCACTCGCTGGTATTGCAGCTTAAAGCACTTCTGGATCGGAACCATTATTTAGACCTGGAAGCTATGAACACTTTTATATGCAGTTTATGGAGTTGACCCATCGTTGCATCAAAGATAAAACTAGCTCCACCTCCATTAACTACAACATTAAATACGATTTTTTTTTTACACATGAATGTGTTTGTATTAAGAATGCAATGATATTTAATGTAACATTAACTCCATTCTCTGACACTTCTGTTGCAGTTCTGACAGTGTGACAGTTGATGAGGTTTTAAAATCAGGCCTTCATGACTCTGCATTGGACTTGAACAAACCTCTCGGATGGTCCAGAAGTATTTGCCGGCTAGATCTTTGGGTGAAGCGCAGGTCTCCAGGTCGTCCTCTCTGGTCAGCCGGCGGAGCCACATCAGCTCGCAGTTACAGTGCAGCGGGTTCCCGCCGAAGCTCAGCACCAGCGCCGTGAGGGGGGAACCCTTCATCTTGGCGTACACGGGGATCCGCAGGAACAGCGGGTCCGGAGGGATCTTCTTCAGCTTGTTGGAGGTCATGTCCAGCCTGGAGACGGAGACGGGAAACAGACGGAGTTAGTGTCTGTTCGTGGAAGTTTTGGTGAAAGCGTTGATCGTTCTGGGAGATTAAATTTAAAGAAATGTTGAACATCTAGTTTTGGGGGTTTTGCTGACCTCGGTATTATTAAAATCCCAGGTGATGACTCCGCTCTATTCTTGAGCAGAGAGACTTACTGACGTCAGCCCAGTGATTCGTGAACATTACGGAGGCTCCACTCTAGCATTTTGGCCATCGCCATCTTGTTTTTTTTTTGCAGCCAGAAGTGACAATATTTGGAAAAGTCAACAAGAGCATCCTGCTATTTTCAACAGTTGTTATGGATTGTTCATCTGAAGTGTTATTTGTCCAACGTCAGTCAACTTCCTTAAAAATGTTTCACAATAAAAGCCGGTTCGAGAAATAAGGGAGTTTCTGTCTGACGCACTTTTACATCCATTTTACTTTCCAGACCAAGAGACTAGAAACATTTGTAGTCTACGATAGGTGTGCGTTTGTCAGCATTTTTTAGATCTATCCTGCCCTCTTGTGGTAGAGATAGGTAATGCAACTTTAATGTTATAATAAAGACAAAAAAAAAAAAAAGTAAAGTCGAGTGGAAAAGGGGCCCATTTATAGACCTACGGTATAAATACACCAGAAGGGCTGTGAGCAAGGAGAGCAAAATAAGTTTCCTAATAACAAACCGTCTCTCACCCGGCATGTCAAAAATCTGCAGCTTATTCAAAGACGTTTTTCTTCTCGAAGGTGTTTTGAGCAGCGAGAGGCAAAGGTCCCATTAAAGCAGAAAGTAAACGAGGCATGTTTGTGGGGAGGTCGCGCTCAGCCCCCCCAAAACATGAAATCACACAAGATAACATCAGAAAAGATCCTAAATATTGCAGGGAGTATTCTTCCATCAGCGACTCGTCGTCTCTGAGGACTGAACCGTCATGTTTCTCACCAAAAAAACATTGAACCTGATGACTGGGAATGACTCACTGGTGTCAGCAACAAACACCCCCCCCCGCCCCCCCCAGAAAATTCAGCAGCAGAAATGACTAAACAAGAAGTTAATAGCTGCTGAAAGCGAAGAGTCTGCTGCACTCGAGAAATTCCAATTATGTTACGTCGTGTGCAGCAGCAGCAGTGTGGGGTTTTAATTTGGGGAGTTTCGGTGTGCAGATGTGTGAGTGCACGCTCACCTGTGCACCAACAAACCCCAGAGTCCCACCAGCTGGTCCATAAATGTCATGTCTTCAGGGAAAATATATCCCATTTCAGCCTGGTTAATAAATGCATGACTGTTTCCTTTTTACAGTCAGCCGAGGAGTTAAATGAAATATGATCGCTCTTAATGGGGTTTAAACGGTGTTTTGTGGCAGTCGTAGAAATAGTAAGTGAACACATGCAGCCATATGTAATAAAAAAAACAAAAACAATCTTTGGAAGTTCTTCAGAGGGCAGAGGCCAAATAAAACAACATAATTTTGGAAAAACACACACGTTTTCCATGTGTGTGATGTTCAAGTATTGTGTCTTTAAGGTTAAGGACTCATAATTACTCTTCAACAAATTACATGAAAAAGAAAAGAAAAGAAAAAACAACAATAAATTAATCCATCATGTCGCACCAACGCATTTAATTTCTTTCTGATATTTTTAAATGTTCCTTTATATGTCATTTTCTTGCCGTGAAGCATTTTGAGCTGCATTCCTTGTATGAAAGATGCTACACAAATAAAGTTTATTATTATTATTATTATTATTATTATTATTATTATCACCAGCGTGGTGACATGCTGTGTCGATGGTGTTTTTTTCCTGCTGATTAGTGGAGACGGCAACACGACTAAAGGACCGAACTTCTGATAAAGACGAGAGAGAAACTGAAGCGCTCGTTTGTCTCCAAGTTCTCGACCACCTTGTTTTTCTGTTGTTGTTTTGTTTAGTTTTTCCGTTTTATCACTCCTAAAAACTCACCATCACCGTCCTCATTCATGTTTGAAGATGCTACAATTCATATCCAGCTACAAAAAAAAAAAAAAAAAAAAAAAAAAGCCTTTGAGTCGTTGCTACGGCGACGTTACACCATCTCGCCTTTTTTAAAAATGTTTTTGTTGTTTTGTTGCTGACTGGAAATATTGCGAGAAGCTTTCAAATAGTCTCGTCGTGAACCTTCGCCGCGAACCGACCTTTTTATATTTTCTGGGGATTGAAGTGAGATTTGAGGGTCGAGCGCCAGAAGCGGCTCTGATCCGGGTGGTTTGAGGAGTCGGTGTCAAACAGGAACTTCAGACTGAGTTTGTGAGCAGAGGTTTGAAGGTGCGGCGGTAAAGACGAGCTCGCCGGAGGTCGCTGGTTTTAAAATCCCTTCGTGGTCCGTGAGGGTTGTACGATCCAGCGGACCTGCAGCACCGACCCAGTCGGGCCGAACGTTTTTAACATTTTAGTTGATCTGCATCCTGCTCCAGTTTTACGTGTAATTGGTTTAAAAATCAATTAAATTAAAAAGCCTCTCATCAGAAGGCCTGATGTTATTTAACAAAAACATCATTTGAAACGGTTTATTTTCATTCTGAAGCTTTTAGTCCAAATGTTTTAAAAAAGAGAGAGAGAGAGAGAGATGTCCTCCGGGAGGACAGAAACGTCCCTTTTAGTCTTCGTCTATTCAAATTTGTTTTTGGTTTGGAGGTAGCTTTTAATATCCTCTTCTTTTTTCTTCTCTTGGTGTCTGTCTAAAGCACATTTCACTGAGGACTTATAGAGAATACGAGTCTCTTTAGCTGCTGCATGTTCCACTCGTACTCTGTGTACAGTGAGTTTCTTCCAGCTTGTATTTGATGGTGAAAGTCTCTCAGACGGCGTCATACAGTGAGTGTAAAAATAAAAGGAGGTGTTAAAGGAGTCTAAGAATATCCGCATGCAGCTATTATCACTGCACTCAGAGATAACTCATCCATCACAGGGTTCAGACTGTCCCTGAGCTGCAGGTGTAACGTCTCCGACGACCCTGACCTGGCCAGCTTGTGCAGGTTGGAGAAGATTCCCTCGGGGACGCTCTCGATGAGGTTGTGGTCCAGGCTGAGGGTGTTGACGCTGACCAGCAGGCCGACGGTCTCCCAGGGGATGTCCACCAGGTTGTTGTAGCTCAGGTCCAGGTCCTCCAGAGTCTCCAGGAAGTCCTGCGAGGAAGACAAGACAAGTCGTCAACTTCATTTGCATAAAGCAGAAGTTTTCAAGGCACATCAAAACTTTAAAGAACATCAATTTAAAGTTGATTTTCAATTATACTGCACAGCATACTGATACGGTGGATCTGACCGATCTGATCGGAAACCTGACGATACTACGTCCCGCCCACCGATAGCTGTAACCTGACTGCACCACAGGCCTGTCAATCAAACAGACACGCCCCCCAAAAACAGGTCTTCTTGAATCTTCTTTTCTAATGAATGAGGGATTATTTTCAGATGGACCTCCAGAAAACTAATAAGAAGGAGTGACTTTAGCTAACAACACCGAGATAACTGATGGACACATTTTATTCACTTTGGATTTGATGAGAGAAGTTGAATGGGAGTCTATGGAGCCGTCTATGGAGGAAATACATTGTGATAAAAGGAGGACGGAGACACAGAAGGAAGGACAGAAGTCGGGAAAACGAGAAGGACAAAGTCACCGAATTTTAGATAAAGATATTAAAGAGATTTGAGGTTAGATGGAGAAACAGCAGCAGGAGAGGTGGAAAAAGTAGAAAAGAAAGTAATCCAGAAAAGCGTGTGGGCGGTTTGGAAACGGAGGAAGAATCGGTAATCAATTACACTCAAAAGCATGTTGTTTTTCTCTAATTGCCTCCGTAGAGCTCTCATAATCAGTACACCGATGAAATGCCACGAGTCAGCACACATTACAAAAGAGGCCGACGGCAGAGAGGGAGGGAAGTGGAGCCGAAGGGGAGCGATAACGGCCCGCCGATCGGACAGAGCGTTGTTGACGTGGCGGTAATTGCTCTCATAATTCACACAATCAGGACGCTGTTTGAATGTCACAATGCCCTCAGTTCTCATTACAATAATCTGTGCTTTTATTGCTCCGTGAACAAAAGGGAAGCTCATTACTCCCCCGAACAAAAGAAACTTTAAGAGCCGCGAGTTCAAAGAGCAGAAAATCCGTCTGAAATTTCAGGACTGATTCGGTTCAAACAAGTTGACGCTCAGTTTTAACGGCGGATGGATCGGTGTACTTTCCTGCCAGACTCCATTGAAAAAAACGGTGATTTTACTTCGCAGAAAAATGGGAGTTGCTGGTCGACCACCATTTCCATCAGTTAGCTAGTTTGTGTTATTGTGCGACTCTGGTGGTGTTTTAACATGTTAGCTTGGATCCAAACTGACGGCAAAGTCACATAATAATGTAAAAAAAATTAACCAATCGAGGCAGATCACAAACTCCTGTTGTTCTGTGAGCTAAATATTAGTCTTTTTCAAGGGAGTCTGGTGGCTTTGAAGAGATACGTATGACGGCGCGGTTTCCCCATCGGAAAAGGCTTTCTCATGAGAAATATATATATATATTTTTAAATGGGCCGTTGTTGTGAGGTCCGAGCACCAACGGTCGTGGAACCACAGTGTTTTTGCCAAGTTGCAAAATCCACTTTTTTGAACTAGTTGTTTTTTTCATTGTATATCGAGCTACAGTGATTCTGCCGGCTGCCGGTTGACTTGCGTTACACAATTGCTCTTGTTTTTGAAAAAAAGTACCCAGAACCGTTTGGTCTAAAATGACCAAATATTATTGTTTCGCATTATCAGCTATTTACCACAAAGAGCAAAAATTACTCCGGTTCAATAAATGAAAAGAATGAGAGCTCCTGTTTGCAACGTTAAACCAAACTAGACTTTTGCTTAGAGTTTCTGTCTTTGTTTCGTCTTCATCATATTGATAACGTAGTTGGAGAATGAGCACTTTTTCCAATCTGTGTAAATGTGATCTGAACAATGAGACGGAGGGAGAAAGCTCGTTAGTGAGATCAGAGTTCATGTCTCTCCGGTTCCTCTTCATCCTGAGAGCCCGTCCGGAGGGAACGCTTCAGTACTTCAGCTCTGAACTTTTAATGAGCAGAGAAAGAACAGCGTCATTAAATGAAGAGTTTATTTCACGGCCGGGTTGTTGAAAAGGCGTCCAGCCGGGCGATGGAGGCAGACGGGCCAGAAACGCTGAGTCACATTCGTACAGCGCTCGACCCTCCGAAGACATTCTCGTGACTTTGCAGCAACTTTTTCCACTGAGAGTCTTTTGGCACACGGCTGCTTATTGCTGATGATTCACAATGTTTGTTGGCAGCACAAGATTCAAATCTGGTGGATTTAAAGCAGTTTGGACTTTTGATGGGGTCACGTGAGCTTTCCCAGTGGAGCTGAAGATTTCAAAGGTTTTGTGAGGAAAATTTGTGCATCTTTTATCAGATTTTGAGAATGACTTTAAACTTTCAGAGCAATTAGTTTGGACTATTGGCAAAGCAAAACTCAAATATTCATTTTAAATTCATGATTTACAACCAAAGCGCCAAGTGGCAGCGACGTCACCCGTCAGTTTGTGAACATCCTTTGTGAAGCCTCAATTTTGGATTCTGTCCGTCACCATCTTTGCTAGTTCGGAGCGGTTTGGAGCAGGAAGTGACCATATTTGGACGAGCTGGGGGAGGAGCCAGCGGTGGATCTGACCGATCTGATCGGAAACCTGACGATACTACGTCCCGCCCACCAATAGCTGTAACCTGACTGCACCACAGGCCTGTCAATCAAACAGACACGCCCCCAAAAACAGGTCTTCTTGAATCTTCTTTTCTAATGAATGAGGGATTATTTTCAGATGGACCTCCAGAAAACTAATAAGAAGGAGTGACTTTAGCTAACAACACCGAGATAACTGATGGACACATTTTATTCACTTTGGATTTGATGAGAGAAGTTGAATGGGAGTCTATGGAGCCGGAGGCTTTTTGGAGCCGACCTCTAGTGGCACTCGCTGGTATTGCAGCTGAAGACACTTTTGCCCTAAACTACTTTTGCCTCAGAACCATTTTTCAGAGAAGGAAGTGACGAACACTTTTATATCCAGTCTGTGACTTCAACAAATGAAGGCCAGAGAATAAAGTTGCTGTCTCGGTGTGTACCTGGAAGGCTCCCTCTGATATACTGTGCAGCTGGTTGTTAGCCAGGATGAGGTGCCGCAGGTTCACCAGACCCTGGAAGTGCGAGTCGTCCAGGACGGTGAGGCGGTTGGCGTCCAGGTGGAGCGCGTGGAGGTCCTGGAGGTCGGCGAAGGCGTACGGACGGATCTGGCTGATGGTGTTTCTGCTCAGGGTCAGGTGGATCTGGACACACAAAAGGGGAAAACACAGAGTCAGCACTTTATGGCTAAAAATAACTTCCTCACTTGTCTGTTCCTTTTAAAACTCTGAAAGCGGATTTAATGTAATATCAGAAATAATTCAGGGAAGTTCACTTTGATTTAATGTTATTCCACGTTTTGGAGCGGTGGTAACCAAATGGTCGAGCCTCAAGATTCACATTTTCTTTTTATGTCATTTAGTTGTTTTGAGCAGCTCAAATTTATTCCATAAAAAAAAAAAAAATAAAAAAATAAAAAAACAAAAAAAACAAGTGCATACTCAATGTCTTCATACACCATGAAAGACATGAAATAATAATTAAAAAAAAGGCAATAATAATGATACAAATAAACAGCAGGTGGCTTCTGCACACATATTGCATTATGGGAAATGTATGCATTTCAAAATAAAAGGAGCAGGAGTTCCGTAAACTTCAAAATAATCTTTTTTACAAATTCATACAAACCTCATTGACCTCGTCAAAATGGCTACGCGGCCCACTTTGAAGTTGCAACCCACCAATTGGGAACCACTGCATAGCTTGTTCTGTCCTCCTGTACGGGGAGGTCAAAGGTCAGGGTTATCTGACGAGTCGCCCCTCTGGAGATTAGTTTGAAGACGGTTCTGTGGGGATAAGAACCGGCTGCAGGACGACCTTTTCCTCTTTAACCTCCAACCTGCCACCTTTATTCATTAATAATAATCATTCATACCGGAGTAGCGCGGGTCAGCTGAGTCACGGTATCGAGGGTAATAATAAACCAGTGTGGCGCTCATTAATAGATAACAGTACTATTAGAAAAACACCCCGCTGAGGTCGGGAAGTTTTGTAGGCGGCTTGAATTCCTCCAACTGTAACTCAAAATAGTGTGAAGAAGTAAAAAAATATATTCTATTAGCAGCTGGGAGAAGGTCGACCGGCCGTCACGCGTTCGTAAAAAACAGATTTTTGGAAACGCGCCTCGATCGGCGGAGGACATCTGCGTCGACTGAAACCATCGTTCCCCCCCACGCGTTCCTCGTGTGCGAGCAAACATCATCTGTGCTGAGAGGAAACTTACTTCACACCGAGGACGTCTCCGACGGTGACGAGCCCTTTCGATCGTCACCGCGTCGCTATTCTTTCTCTTTGTGCCTCAGTTCGACGTTTCGTGCGGTAAACAGCAGATGTGCCCGACGTTTTCTGGAATCTTCAGTTTCTTTCTTTTTCATTGAAAAGTTCAGACTTCTTACTTTTATTTAGGCTTGAAAAAAATCCTCAGATATCGTCACATCGTTATTCTTAAAGGAGCGGTGTGCACTATTGACAGAAATAAGAATTTAATAATCACGTTTTATTCGTTAACTGACTGTAAGAATCGTCTTGTTTTTATTAAGAGTGGGCGGGTCCCTCCTCCACGTGTTTCTACGGCAGCCCAGAAGGGACAAACCCAACGCTGAATTTTGTCCGTACTTAGAAAAAAAAAGGGAGGACGAGACGAGGTGCAAGAAGTCGTCTGCAGTTTCTCCACCTCACCACTAGATGTCACTGAAACCAATCATGGATAAACACCCTCGTTAAAAGTCTGATCGCGCGACTCAACGTGAACACGAACTGACCAGACTGGACATGTTGGCGAAGTCGCGATGCCGCAGCGTCGTGATGAAGTTGTCCATCAGCCGGAGCTCGGCCGTCTGCCGGTCGATGTTGGGCGGGACGAAGAGGAGGCCCGTCTTGGCGCACAGCACGGTGTAGGACGGCAGCAGGTTCTGGCAGGTGCACCGCTTTGGACACAGCATGGAGGAGATGCAGGGGGGGAGGGAGGAGAGGAGGACGAAGAGGAGGAGGAGGAGGACGAGGACAGGGCACGCCGGCGAGGACACCGCGGCCATGGCTGCTTCTCCCGCTGCAACAAGAGACACAGAAGCAGAAGTTAAAAAAAACCTCCACAGGCGCCTTTAAATCGACTTGCAGAGAATCAGATTTGACTTTTTTTTATGCTTTGTCCAAATCACTGCTCCCGTAGGACGGGAAGATCAGCGGCGATGGCCTCGTTGGCGCTACCAGCCTATGAATGAAGATCATTTGTGGCTGCGACAGATAACAGCTGCAGAAAAATGTGTTCATCGGGACATTTTCTGCACTTTCACAAACTTTTTCTGCAGCTGACAACAACATAGCAATTACTTCCTTTATGCCCCCCTCCTCCCCCCAAGAAGTTTTCAGTAAATAAATAAATGCTTCAGAGGAGAGAGGATGAGGAGTGACAATAAAGAACCGGAGAGGTCGTTGGAGCAACTCTTGGTTTTCTTCTTCTTGTTTTTTCTGCAGAGTAAGTTGTCCTGAAAGTAAACAGCACTTATATCATCAATTAGTCTCACTGCGCTCTCATGATTACAATCTAAAAAAGAAAACATTAAAGAACACAAATTAAGCTCCATGCCGCACTCTGTCTCACTTCATAAAATTTCATGGGTGTGTTTTGTTTTTGTTTTTTTTGGTGCATAAAAACGAGACCGAGCTGACTTCTTCTCCAGCCGACGCAATAAAGGAATACATTTCCATTGATATTGATTTCCCTCCATTCAGTTCGTACGTCTCGGAGCTTCAGCGGAGCCCTGAATAAATTCATACGAGGAGGAAAAAGGAAAACACGCACAAACGGGGATGACATATGCAAGCAGAAAACATGCCAACGCGCACACACACACACACACACACACACACACACACACACACACACACACACACACAGATTGCTTCATGTGCGGATGCCGACGTGTGCACGCTCTCCAAAAAGTTCCTCTGAGTTAGATGCCGAGCGACTGGAGAAAGGTCGATTGCAAATAATGGCGAAAAAAGGGACGCGCTCTTTTATTTACGGCGCTGAAATATTCAAACTGCATCTCGACTGCAGCGCAGAATACAAAGCGGGAAGTCTAGCGTGTGTTTGTGTCCCCGTAACGGGCCGGAAAGCAGCAATATACGCAGCTAAATGTGGGCGAGAAATGGCGGAGATGTAATGGAAGGAGATAAATTCAGTGGAAATAATGTGGAGAATTAAAAACCCCCAAAAAGAACTGAGACTGGGCTCAAATGTCAGCAGGTAATTAAAGAGGTGGCGCGTGATGGGACGCGTTCGGGCGATAACGAGCGACGACGGGAACTCATTCGTGAAAATAAGACACGCCGGGTCCACGACAGCAAAACGTGAAATAGCCACGCTTTGCCCTGCCGAGGCGTGAAAGTTACACGCTGTTCTGTAGCGGATAAAAAAAAAAGAAAACAAACTGCTGCTCTGAGCCATGTGACCTACAGCAAAATGAAAATGATTGGTTATATTGTTTAATGCTCACATAGATGCTTATGTTGTTTTGGCTTAACATTTTATTGTTTTAGTTTTTTTTATTTTGTTAATATTGCTTAATTTGTTTTTAAGTGTTTTAATCTGATCTGTTTTAATTCTGTCTGATGTTCAGCACCACTTTTGTTGGGTTATAAAAGTGCCACATTAACAAATAAACACACTTGACTTTGTCTTTTGTCCTAATAAAAAAAAAAATCTGATTCTGCAAACGAATGAAACGATTCGTACCATCGGTAAATGTGCACGACTTAACAACTTTCTTAGGTAAATGTTTACTTTTTGAAAAATGCAGGACGCTGAAATATTTAACATACATTTTTTTTTTTTTAAACCTCCAGATAAGTCTGTTGTACGTTATTTCATAATTACGATCCAGTTCCTACAGTTAGTTCTTCATGACATTGGGAGTTTTGTGTAATTAGACTTTCTGCTGGTTTGAATTTACATTTGTTTTAATGGGAGAATATTTGTCAAAAAACCAGACAGAGGTGACCAATTATCTCTCCTGCACTCGTTTGCTTACAGCCGTATTAACGGCATTAATGTATGCTGATTTATGAGATTACTTCGGGAGAGATCTCGCCGTGGAGCGTCGGTGTGGTGGGAACGCCGTGGAGCGCCGCTGCTCTGAGAACAGATTTAATTTGTTTAGTCAGGCCGGCTTTAAGCGTGAGAAAAATGCAAAACAGCTTCTTTTTTTTTTAGACGACGAGCACTTCTCCATCTCCGTCGCCCTCTTTTCATCACTCACTTCTTGACAGAAAGTGTTTCTCATTTCGATTGCGTCGCTCCTTCAATCACCCCCCACCCCCCCACCCCTCCTCCTCCTCCCATCATCCCTCTCACCGACTCTTTTCAGCTGCTTCCTGTCGTACCTCTCTCTCTCCGACCCTTCATTCCTCTTGTGCCATCATCACTCTTTTCCTCTGAACCTCCATCCGTCGCTTTTCTGTCTCTCCGAATATCTTCATCCTTTTTCTAGCCTTCATGCACCCCCCAAACAACATCTACAGCTGAGGCTTGAGGGGAGTGCGATTCTTTTTTCAGGTAAAATTAAACTGGATATAAAAGTGTTCGTTGCTTCCAGCTCTGTAAAATGGTTCCGATGCAGAAGTGCAGCAAAATGTGTAAAACACCTGTCTGTCCACTACGAGGAAACGTGTCTGACGTGCCTCACATTGTTTAGACCACACGGTGGATATAAAAGTGTTGTTAGCTAAAGTCACTCCTTCTTATTAGTTTTCTGGAGGTCCATCTGAAAATAATCCCTCATTCATTAGAAAAGAAGATTCAAGAAGACCTGGTTTTGGGGGCGTGTCTGTTTGATTGACAGGCCTGTGGTGCAGTCAGGTTACAGCTATCGGTGGGCGGGACGTAGTATCGTCAGGTTTCCGATCAGATCGGTCAGATCCACCGCTGGCTCCTCCCCCAGCTCGTCCAAATATGGTCACTTCCTGCTCCAAACCGCTCCGAACTAGCAAAGATGGTGACGGACAGAATCTGAACTGGAGGATTCATAACGTTCACAAACCAACGATGACATCACTGATGGTTGATGACATCACTGATGTTTGCAACCCAAAATTAGGTTGGAGGGAGATTGTGTGGTGGGCGGGGCATAGCACGTAAATATGGCGACTCCTGGCTAAAAAACAAAACAAAGATGCGACGGCCAAAATGCCAGGACTGGCGGTGGAGTGAGATTTGTAGGTGAGACTAAAACAGAAACTTTTCCAAACAATGAATAAAGACGAGCATGAATTCAGCTTTAAGTCCACGTACAGGAATAACAACTCTTTTTGAACCGCAGTGAAAGATGTTAACTGTTCCTTCTGCGGCTTCAGTGCCGACTTGGCTGTGTAACAAATGGAGGTACATGTTCAGGGTGAGAGAGTCAGCCATGCAGAGACAGAGAACTCACACATCTTAGTCACACTGTCACACACACACACACACACACACACAAACATACATAAATTATATATAAACATACATGAATCAGCGAGAGAGTCACACCTACAGGGAGCCGAGGCACCAGCTTATTATTTTGGCTGACTTGTCAGCTGAGATAAACAACATCACCAACGAGGGCACAGAAGGAAGGAAGTGAAGTTCAGAACCAGGATCAGGATCAGGACCAGAATCAGGATCAGGACCAGGATCAGGATCAGGACCAGAATCAGGATCAGAATCAGGATCAGGACCAGCATCAGGACCAGGATCAGGATCAGGATCAGGATCAGGATCAGGACCAGGACCAGGATCAGGACCAGGATCAGGATCAGGACCAGAATCAGGATCAGGATCAGGACCAGGACCAGGATCAGGATCAGGATCAGGATCAGGATCAGGATCAGGACCAGGATCAGGACCAGAATCAGGATCAGGATCAGGACCAGGACCAGGATCAGGATCAGGACCAAGATCAGGATCAGGATCAGGACCAGGATCAGGACCAGGACCAGGATCAGGACCGAGGACCAAAACGTGAGAAGACAGAAAAAACCCCAAAAAACAGATGTGTACAAATAAGAAAGAAACGGATGATGCAGAAGTTACCGTCTGCAACCAGCAGGTGGGGATGTTGTGCTGCATCTTTAGAAATGTGCACACAAACACGCAGACTCGAGGCTGGAGGAAAATCAACTGTGTCTACTGCAGGAACAGAAATAACCGTGAAACCGGAGAGAAACACGGGAATGACGGGATGGAGGGAGAAGTGTGACGACCGCTTCGTATCCATGACGCCCAGCGGCGTTTTCTCCCCGAGGCCGAGCGACGCCAGGCTTTCCCCCGTTTTTAATCACACTGCAGTTTCCATTTTAAATCACTTCTTCAGACCTAATTTTAAACTAACACATCCTCTTGCTTCCTATTGTGTTGCTTTATATGGTTTTATTCATCTCGTAGTTCTGTTTGGAAAAGTGCTATTTAAAAAAACTTATTTTTAAATTATTTTTCAAACGTGCTCACTGCGACCCGATTAAGACAAAGAAAGTGATTTCTCAAAGGGCTGAATTTTCCCTGTCTGTCTCCCTGTCTGTCTCCCTGTCTGTCTCCCTGTCTGTCTCTCAGATCTGCTCTGCCGGTCTCCTCTCTATGGATGCTTCTTGAATGATGCATTTGAAATTGGATTAAAATCAATAATCACTGACATCCACAGGGCCCAACTACAGATGATGATGCTGCACTCGTGGAAGATGTCTGGGTCGGATTCATTCATATTAATACAGCCCGAGTTTTTACTATTCATGCCAACGCAGTGTTCCTCTGCAGACGGGAGGAGGTGGAAGTCTCTGCTGTAACTCTGCAAATGTAGATGGAATTGAATCTTCATTGTATAATGATTTTTAAATCCATGAATGTTTATAGGAACCCGATTTAGCATCTTCTGTATAACTATATAAGAAGTGAAAGAAAAAACATAAAAAATAAAGATACACAAAAGCAGGAAGACAAAAAAAGATCATGTACTTAATGACCAATTTGTTAAAGAAGTTAGCTACAACAAGAATGAATTGGCCCTGAACATAAAACTCATTAAAGACAGTTCTGAGTATTAACTGTCTATATGGGGGGGTTTCCTTGACCCTCCCGTCCCCACGCCATCCCGTTGCCAAGGTTACCTACATAGATGCACTCCTACTTGCTTATATCCTTATATTTCTGGGGTATAAGCCTGATTTGCCGGCCAAATTTAAAATGTCAGAAGGGCCGTAATGTGTTCACTAATTGAACATCAGTCTCCTTTGTTTAAAGACCACGGCCTGATGTTTGAAGTCCATTCATGTGGAACAGCGAACAAGACCGATGATTACAAAGAGCTCACACAAAGGCAGAAAAGAAAAAAACTAAAAAAAACACAAGATCAGGTAACAAGTGGAAAATAAGCAAACAGGACTGCAGCTAGAAAAACTTGGTGGGTGGTGAACAATGGTGCATTCACCGGATAGAAAACATGGATGAGGACATCTTTTCAGGTTTAAAATGGCTTCACAGTGTTCATTATTCTCATATCAATCATGCCTGATGGTTTTACTTTGCTGACGGTGTCAGGTGGTGCAGGTATTAGCTAATGAGAGAAGGAATAATAACAACAATAAAAAGACTGGACATAAAGGAAGCGATTAAATTGGTAACCGCGCCTCCTTCATTGGTTCAGATGCTGTTTATGAAGCTCGAAGCCTTTAATCTGTTGACCGTGCTCTCCTCCGACGGCGTCGACCGTCGGACACGCAGCAGAAACACTCGGGGGTTAAAAATAGATGTGAAGAGCCGGCGATGTATTTGAAGCTACGGTCCAGCAGCACATTCGTCTCCACAGATAACTAGAAAAAGCACAGACGGTTGTTTTCCACAGTTTCAGGCTGCGGGCTTAAAATTTTACTTTTTTTTTTTTTTACCCCTGATATGAAGTGAAATAAATATAATATAATTATAATAAGCCCCGTGCAAGGCTGCTTGACAACAGGGGGCGCTCACACACAATAATGTGTTGCTCGTGTGCATCTTTGTGTGCGAGGCAGAAAACAGGCAGGAAAAATATTCACTTTCGATTAACATCAATCACTGTCATTTATACCATTGACATGTTAATGGGTTGGCGAACACACAGCACACTGGATAGACTGTATGTCATGGAAATTGTCATTTATATTTAAATGTCACTTGGTTCCTACAGTCATCAGCGTTCTGCTCATTACGAGTCGCGCTCGGTGACGCCGACAGCCTCGTACTTTAAACCACCGGCTGTAATCAATATCACTCAGTGCCAGTTTAAACACCGAGAGGAGCCGCCATATTCAAATGTCCTCTTTATCGCTCACCTTCTCAGTCATCAGTCATGTTTATTATGGTATCATTCGTTGAATATTTAATATGATGCCAGGGCAATATTTGATTACATAAAAAAACACCATCACCGTTCAAATGCTACCATCCCACCCGTCACCGGAGATTTAATCCCTCCGGAAAACCAGATTACGTCAGAAAAACAGGTTCTGAGGCACCTTTTCTTTTATTCAGCAGTTTTTCTCAACAATCAGGTTTGGATTTATTCGGGTTTCTTACAATGACAGCATCTCATTTATTGAGGAACGCTGGTTCTGAACACTGACGTTTCCACTCGACCAACATTAGAGTCAAAATGTTTTTTTTGGCCTACAGGTTCTCAAATCTTGAAATAAACCTCGTCAGTATTACAACAAAATATTGATCATCAGCAGGTTCAAGCTTCATCGCATCAACTGCATCACGCCACTATGAAATTTGCCAGTTTTTCAACGTGCTGAGTGTTGGAGAAGCTCTTCTCCATCCACATCAACATGTTCAACAGCAACTGTTTTCTCTTTCTAAATTCTAAGCTCAAGGTTCCCTGAAGATCTAGTACAAAAAGAAAAATATGTCGTGTCCAACGGCTTTTACTAGGAAACTGAACTTGCCCTAGAGTACTTAAAAATGTCCCCTTGGGATTAATAAAGTATGTATGTATGTATGTATGTATGTATGTATCTATCTATCTATCTAATCTTATGATCTATAGGTATTCGTTCACATGAGTATCATTGACGTTGTCCATTTTCGTTTGAGGAAAGAAAACAAAAAACAGTCAACATCAAAACAGGGTTTTTGGTCCGTGAACACATCGAGATCAACACCGGTCACTCGGCATCAACTGGGAAGACATCAAAGCTCATCGGCCGGGGGTCCGGAGGGGGATCGAGGAAGAAGTTCACATCTGAAATCATCTTTGAACAGAAACACGGGTCGTGATGTTTCCCGTAAAACACAACCGTCTGTTATCATGACATTCAGACGGCACTCCTTCATATTAATGCGCGTTGAACTAACGAACGCCCCGAAGCTGAAATATTTGTTCTTCCTCTAAACCATTTAAAACCCTCATCATCTACAAGTTTTGACATCCTTCAGAAAGCTTACACGGTGCCCATCGCTGTTGCTGCTCTTTCTCTCGGCGGTGATGGATGTCTCCACGCCGTCATTCATATTAATGCCACCGCAGCCGATATCAATCACCGTCCAGCCGCTACTCGCTCATCAGCGGCGTGGAATCTGCCTCAAAGGCTACGAAGATCAAAGTCAAACAAAAACCCTGGTCCGCCTTTCATAAAAATTCAATTTAATGAGGCTTTGATCACGCACCTCTCGAAGTCGATGATTTCTTTGTTGGATTTTGTCCAGAAAGCTCGTTGTGTTTGTTTCTGTTTGATCACAGGACTGCAGTCAATCAGCGAACGGGTGCGTGAGCATTTGCTTTGTCATTTCGAGCGAGGCCGGCGTGACTTTTTGCAGATTTGTTTGCTACATAAATGCGACACGGCGGTCGAAGCCCCCGAAGAAATATGGAACATAATGACTTTTCAGCTCCACAGTGCAACGCTGCATAATGAACGCCACCTGACCTGAAATCACTGCAGCACCTTCCAGATTATGCTTTAAATGATACTGGTGTATTATATATGCACACTCGTGGATGCTCAGTATAATCACTTCAGTGAAGTTGGTTTCCTGTTGGCATTTGGCCAGTTACCATGTGTTGCAGCTGCCCTGCTCTCCTTTAGTTTGGCATGATTTAACAATGAAATGGAAAGTTATGGTTTAATAACTAATGACAATGACTTGGCTTTTTCAATGTAATAGGAATAACAAAACTGCACACATGACACTGGCGGGAACATGCCACTGCATATAAAAGTGGACGTAGCTTCTGAACAATGAGGCCGATCCAGAAGTGTCTTCAGCTGCAACACCAGCGAGTGCCACTAGAGGTCGGCTCCAAAAAGCCTCCGGCTCCATAGACTCCCATTCAACTTCTCTCATCAAATCCAAAGTGAATAAAATGTGTCCATCAGTTATCTCGGTGTTGTTAGCTAAAGTCACTCCTTCTTATTAGTTTTCTGGAGGTCCATCTGAAAATAATCCCTCATTCATTAGAAAAGAAGATTCAAGAAGACCTGTTTTTGGGGGCGTGTCTGCTTGATTGACAGGCCAGTCAGGTTACAGCTATCGGTGGGCGGGACGTAGTATCGTCAGGTTTCCGATCAGATCGGTCAGATCCACCGCTGGCTCCTCCCCCAGCTCGTCCAAATATGGTCACTTCCTGCTCCAAACCGCTCCGAACTATCAAAGATGGTGACGGACAGAATCTGAACTGGAGGTTCAACCATTAATTCTGGTATGAAAAATGTCAACGTGGCCTCTATGTTATAGATCCTGGAGTGTTTTTCGGTGGTTCAGGTGCAGGTTGAACAAGACTTCATTATCCAGAAACAAACACTCAGTTGATGAGCACCACTTCATTAATCTTAAGGATGGAACATCTCCAGCTGGATTAAACATTGTTTATGAGCGCCTCAGCCAACACATTAGTAATTTTCCCTATTTCAACATATCAAACACCCTGTGGTTTAAAAAAAAAAGAAAAAGGGAAGCATATTAATCTCGTAGCTATCGCTTCACTTAAAAATTCACTGATGGTGAAAAGAAAACATGTTTGTCAGTGTGTTACTTTATACAAGTGCCAACTTTAAACTTAAATCACTTTTCTCAATCGTGTAATTCGGTAGAAGTCGTTTCAAGCGTAGTGTTTCTCCCAGCAGCGAGAGGAAGAAGTGATGCTGGTAGATTTTTCTAATGTGGTGTGCGATCTCAGCGGGACTCCGGACCCCTCCAGTGACATCATCACACCATTTGCATTTTTGGCAGCTCATCTCCTGAACAAACAGGAATAGCGTTATCAGCGGCAGCCAGCAGCCCAATCAGAGCGGGTCGGAGATGGTGATGGTTGGAGGTTCGATTCCTCTGCTGGCTCACCGACACTGATGACACTTACTTCAGGTGTAAATGTATGTCGACACTCTGCACCTCGTTGGACTCCATTCAGTCCCTCCAGGATTTCAGAGTGTTTTTTTTGATTTTCTCAATAATGTCGATGTAATTTGTGGCGTTTTAAGTGACTTTTTTTTTGCGTAAAATTGCGGGAATTAGAAAAAGTTGCAAATTGATAAAAGAATAAATCTGCAATCACTTCCTGTGATAACAATCATGCTGCACATGACAGAAATATTTTAGTTCTAATCTTTTTTTAATTTATTTACTGAACTTAGAGAACCACGGAGATAAAAGTTATATAAAATAAATGTTAAAAGCTGCGTATGTTTCCAGAACAAACCGTCTGTGACTGGAACATAGAAACAACGACTACTTTGCGTTAATTATTTGGATTTCCTGGAGGGTCTGTTTATGTGTTTAATGAGTTCTTCAGTACAGGACACAGTGGCGGCTGTATTTTATGTCTTGTATTTATTTACTTTTACTTCTTTAGCTTTTCAGCTGGTCTCCGCTGTTTTGTCATCGTCTTTCATTCTGTCTCGGATACGTTTTGTTTTATGTATGTTTTCAGCTACACATTTTAATTGTGTTCAGGATTTTTTTTTTAATAATTATCGTTGCACCCTGGTCCTGAGAAACATCAACTCGTTCCACTGGATGCGTATTAATGCGGAAATGGTCAAAATGACAAATAAACTTCAGCAGAAACTTTGCAAAAGTTCTGCGTAAAAAAAACTATAACATGTCTGTGTGAATGTCGCCTAGAGATTCAATAGATCTGGTATCGAATCAACATTTTGATGACAGACGGACGACATCTTTCGGATCTCAGAAACGCAGCTGCAAATTACAGCTTATCACCACAGGTGTCGCCGAAGAGAACAAAAAACAGATCGGATCTCACAGGATGTCAAATATCTTTGGTAGTAAAGAATCTTGAATCCCTTTGATAGATGCTCTCCTTTCCCAGCATGCCTCAGGACCCCCTGCGCTGACATCACCATCCCATTACTGACTCCCAGTTGGTCCAACAGCAGCACCAACACTGCTGCTGGACACACACACACACACACACACACACACACACACACACACACACACACACACACACACACACACACACACCTGTCCTATTTTGCCCTCACTTTGCAGAGTAAACTAACGATTCAGTTGAAAACAGATTATTTGAAAGATTTCAAAATGACGCTGAGGTGACTGAAGGGGTTTTTGGAAAATGTGCGCTCTCGACAGGGCATCTAACTGTGTGTGTGTGTGTGTGTGTGTGTGTGTGTGTGTGTGTGTGTGTGGTGTGTGTGTGTGTGTGTGTGTGGTGTGGTGTGTGTGTGTGTGTGTGTGTGTGTGTGTGTGTGTGTGTGTGGTGTGGTGTGTGTGTGTGTGTGTGTGTGTCATGGCTGGGTGAAGACAAACAGTCATCAGTCAGATTGCTTCATCTCATCTGTCTCAGTGTGACTGTGGAGCAGCAGAGTTTTCTGACGTGTGTGTGTGTGTGTGTGTGTGTGTGTGTGTGTGTGTTTCAATGTTGAATAACTGTACTTTTGCAAGTTTTAAAGCCTTGTGGTGTTGCGTGTGTGCGTGCGTGTGTGTGTGTGTGCGTGTCTGATTATGTGACTCTGATTTTGTAATGAAGCGGTTTAATTACATTCCTGAATGTCACTTCTGTACGTGTCCGTATAAAAACTCACAATCCCATAATGTGGCGTCTGTGACGACTGCATTTAAATAATTTTACAAGTTAAATCTGAGCACTACTGCTGTTTGTAGGTGATTGTGTGTCATTGTGCGAGCGTGTGATTGTTTTTTTTTGGAGTCAATCTTGAATAATTTTACATAATCCACGAATGAAGACATTACAGCGGAAATGAAGCCGACATTTGAAACACCAATCAGCTCTCGGCCGATAATGTGCTTTCTGCTGGTTCATATTAATGCGACTGTGTGTGTGTGTGTGTGTTTTTATTGAATGTGCGTTAGCAGTAAAATAAAAATAAAAAAGCTGTATAAAAAGGTTACAGCAACACAAATCAAGTTCAGTGTTTGATCGCTGCCAGAGATTGACAGCCTCCTTTTTCAAGAATCAATTTAATGAGATAATAAGAAGGGGAAAAAAAGAAAATTAAATGCAGTTTGGGGAAACATCTTAACTTTGTTTTCACCCCGGAGACGCAGCTTTTTCTGATTTGCTAATCTCCTGAGAAAACAAATGATCTAATGATTAAGAAAATTTGAGACACATTTCAGAGGGAGAGATTTGTGTCTATTATCATTTCAAATAATAAAATGTTGGTTTTCCATCACAGACTGTCTATAAAACTGGACGTAGACGTGTAAGTCAATACAGAAGTGCCTTGAAGTGTAATACCACTGAGGGCCACTAGAGGCAAGCTAAAACAACAACAACAACAACAACAACAGCTCTGTCTCCAATAGACTCCCATTGAAAAAGCATGAAGTTCTCTCCTGAAATACAAAGTCAGTAAATGTTTTCCACGAGTCATCACGATGTCGTTAGATAAACTCGCTCCTTCGGATCAGAGTTCTGGTTCTTCTGGAAATAACTCAAACATTCATTAGAAATCACGACTCAAAGAGAAATACGTTTGGTAGATTTTTCTCGAGTCAGACTCATGATCCCGAGTGGCCCGAAAGGTGTCGACATATTTATTGGTTTTGAAATTAAAGTTTAAAGCTCGTTGAACTGAGCAGAAAAAAAAAAAGTTCAGGTTCACTGATGGCCTTATTAAACTGTAAACATGCAAAACATACAATTAATACAAGAAAAAAACCCGCCAGAAACTAAACACAGAAATACATAAATAATCATGTAACACACACACACACACACACACACACACACACACACCTGAAAGAGATAAGCGTGTCTACTCACACACAAACACGCAGCTTATTGCTGTTTCTACAAACACAGGCGGCCGTTTGTTGTTGACAAGAGGATTACCATGTCAATAAGAGGCAGCAGCGCAGAGGAGGAGCAGGAGGACGAGGAGGACGAGGAGGAGGAAGGTGGCAGTGCCAGACAGGAAAACAGGACGGCGAAGAGAAGGAGTGAGGGACGGAGCAGGAAGAAGTCGACTCTCGACGGATAGAGTTCATTTACGTTTTAGCGTATTTTTTAAGAAGCCCAATTGACATTAAAAGTCAGCGTTACCTAAAATCTCACAATTGATTAAAATAACTTTGTGGTCTAAATCTTTTTAATTCCATGACGATCACATCGTTGTGTCCGTGGCGTGGCGTGGCGGCTATTTTGAGTGTCTCACCATGAAACTACAAGTGACTAACTTTTATGTACATATTCCGATCTCCCCGACGTGCAGCGTGCGACGGCCCGCAGATCACTGCTGGCAGTTTTAATTCACTTTGGATTTGATGAGAGAAGTTGAATGGGAGTCTATGGAGCCGGAGGCTTTTTGGAGCCGACCTCTAGTGGCACTCGCTGGTATTGCAGCTGAAGACACTTCTGGATCAGAACCATTTTACAGACGTGAAGCTACAAACTCTTTTATATCCAGTGGTATGTTGCCTCCAGCGTCATCATTTTTTAGGTTTTCATCTTCATCAAACCACATTTTCACGGTCAGAGTTAGCAGCTCCTTAAAAACACACCGCGGACCGATCGTAAAGCTGTTTATCATAATCCGGGTTTTATGAGGGAATAAGCAGAACATCCACCGGTTCTCTCACACATCATCTCTTGCTCTCTTTTCAGGCCCATAACATCGTCAACATGGTCACAAACACCACAAACACCCCGTCGGGCAGTTTCTCCCACAAACACAGACTCCAGGAAACAATCTTCTCTTTCCTGAAACCTCGTCATCGACGGCGGCGCTAATCAACACTATCTCCACCTCGCAGCATCTTTGTGTGTGTGTGGGAGGGAGGGAGGGGGGGGGAGGGGGGGGGTAATTATGCAAATGTAACTGTGTGCACACGCGTGTTCATATTTGCTTTATGTGGGTCTCTGGCATGAGCCGTTGAACACGCAAGGAGGAGATGTGGGAACTACTGGAGGTTAGATAAATCAGAGAGGGAGGAGGATGAGGAGGAGGAGGAGGAGGAAGAGGAGGGGTGGGGGGCAGAGGGATGAAGATGAAGAGATGAGAAAAGGCAGCAGGAAGGCTGACACCTCAACACCGCTGCAGTACATCCTGTACTCAGCACAACACTACGGAGGGAGATGGAAACGAGGCCGTGACAGCGATGAACAGACTTCACTGTGCGTCTGTTTTAGACTAATTATTAATGGAGTTCCACTCAACGTGAAGCTCACGAACACAAGACTGTCTTCAATGGAAATGTACTCGACTGGCATCCTCTTGTAGTTTCTCACTAAAACACAGCAGCACTTTTAATTTTAATGATGCCAACAAGTCCCGTCGAAAGACCTAAATAAACAACTTTTATTTTTGTGTGTCTGATTCTCATCCCGTCGGTTCCTACGAAAGATGCAAATCTTAAAAAAAACAAAAACAACTGACAATCAACGACATCATCACCTGAACTCCACACGTGTTTTTTGTGACCACTGGTGACGTGAACATTTGTGATTTCACCGTGGAACCTGAAGCTAGAGCAGAAAAAAAATATCCGATTTTGGGGTCAAAAAAACAAAACAAAAGCCGGCCACAATAATTCTTAGCGAATGTTCCTCAGGAGGACTATTTTAAGTGACGGATTCAATCCTCATTTGGTGCTCTAGTGAGTATTTGGGGCACCGGGACAGTTAAAACAGGCATTAAGCTGGAGTCATACACTTGCTCCAAATACAAACAACATGAGACAAATATCTGGATCGTTCATGAGACACGATAAGAGATGATTAAAAGTAAAATATGAAGATTGAATCCGTGAACTACTGTAATATAATATTAAATGACAGTATAAATAAATAGGAAACAGAAAGATAAGCATAATAAGACTGTTCTCTGAGTGTGTGAGAGAGAGAACAGGTTTAACAGAGACAAAAATAGAAGTAAACAGAAAGCCTGCTGGAAAAATGATGTTCAGACAAAATGACAGTTTAGATAACAGGTGTAAACACACACACATACACACACACACACACACACACACACACACACACACACACACACACACACACACCATCATTTTCCCGTCCTGCCTTGCAGAGGAGCTGGAGGTCGAGGCCTCGGAGGCTTTGTTGTTCCTGACGGGCCGTCACCGCCGGCACCAATCTGCCCGAACAACCAGGCAGCTCGGCCGAGGTCCGCGAGAGGAGGCGAGAGGAGGCGAGAGGAGGCGAGACAGCTGCCGGGAGAGAAAATGAGTCGACCAGGGCGACCACTCTGGAAGCAGGGAAACCACGGCAACCGGCGGCGGGAGTCTCGCCGGAGGTCAGACTCCAGGCTGCTTCCCTTTCTTGCCTCCAGGCCTTAAACAGTCACTGAAGTCTCATTCCAGCGGCAACATGGACAGAATTTTGTTTGAAGTTTGTATTTTTCTTATAAATACTTAATAAAATTCAGGGCTTTTTTTCTTCTTCTTTTTTTCTACCTGTTAGTCATCATTAAAACAAATTCCCTAATGGTCGATGAGGTAGTGAGAACAAGAGCAAACATTTAAATGAAGTTTAACGTTTAATTTATACTTAATAATTATTATTCAAACAACATGAAATTTGTTCTGAAATCCTCATCTCCAACTTTATTATTCGTGATGAGGATTTTCCTCTGATGAGTTTCATACTAACAAACATTGTTTTTTTTGTCTTTGTTTTTGGATTCTTTTTAATCTTGGAATAATTTAATGAGATGCTGCACCTCATCTTTATTAATAATAATAATAACGATATAATTACAATCATTCCTTCTGTCCGCACCAGCTGTGAAGAGGCCACTTCTGAATTTGAGAACAAAATCAACAGACCTCGTTTTGTGCTAATTATAAACAGATTATAAATCCGGTAAAAAAACAATTTTAGAAGGTGAAATAAAAAGATGTTATTTTTTAATGGTTTTTTTTATTTTTCCAGAACAAACAGTATTTACTGATTCCTTCGAGGTTCCTTCGTTCATGTCTTCCATGTTTGTCATGAGCTCAGTAGCTGTTTGTGAAAAATACATTCTGGATCAACGAATAAAAAAAGATGCAAACCGAAGGCCAGTCGGAGACGCTTTAACTCCGGCGTGACGGTGACAGATTGCAGCTGCTGTTCCTCCGCTGTCTGTCTGCAAGAGAGGCGTTATTACCTTTCACTAATGCATCTGCTCCGAGCCGGCAAAGCTACGGTGTTTATGATAAACTGCAACATCAGTTTGGCAGAAATGGTAGGAAACAATAAAAAAGCGTCTCGTCAACAAAGAAGAAGTCCTCAACGGACGCTTTAACGCAGCTACTTAAAGTCAGAGCTGCTGCGTTCAGATCGTCTGCAACTGTGACAGCCGACAGTTACGTGCTATTCATACTGTAAATGTACCACAAAGGGGCATTGAAGTACCAGTTTAGAAAGAATAAAAAGGGTTGATGTTGACACTTGTGCTGCTGCTTCACTTACTTCTTTACCAAATCTCAGCAAATCAACGTTCGAACGAGATTTCATTTTTTTGACGTACGTTCTGAGAGTAACACCGAGGTTTCATCAAACCGTTGTCGGTCGTGAACGTCGGAGCTCCACTGCGGCGCCATGGCAACGGGGTTCTCCAGCATTACCAGAAATGTGCAAGTTTCTCACGTGCAACTACACAACCATCGCTCCGAAACCTTATTTCTGTTCCCCGATAATGAAGCTCGAGCAAAACGGCCGACGTTTGGACGTCGTGGAAGAGAACCAGCGCACATTGGACTTCAAGGGATTTTTCTGAAAGCACGGCTGCAGCATTGGAGCATCGTATTGCTGCTCAAAGACACCTTTGAAGGGGACGGTGGTCGTTCGGACCTTTGAATCTGGACAGTACTTGAGCCGAGACTGATCGCAAGCGTGGGAGGAAAAAATACGGTGAGAAAAGATAGAGAGATTGAAAAAGCCTTTTGGAAATGAGCCGCAAAGAAACCCGATCACCCTCCAACTCCGCGGAGGAACTCGTCTTCGGAGAGGAGGCGGGAAACTTTCCAACAACAGAAGCAGTAACCGGGGCGGAGAACCGTATCTGCTGGGGAACGCCACCATGCTGCATTGGACTCCGCCTGAATGAGAAAGTCAAATAAATGGACCCTTTTCCACGGCGGCGGTGCCCGACATCTCCCAGGTGGAAACGCCGTGCGAGCAGGAAGGATTTGCTTTACAGCAGAGTGAATGTTGTTTTCACACAAAACAAAGAGGAGAATGAGTTTTTATGGAGAAAAACAATTGTGTTATCGCCTTAGAGAATATCACCGTTTCCTTCTCCAGCAGATTCGACAAGCAAGACCACTTTAAATAGAGAAAGTGACATCCGGGGCTCAAAAGAATTTCATTTGGGTTTGTTCCGATCCAGAGAGTTTTACAGCCACGTTGTCAAAATGTTGTTTTCGCCGGCTTTCCGGCCCACCAGGAAGGAGATTATGTTGGAAACATGGAGAGATAAATACACAGCAGTGCATTCAGTTTATCCAGCGAGCATTTATTTGGTGATGCTGGCGGGTGGACCGCCCCGCCGACACCTCTTCACCGTTTCACAGTGTTGAATCTGTCGGAGACCTTTCACCCCGACGGGAACAGAAGAGTCTCCTCCACTGACCCCCAACTAGTAATCTGATCTGCTTTAGTGGACTGAAGTGTTAAACACTGTCGTGCACAACTCCCCTGCAGAGAAGGAGGAAGTGTGTCTCCTGTTATTTATCGCCTTAATGACTTCCTAAACATATGGAGTGTTTTTCACGCGTGGCATGGAGTAAATTGAGTAATTTAAAAAAATAGAAAAAAAGAAAAGCTCCATACCGGCCCACAGCAGGGGCTCTTGGATGATGCCTTTGTCACGAGTTCACTGTATGGGAAAAAAAAAGTCCAGGAAACACCTGAATTTCAGCATTTCAAGGAGCCTCTGAGGCTTTTATGTAGCACATACGGCAAAAATTGTAATATGACAAATTCATTTTCCCGCGGCAGATGGAGAGTTCATCACCCTTCCCGGGCTGCTGAAGAGAAGCCGAGGGAGGGATGCCTCATTAGTTGAACCACTTCAAGCGCGTCGCCATTTGCCAGGGGAGAGCAAAGTAATAGAGAAAGAACCTTTGTCGGGCTAACCGACCATGTGGCTACAGTATCTTCTTGGCTAGCGGCTTCAAACTCGTCACTGCGAGGACAGAGCTGTCCTTTCAAAGACTGTCGGGCTTCTCATCTGACGATGAATGCTCATCACGAGAAACACCGTAGAAAAAGAAACAGCGACGACATGAGAGCGTCACCAAAAACGTTCTCCTCGCGTCTACTTGAGAGATCTCTTCGGAGAGACGGCGTACTCAACGCTACATTCAGCAGAGAGGAGGTCAGAACACAAACAAGCCTTCAACGCTCAGTGTTACATACCGTCCTTCACATGACACGGAGATGCAGCGTGGGCGGCACGTTTAGCGGCAGCGGAGGTTCGGGTACCGCCGAAGGTCAGGCAGGTGCACAAAGACCGGAGTTAGGCAAGTTAAATGGAGAGAAATGGACTCGGCGCTGTGGCTTGCTGCTACGTTGCAGACAAGCTGGCGACGGTGATGATTCGACTGCTGTGTTCCTTTTAGGATCCTTACAGCTCGTTCTCAACACGACTTAGTTTTCTTTATGTTGCAGTTTGCGTGACTTTGCGGATGCTAAATGATATTTTTAGCCTGATTAAAGTGAGGTCACCCGTTGGTTTATAAACGTCCATTATGAATCCTCCAGTTCAGATTCTGTCCGTCACCATCTTTGTTAGTTCGGAGCGGTTTGGAGCAGGAAGTGACCATATTTGGACGAGCTGGGGGAGGAGCCAGCGGTGGATCTGACCGATCTGATCGGAAACCTGACGATACTACGTCCCGCCCACCGATAGCTGTAACCTGACTGCAACACAGGCCTGTCAATCAAACAGACACGCCCCCAAAAACAGGTCTTCTTGAATCTTCTTTTCTAATGAATGAGGGATTATTTTCAGATGGACCTCCAGAAAACTAATAAGAAGGAGTGACTTTAGCTAACAACACCGAGATAACTGATGGACACATTTTATTCACTTTGGATTTGATGACAGAAGTTGAATGGGAGTCTATGGAGCCGGAGGCTTTTTGGAGCCGACCTCTAGTGGCACTCGCTGGTATTGCAGCTGAAGACACTTCTGCATCGGTTTCACTTTTCAGACCTGGAGACTCTCTGTCTTCATCATCGGTCTCTCCAGAAAACTAATAAACACTTTTATAAAGTGAAGTTGAGCCTGAGGTGTCCTTAACTGTGCAGAAGGAGAACCCTTTTGTCAGCTGCCACCTCAAACTGTAAAGCTTTTGTCCAACTGGTGAAGATCCAAAGAAGGTGAAACTGCAATGAATGCGAGAAGAGGTGTTTTTCAATTATTAAGAGCAGGTAAATGAACAGACTCAAAAACTGAACAATCACAGCACATAATGATGATTTTAGATGTTCTTTATGCTGCAGAGTTCGGTTTATTGGTCCAAGAATCCATTTATGCCCTCACCTTAGTATTAATTAACGTGTTGTTCATGCATGAGCTCATAAATGAAAGACTTTGAACTCGTGTTACTTCCTGCTGATTTCATGAGGTATCAATGCATGAAGTAATGCAGGAATTCATGCATGAATCCGGAATAATTCATTCACCCTTAAATTGAAGTGTTACCGTAAATATTTAACTGAAAAAAATTCTCATTTGTCAACAGATAAAAAAGAGATTTGTGCAAAGGTGAGTTCACCTGAAGGCTATTGGATCAATAGTCTGCAGACGGATGATGGACGGGGATGTAATGAACTTCAAAGGTCTCTCGGGGGTGTTGACATATACCGCCGTATTTATTCTGGATTATTCTAGTACACTTTCCACCCCATGTCCGTGTTTGCAGAAAACAAAGGCTTTTCTTTTTCATATTTTTTTTATTTTTTCGAGCTGGCGAACAAACACGGAAGGAGAGTTTCAGCCCAGCTTTCCATCCAGTAATTCACTCAGAAAATATCGATCATTCAATTCATCCATCCTCCTATTCACCTTTTCATCTTTTGTGTCCACACATTAAAAAGCCCATCCGTCCATTCATCCAGCCTTAATTGCTATCCATCTCCATTCAACCCATCTCGCCATCGTTTCAAACGCCCCTCCATTAATCCACCTGTCCATCCGTCCATTAATCCACCCGTCCATCCGTCCATTAATCCACCCGTCCATTAATCCACCCATCCACCCGTCCACCCATCCATCCATCTGAGGTCATTTGTACGGGACAAACGGCGAGAAACAATCGGGATGATGTGTGAAAAGGTAATAAAAGAGAAAAGAGGCGATGGGAGTTTTGTTGGGAGTTCGTGTGCTGGTGTAAAAGATACTTCGAGAATAAATGTGTTGAAAAGAGTCGAGTTGTTGGCTAATTGTCTCTGTTTTGACCACTCATCAGTATTCTCCTTCAGCTCCACGTGTCAATTGAAAGCATCCTCCATTTCTTCTTCTTCTTCATCCCTGACATTCCCATCGTGTCCACCACCTCGCCTCACCTTTTCTGTGCTAATGTTTCGGTTCACTCTGTGAGGACTTTAAGAGGCTTTATGCCTCTCAGCCGCCACGTTACCGGGGTTTTCTGAAGAGGGAGTGAGAGAGAGTTCAAACCACAGAGGTGCGAAGCAGGTTTCCTCCCCAAAATAATGAGAAAAACACAGCGAGTCTGAGCCCCACTGGTTGCCATGTCTCCGTGTTTATTACTGTCTAGACCGGACGCTCCCCAAACTTATCAGATCGCGCTCCGCTATGTTACCAAACCACATTTCCCATCTCAGATACAGACACGTTTCATGAAATAAAAATCCATGATTTAATACCCTCAGAAAAGCTAAACAACAACAACAACAACAACAACAACGTGAAGCTCCCAGTTTTGACAACAAATACATCTCTTGCTAGAATTGGTGCCACTGGGAGAGCTGGACTCCTCGTTAGCATTGAAAGATTCATCTGGCCCGACGTTTGCCATTTCATAACTCCACTCATTCTGTTCTAATTTAATTTAATTTCGAGAATAAAGTTACAATTTTGAGAATAAAGCCGAAATGTTGAGAACAAAGTCAACTCCTTGGGATCCTCCTCCATCACCATCAGGCCAGCGTGTTAAAGTGTGAAGGTGAGTTTCTAAAATGGTGTCAGGTTCTTTACATATTAATACAGTAAAAACTATTATTTTATGATTTATCCTCGTCGTTACCCCTCTACTTTATTCTTGAAATTTTGACTTCATTCTCGAAAATTAAACTTTATTCCAGATATTTTTATATTATTCTCTCTATATATATTTTTTTTTTATATCGATCGTCATTCAGTTCGTCCAATCCTTGTATTTATAATATCTGACTTTTTTCCCCTTAACTTTCAAATACAATGACAACTGTTGGCTAAACAAACAAGAGCATCATTCATTTTTGATATAAGTTCACAGCATCTGTAATTTAATTAAATTGACTTGGATATTGTGGTTTGATTATGGTATTAAACAGAAACAAACATACGCTGCGCACAGTTTAGTATTTATGTAAGACTTGCTTATGGATTAACGTGCGTGACGAATGTAAAGATGCATCCCGTGAAATGTATATGCAGCTTCTGTTCAGCTTCTCAAGTCTAAGAAATCGGAGGGAGGTCACGCTTGCAGTAATGCAGTAAATATGATTTGAAAAGGGGATAATGGTGAGAGAGAATGAAAAACATGACGACATCTTTGAAAGGCAACACTTTCGTGTGGAGGGTTTTGCCTGCTTTGTAGTCTAACCAGAGCCGGCAATATATACAAAAATATACACTGTATGTAGAAAAAGTCCACTTAAATACTGAAAAGTGAAATGAAAAAAAGAAAGAAAGAAAAGTAAAGGAGGAAAGCAAATACAGCACATTAACTCATACACACACACACACACACACACACACACACACACACACACAAACACACAAACACACAAACACACACACACAGACACACACACACACACACAAACACACAAACACACAAACACTCTCACTGTCCATCTTCTGAACTGTGGCCCAGTTTTCCAGCCATTCATGTGTGTTTGCTTATTTTGGTGAGCACAGCATGAGTGTATTCATGTGCGTGAGAGACAGAAAGTATGTGTGTTTGTTTGTGTGTGTGTGTGTGTGTGTGTGTGTGTGTGTGTGTGTGTGTGTGTGTGTGTGTGTGTGTGTGTGTGTGTGTGTGTGTGTGTGTGTGTGTGTGTGTGTCCGCCCAGATTTAGGCTGGAGTTATTGGTAGTGGTGAAGCCGCTACACTTGAAACATGCTTCACAGGAGATGATGAAGTCAGCTGGAGGTTCGTGGTGAGCCGAAGCGCTGAGCCCGAGAGACAGGCAAGCCCAGATGAACCGCAGCAAACACTCAAAAATCATCCCCGTGTGGAAATCCAGACGATGAAGCAGTCATGTAGCCGAAGGGAATCCCCCCTTCCCCCCTCGCTCCCCGCTAACCTCAGTTTATCTTTCAATCAAGAGTTTATCCAGTTTCTGACTGAGGAAGTAATAAAGCCGTAATTACAGCTTTTAAAAGCAAATATCAAAAACAAATACTTGATGCTTTTGTTTGTCAAACTCTTTGGAAGAGATGGTTTTTATTACAGTTGTGAAAATGTCTGTCCATAGTGGGGGGCACATGGGAAAACTGGGATTTATATTCATTTTTACTGTTGGTAGCAAGAAAACCAGCAAGATGTCTATAAAGCATTTTTAGAAGTTCAGAGGCTTTGCCGAGAACAACCAAAAAAACCACATTTGATTTATGTTAACAGCCTCAAACCAAACCTGCCTGGTTGCTCCTGAGCACAGACAGTTTATAAAAGTGTTCGTAGCTTCTGGATCTGAAAAATGAGGCCGATGCAGAAGTGTCTTCAGCTGCAATACCAGCGAGTGCCACTAGAGGTCGGCTCCAAAAAGCCTCTGGCTCCATAGACTCCCATTCAACTTCTCTCATCAAATCCAAAGTGAATAAAATGTGTCCATCAGTTATCTCGGTGTTGTTAGCTAAAGTCACTCCTTCTTATTACTCTTGGTTTGATACTCTGCAGTAGCTTTAATTCATCAGCGGTACATTTTTATGTGGCAGACTTTTGGTTTTGTATGTGAAACATTGAAGAATCATTTTTGTGAGTCTGTGCTCTACGTACAACATATTTTCCTTACACACGAGATTGATGTAAAATTGAATGTAAAAAGGCCGACAGATTTGTAGACAGAGTAAATAACCACACCTTCTTACGTTATATACTTCTATTCTGATTTTGTGGTAATCCACTTGTGTGTGCGAGCCTCCACTCAAACCCCCTGATTTGCAATTACGTTGACATTTGGATTCATAACTGGTGATAATTAGCGCCCATCACTTATCATGTACGGAAAAGGAGACTTTTATCTCTGCGGCTCATTGAAGGGATGAACGTTATTCATTCATCATTTCAAAGCATTATTCCATAAAAATGGCAGAGTTACAAACATTCGCAGAGTTGGAGTTTGTGCCGCGATTGGATTCATCTTTTCCTGGACGTCCACATCAAAAATCACGTTTATTTATGAGGCTGAACAGATATTTGTTGGCTTTTGTAAACAGCCTGTTACCATGGAAAACAGCTTGTGGACTCATTGAGGTGTTTATCATCAGTGCAAAAAAAGACTTTCACGGTTAACTCCATGAACCCTTCAGATATTTTCACGGTAATTTCACTACCTTCAATTTGAAGCTCTTATCTTGGTCATTATAAGCCATACAGGCTATTTTTCTTTTTTCAGAAGAATCAAGGCTATCCAGATCTGCCAACATAATACTTACATATATTTTTTATTATTAGTTTTCATGTCAAGGGAAATGAAAAGATTGCATCTCATTAAATATCTTGTTTTTACATGTACCTCGCCATAAAAATGCCGCACGGAGATCTTTTCATGATTGTGTTGGATGGAAATAACTGAAATCGTTTTATTCACAGAGTCTTGTAGGAATTGTTGCAAATTCTCTCAAATTCGACCCTGAATGAGGGATTTGATTTTTGTTGATGCATCATTTACAGGCAGCAGCACAATGGTGGAAAAAAGTCATCAGATCTTTAATTAAGCAAAAGTTGTGACAGAACAATTTAAAATGACAATATTATCTCTGAGCATAATAATACTTCTTATGTTAACGCCGCAATATTAATTACTGGGTTATGCATTAATGTGTGAGCAACATTTTGATGATGCTGGTTAACACAAATCTAATTTAAACTACTTAGTAGTAATATTTAAAGGTATAAAGTAGCATAAAATAGAAATACCCGAGTACATCAAAAATACTTTAGAATTGTACGTGAGCACATTTAATATTCAATAAACGCACCCGGACACATTTCACTGCAGCAATAAACAGCAGAAAAGATGAATCAGTTTAAGACGGCGTGTGGAACATTTGATTAATGTGTTGTCTTACAGTCAGACGGTGATTTGTTATTTTTTTAACGGAGAGAACGTCCTGTCGGGAGCATTTATCAATACAAAGTGATTTATCAATAACACAGCCCTGATATTTCAGAGCCGTGGTCGGGGCCATCGATTCCAACTCTCACAAACTGCAGTCAGATAAAGGATCAATGAGTCGGCACTCAGCCCGGTCTCACGGTCCAATACGGACCAGTTCACGAGGAAGCAAAAGTCAAGGCGGATTTATCTTCAAATAACACGAGTAAGTGAAGGTCCATG
Source organism: Embiotoca jacksoni (assembly GCF_022577435.1). Taxonomy (NCBI): domain Eukaryota; kingdom Metazoa; phylum Chordata; class Actinopteri; family Embiotocidae; genus Embiotoca; species Embiotoca jacksoni. The sequence continues at coordinate 322,627 of NW_027185412.1, forward strand.
AAATATTTAACTTACGTAACATAACTCGCATGACGTAACCAATCAGCAACCATCAGTGATGTCATCAACCATCAGTGATGTCATCGTTGGTTTGTGAACGTTATGAATCCTCCAGTTCAGATTCTGTCCGTCACCATCTTTACTAGTTCGGAGCGGTTTGGAGCAGGAAGTGACCATATTTGGATGAGCTGGGGGAGGAGCCAGCGGGGAGGAGCCAGTCAGGTAACGTAGTATAGTGAATAACAAAGTCCACGGTCGAGCTGGTTGGATGAACATTAACCAAAAGAGACGTCTAGTTGTATTAAAATAAGTTGACTTGTGTGGTTTCGGTATGTCAGGAGAAGAAAAACGACCCTTTTCTTTTTTGTTTTTTACCCCCAAAGCGAGTTTTAAATTTTAAACTCCTGATGCTTTTTATTCACTGACTTCTCACACTGAGGAAAGAGGAAGACATGGGTGACTAAAAGCACAAAATCCATATAAAATAATATTACTGTCTTTGATTCCAATCATGAAGAACAATTTTTTTGTTTTTAGAAAAATTGACTGATAATTTGAGGCACAGTGGAATTTGAAGAGCTGATTTAGCAGCGTTTATATTATAATAACACAATATTATAAATAATATTGTTTTTTTACATGGTTGATAGTATGTTGAGGTGACATCATAAACATGATATATTTGTATAATATTTGATTGTAAATACTTTGGATGTATTTTCTGAAAAGTCGGGGGGGTAAATCAAGGTGAGATCACATCAGGTCGGGTTGGTTCAAACTTTTTTTTTTTTTTTTTTTGAAGGGTGTGTTTATGTGACACGTCTCCGCCTCTGGTACTTTTCATTTCCACCTCACTGATCCACTCTTCCTCCTCCTCCTCTTCCTCACTTTCTTAATTTCATTACTTATGTCGACTGCTCCTCACTGCTCTTACCGTAACTTATCTTCGTCTAAGCGTGTGTGTGTGTGTGTGTGTGTGTGTGTGTGTGTGTGTGTGTGTGTGTGTGTGTATTTGTTTGTTTGTTTGTCTGCCCGAGCGGCCGTGTGATCTTTGCTTCGCCTGCCTAAATTTGGAGCGTGTGAATGTATTCATCCATGGCTGTGTTTTTCGGGAGCCAGCCTGCTTTGCAAAAATGCCCGAGGATATGTGTGTGTGTGTGTGTGTGTGTGTGTGTGTCTGTGTCTGTGTGTGTGTGTCTCTTTGGGCGACTCACTGCTGTGTTTTGCCCGGTGGGCGAATAGTGCCCAGGCTGGCACTCACCCTGAAGGTAAGCTCTAATGCCTGGTGGACACACACACACACACACACACACACACACACACACACACACACACACACACACACACACACACACACACAGTGTAAATGTGTGTATGAAGGAGAAACACAAATTATAACCATGAGGTGCATCCCTGTGATAAGCTCAAGACAATAGCGTGCGTGCGTGTGCGTGTGTGTGTGTGTGTGTGTGTGTGTGTGTGTGTGTGAAACAATAGTAGACTTGCCGGCCAACAGTGTCACTCATCGATATCTGCAGAGCTGGTTGTGAAAGAGAGACAGAGCAAACGGCCAGGCGGCTTTTGAAACCGCACATTATTTTCACAAAGTTGTTTGTTTACTGCATCAATCAGACCCGAAGATAAAGAGGTAAAACTCAACAAAACATTCAGATAATTACAGAAGAAAAACACAGGAGATAAGACGACACAGCAAATAAGCGAGGCTTCATTTTCAAATCCCAGAGAATAAAAAAACAAACAAACAAGAAACTGCTAAAACGAGCACAAAACAAATTTGAGCAGCGATCAATCAGCGAGGACGGACTCGGGAATGAGTTCAAATCCCAGTTCGGCTGTCACGAAAAATCAAAGCGACTTCGTCGTCACGGAAACGGACATAAAGCTTTTGTGAGATGTGTTTTATATAATCGTCCCTTAATGGACAGTTAGTTCCACAATTCTTAAATATAGAGGCGGTTTTTTTTTTTGCACATTAAAGTTCTATTACAGAGATGATTAGACACAAAAAAACACTGAACAAACAAACAACATTTATATACTGATATAAGTACAGGCTGCTCGTGGAGCTTCCAGGTATGACACCTCTGACCAATCAGAAACTGGTACCTGCCAGGTAACTTTGGAGTCTCAAGACCTTCTCTTTTTGAAGATTAGTTTTTACAATAACTGGCATCCTAAGACTTTGTTGGTGCTTTATATTTGACTGAAGGACTGAATTTAATTTCCCTTCATGAATGAATCCACTGACTGCAGAGACTGTGGCTGCTGTAATCAGGCTCTGGTTATAATTATATGTAACAATTATATTACATTTTATCTTATATTATATTTTTCAACAATCATAAAGAAGCATTTAGCATCAGAACCGGGTGGAAAAACAACCACTGGTTCGCCTTTTTGTTTTTTATGGAGCCAGAAGTGACCATATTTGGACGAGTGGGGGAGGAGCAAGTCTGACTGAGAAATTGTCCATCTGCTCAGTGCTTCACTCTAATGGCGGTGTGCAGCTGTGGTAGACTGAGGATCTGCTAGCTCTACCCGCAGAGTTTCACTTTTATTTTGAAGGAGTTCCACGTAGAACTTCTTGACTGTAGTCATCTTTGCGTGTTTCTGCTGTTCTCACTGTGACATCTGATCTCTCAGTTTACTTTCAGAGGTCCGTCCCTAAACTATGCCCCGCCCACCTCTACCAGAAACTTGATTATAACCTAGGCCTGTCAATCAAAGCAGGAAAGACTGCCAGAATACCATAGAAACAAATTATTGAATTTGTATTTCAGATGAGAAATTGATGCTTTTTGAATAGGAGTCTTTTGAAGCCAGCCTAGTGGCCATCAATGGTATTACACTTTAATTTACTCAGTTCAGACCCGGAGACTACGCACGCACGCACGCACGCACACACGCACGCACACACACACACACACACACCGCTGTCAGTGCAGCTTTCTTTGTGCATCTGCAGAGATCCAACCTGGCAGTGAAAGGACAGAGCAGTGTGACAAGGTGAACTGGAGGACACACAGCTGGAGGTTGCACACATGTATGCACGCGCACACACACACACACACACACACACACACACACACACACACACACACATACACTTCACACTGAGAAGCTCATCAACTCAAACCTATGGAATGATGCCCATAAACTCAGACACTCTCTAATACATACTGTTAAAAAGACTTCAAACACAAACAAACAAACAAACAAACACACACACAAACACACACACACACACACACACACCCCTGATTACCGTCCTTCCATTTTAAAGCCCTTTTAACCCCAGGTCACCTCTATTACTTCAAAATGAGCCGTCACTCGTCAGTTCGTTCAGACTCTGCGCTGTTATCCCTAACGAGGCTGCCGTGACCTTGCCCTGACCTCGCCGTGACCTCGCCGACCTCTCAGAGTTAACTCAAAAAAGTAAAAATTCGATTCGTGGAGGTCCGCTGAAGGAAGGATGATTCATCTGAAGTCTGTCGTGACGCGGAGACACGTGAGGTCAGAGGTCACGGCAGCCAGGAAGGGGAGTACTTTAAACACACAATACAAGACAACAACATTATTTGGGACTTCGTTTAAACGGGTGAGGATTAGTCTGAGGCTGAAACTCATGTTTAGGGCCAGATTTAAACTCTTTTTGTTCACATTAGTTTTCAATTTGACTTCTCAGGAAGTTAAATTATTTAAAGCTGAATTGAACCCTGATTATTATTATTTTTTAATATTTAACGAGTAGCAGAGATGCATTCAAATTGAAAACAAACACAACAATTTATTGGAAATGTTCAACAGTGAGTGAAGGTCAGGACAAAAAAAGAGACAAAAAAACCTGTCTTATTTAAATGTTTTGCACTTTTCCAGGTCTGTTTCTCTGAATTACTTCAGCTGTTCTCATTCAGTACATTATGAGAAATTATATTTACAAGTGCATAACAAATGCAGACGTATTAAATTAGTTAATGCTCCATTTAAATGCTCCCTGTTACTATATTATGCAAAATTATGACATTATGTTTTCCTCTTACTGTATAAACCATAGATGCAACATGCAGACGTTACTGCTAACGAGTTAATGCCTCGACTGTGCTGCTTTTGTCCGTCACTTTGTTAAAAATATATTCATGTTTTTCCAAACCTTCATTAGAAGACTCACCCAGAGTTGAATTCACCTTCTCGACAATCTACGAGTTTATTAGAATAATCATCTCCTCCATACGAGTGAACTTAGACCGCCTGTCAATCAAACTATGTGATTATTACAGTTTTCTAAATGTGACACAGCCTTCATTTTTCAGCATCCTTTCCTCTATGGCGAAAAAAAAAAAAGTACAAAATAACTACGAGTTTTATGAATTGCGATTCAAGGCTGCATTTTTAGTCTTTTGACGAAGTAAAAAGGGACGTTTTCCGTCCTTCAAACCTGAGCAGCAAAAAAACAACCCGAAGCAGAGGGACGAACGAGGGCGGCAACAGGAGAGGAGAAAAATCCCTACTTTTGTCTATAATAGCGTCGAAGTCCCTCGTGACTGCGTTGATTACAGCCGACTGAAATGACTCATTAAACCCCGAGTGAGGCGCGGCCTCGCGACGCCCGGCTTTTTTGTCAGATGTGTTGTTTTTACCGCCATCATAAAGGTCTGATTGAGTTCTACAAAGACACGTAATCATATACCGCCGGGGCTCGAATCAAAGAACACCTGGAACAAACGCAATGCTTTCACACACACACACACACACACACACACACACACACACACACACACACACACACACACACACACGTACATCCTAAGAACTCCATGATTGTCCATTCACCGACATCCCGACTCATTGTGTTCGGTGCAGGGCCGTGTAATTGCTGTGTGCAGTTGGGGGGGTCGGTCTTAATGATGAGCGTGCGCCCAACACTGCGGCTGAAACACTGAAGCGGTGATGCATTCAGTGTCCGCCCGCGGGAGCTGTTCTTTTCTCTCTCTGCTTTCCCCTCACTGGTCAAGGCTCTGGCCGCCCACCTCTGAGCCTTTCTTCCTGTTAAAAGGGACTTTTTCCTTCCCTCTGTTGGAAAAGGAGCTTTGCACAACAAGCCAACATCCGTCTGTGGATTCAGTCTCGTAAACCCAGACTGAATCCATGATGCTGAGATGTCTCACACGGATGAGAACATTTAAAACATTTACACAGAAGTTTAGACGATAAAAGAAGAGAAAAATAGAATCGCTGTGGAAGGAAGATTTTCTCTGCACACCTTTTCCATCTCGTGTCGTGTGGAGAAGATGTGTGGTCAGGAAGGATAATAAAGTCTTCGCTGCATGCTGACAAGTATGGTGGGACGCTCAGCTTTAACATGAGGCAGAGATTATGAGAATGAACTTCTGCATTTAAGTGCACCATCAGTCCTAAAGTGGGGTCATCTGGGCCGGTTCTTAACGTCTGCAGCGGTCCAGCAGCCACCGCTGCACAACTATATTAAACACAGTAGAGGAGTGGGTCCATGAAACAATAACATGCCCAGGTCAATCCCTTTACAGGACAGATTATTGGACTTCTCTGATACAGTCTCATTCACTGCAGTGTTACAAACACTAATAGTTCCTACAAAAGACCATGAAAGACTGTAATAATGCTCATAATATTTTTACAATGTGATTATTGCACGAACTCCTTATTATTGTTCTTTATTGGATTCCTTTCTGCTTCCGAACTGTGTGGTGGACTCGCTTGGAGTTCACACAAAAACCACGATTCAGATGAAGTGAACAAGTGGACTGATGCTTTGGATGAAACGGCAAAAACTGCACAACAAAAACATCAATAAAGAGCAACAAAAGTCCCGTTTAATGCAGATATCTGTGTGTGTGTGTGTAAATGCACTGCGATGATTATCCAGAGCTTTGATATGCTTGTACACACACACACACACACACACACACACACACACACACACACACACACACACACACAGAAGGCCTTTTCATATTGCTGTTAGCTTTGTTTCAAAACTATTGTTCTTCTGTGAGTCTAATTAGAACGGAGGCTTTAGTAATGTGAAGTGGGCCGCTGAGCCAGGCGGGTGAACGAGGGGCCGGCACAGGACGGCGGCGTCCTCGTTGTCCCCCACGAAAACTTTGGGTTTGTACTGAGGTGCTTAAACACAGTAAAACATGTGACAAGTGCATAGTGGAGAAAAAATATACATGAAAGGCTGAAAATATGTTTAAATCAACACCTAAAAGCCTGAAACCAGGTTCATGTTGTTACTTCTGAAATTGTCAATTTCTACGGGAGTCTTTTCTGTTTGAATGGATTCTAGTTTCTGCTTTGTTATCCTTATTATTTCCCTTATTTTTATTTTCCTAGTTGGTCCAAATTGAAATTCAACCCTTCATCTTCTTCTCATGTCGTGTGTTGCCCCGGCTCATTTTTCTTCTTCTATTGTTTAATGAGTAACGATACGCTGCATCAGCTTCCTGTAATTAGTCCGAAATTGTCCAAAATATGTTTTTCCAAACGAACCGCGGTTCAGTTTGATTCACACAGTTTGATCTCTTTTGGTTGCACCAAATCTCCAACCAACTAATAAGAAGGGGTGACTTTAGCTAACAACACCGAGATAACTGATGGACACATTTTATTCACTTTGGATTTGATGAGAGAAGTTGAATGGGAGTCTATGGAGCCGGAGGCTTTTTGGAGCCGACCTCTAGTGGCACTCGCTGGTATTGCAGCTGAAGATACTTCTGCATCGACCTCACTTTTCAGACTCGGAAGCTACGTCCACTTTTATATCCAGTGTGTGGTCTAAACAATGTGAGGCACGTCAGAGACGTTTCCTCGTAGTGGACGGGCAGGTGTAATACACATTTTGCTGGGATACTTTGCTGTCACAACTGAACAAGGTAGAAAATTCCCTTTAGAGATAAGACTTGACACAGTAATCAAAGAGAATCGGCACACAGTGGAACGTCTCACTGAAGTATGGAGACAGATTTAACAACCCCGCAAACCCGAGACAGCACAAACAGTAGATCATCTGACGAAGGAGAAGACATACGATGGACAATTATCTAAAAGATATGGACACACTGGGCCCTTTAACCAACACAGATGTACAAATATGAGGCTGTTAATCAGACACGGGCACACACCGGGGCTTTTAATAAAGGTATGGATGAGGCTATTCATCACAGCGATGGGCTCACTGGGTCTTGTTATTAAAAAGGTGCTGATGCCTGCTGCAATGTAAACACAGACACACTACAGGCTCTTTGTCGGCTCTGTGGCGCTGAATGAGATACTAAAGGTCACGCACGCAATCAATGCCGCAATCACACCGACACAAAAGATCACACATCTCCACTGTTTTTTAGCAAACCCAAATGATTTCCAACGTCGTCGTGCTTCCACAGTTTCACAGCACAAAGTCAGCAAAAAGGGAACAAAAGAAGGTAATAGAAAGATTATGACCCGCCTAAAATCAGCAGTGATGTCATCGTTGGTTTGTGAACGTTATGAATCCTCCAGTTCAGATTCTGTCCGTCACCATCTTTGCTAGTTCGGAGCGGTTTGGAGCAGGAAGTGACCATATTTGGACGAGCTGGGGGAGGAGCCAGCGGTGGATCTGACCGATTTGATTGGAAACCTGACGATACTACGTCCCGCCCACCGATAGCTGTAACCTGACTGCACCACAGGCCTGTCAATCAAACAGACACGTCCCATATTTGATGAGAGAAGTTGAATGGTAGTCTATGGAGTCGGAGGCTTTTTAGAGCCGACCTCTAGTGGCACTCGGTGGTATTGCAGGTTAAGGCAGCTAAGAACACTTTTATATCCAGTCTGTAGGCATAACATAAAGCATTTCCTGACATTTCACCTCAAAGTAAATTAGTCCAGTGTCCACTGGTCAATTTAAATTAATCACATTTTGTTCATGTGAGACATTATCACGCTGGAGATTAAAGGCTCCTATTTATAGTCCATGTTATAAACAATAAAAAAGATTTTGCGTACATTACATGCAATACATGCCTGCTGATCCCATGTGACCTCCTGCTTCAGTCAAACTGTTCATCACACTGACTCAGCACACGTACGTTAATTCTGAATATATTTGTCCTTTGCAAACACTCGTTTTTATACATAAAGTCTCGAGCGTCTGTTTGTGCCACTTTAATACTTTTTTTTTCTGGGGCTGTTAAGCGCTTAAGTGGCCCACCTTCATGTTTTATGACTTTGTAATCAAATCCATTGTGTCCAAATCAAATCTATTCACTCACTGGGGGCAGAAGGAGATGCAATAAAGAGTGGGAAATAAAATTTAGAGGCACTGAAACAAATTAAATAAGTTGAAGCAGGGCATTAAGAATGCTCTTTGATTTTATTTCAAGTGTGTGTTTGTGTCCCTGTTTGCATTCAGACTCAAGTAGTTTGTGTGTTTGTTTCATCTGGTGGAAAATATCATCGTAGATTTTTTTTTTACATGACCTGCAAATAAAAAAAAAGAAAAAAAAAAAAAGATGGGAGATATGAAGTGATTTATTGAGCCTGCTCTGTATGGATCAATGGACTATTTGATTGATATGCATACACACTATGTACTTTATGTGCTGAAGAGCCATTAAACACCAGGCAGCGGTGCATAACCTCATGTTTAATACATAATCCTAAAAGGACTATGAGGGATATGGGAGCTGATTTTGTCCCTGAGTTTTTCTAAAAAGAAGCAGTTGTGCAGCTGTGATGAACGATAATGAGTTGGTTAAAAAAAAATCACCCCGTTATCACGGCAAAGCGTGAAATAGACACGCCCGTCCACTACAGCAAAACGTGAGAGAGCCACGCTTCGGGCTGTGTAGGCGGGAAAGTTAAACGTTTTGTAAGCGTGAAACTCACAAGCACGTAAATGTCACGTGACAAAGGATCATGTGACCGACATACTGCGACGGAAACGGAGGTGGCAAACGAGGTTCGAATCCCGGAAGTGACAACGTTGTCCTTGAGTTGTTTTTTGTTCTTTAAACTCCCAACCAGGTAATTTTTGCTAATCGTTTAGTTTTCTCCTAAATCACACGGCTGAAAGCACACGGCAGGTTTCATTTCCCTCCGCTGTAGGAAAAACACGTAACTGTCACACCTACATGTAGCCAAAGCGTGCCTATTTCACGCTTTGCTGTCGTGGACGAGCGTGTCTATTTCACGCTGGGATGCCTGAGATTCCATGTTTTGGTGGGTCAGCAGCAGTGAACGAGGAGAGCTGCGTTGGGACGGGAAAAGAGAGAAACAACCCAACAGCCACCAAAAGAAAAACAACAAATGTATTAAAATCAATTAAATTGTTAACGTTATTATATAATTGTTTCAGCTGTTTGTTGTTTTGCTCGAAGGGGCACGCTGTTTTTTGTACGAGGTCATCAGATCGTCAACAATCCAAACTGTGTCTATCTGTCATGGAAATTTCCCATTATCTGCTCACCTGCCCGTCCATCTGCCCACCTGTGTGTGTGTGTGTGTGTGTGTGTGTGTGTGTGTGTGTGGCGCTGAACATACGCTCGGGGAACAGAAAACACACACAAACACACACACTTTCCTCGCAGCAGGATGAGATCACACACACACACACACACACACACACACACACACACACGGTTGTTGTGGGAAGGTCAGTCCGGCTGTGCGGTTGGACGTCGGACGACAGGTGTCACGCAGCACCAGGTGACACACCTTGTTGTTGTTCACCCCTTTTGTCAACTTGAACCAAAGCACCTCACGCAAGTACACACATTTTTGTTCATGTGTGTTTGTCTGCTGGTGTGTGTGTGTGTGTGTGTGTGTGTGTGGTGTGTTTTCCAAATAGCTATCCAATTAAAACCAGTTAATTGTCAGCCTTTATTTATTTTATTTTTTTTATCTTTCATGTTGCAGTAAAATGAAAGAACTTCAAAACTGTCTGTCAGAGCAGGAAGAATTAACGTTTAAAGACCCTGATACCTAAATATAAACAAGTCTGGATTATTTCTAGCATTACGTGAAATACATAAACACCCTCAGTGTCAAAACACGACAAATATTCCAAAGAAATTACTTTTAAACGCCAAACTTTAGCACGTTGTCAGAAGCTCTTAACGTCAAAACATCTGAGAAGTCCTTTTTTTTCTGCTCTTCAAAAGTACTTCAAACATCTCCGACTTCCATCAATTAGTCCGACACCGACGGCATCCGTAACATCCAAACACAACCGCGCTTCGTTCACACCGTGTTTCCTGACGCTGCAGCCGATACGCAGCCGTCGTTAGAAATCAGAGACTTGAGAGCAGGTCCACGATTCTTCACCACTTCCTGTTTACGGCCGATAACCTCAGCAGGTGCAAAAGGTAAATACGTGTGTGTGACAGGTGTGACAGGTGTGTTACAGTTGTACTACAGGTGTGTTACAGGTGTACTACAAGTGTGTGACAGGTGTGTTACAGGTGTACTACAGGTGTGTGACAGGTGTGTTACAGTTGTACTACAGGTGTGTTACAGGTGTACTACAGGTGTGTTACAGGTGTGTGACAGGTGTGTTACAGGTGTACTACAGGTGTGTTACAGGTGTACTACAAGTGTGTGACAGGTGTGTTACAGGTGTACTACAGGTGTGTTACAGGTGTACGACAGGTGTGTTACAGGTGTACTACAGGTGTGTTACAGGTGTACTACAAGTGTGTGACAGGTGTGTTACAGGTGTACTACAGGTGTGTGACAGGTGTGTTACAGTTGTACTACAGGTGTGTTACAGGTGTACTACAAGTGTGTGACAGGTGTGTTACAGGTGTACTACAGGTGTGTGACAGGTGTGTTACAGTTGTACTACAGGTGTGTTACAGGTGTACTACAGGTGTGTTACAGGTGTGTGACAGGTGTGTTACAGGTGTACTACAGGTGTGTTACAGGTGTACTACAAGTGTGTGACAGGTGTGTTACAGGTGTACTACAGGTGTGTTACAGGTGTACGACAGGTGTGTTACAGGTGTACTACAGGTGTGTTACAGGTGTGTGACAGGTGTGTTACAGTTGTACTACAGGTGTGTTACAGGTGTACTACAGGTGTGTTACAGGTGTGTGACAGGTGTGTTACAGTTGTACTACAGGTGTGTTACAGGTGTACGACAGGTGTGTTACAGGTGTGTTACAGTTGTACTACAGGTGTGTGAGAGGTGTGTTACAGGTGTACGACAGGTGTGTTACAGGTGTACGACAGGTGTGTTACAGGTGTACGACAGGTGTGTTACAGTTGTACTACAGGTGTGTGACAGGTGTGTTACAGGTGTGTTACAGGTGTGTTACAGTTGTACTACAGGTGTGTGAGAGGTGTGTTACAGGTGTACTACAGGTGTGTTATAGGTGTACTACAGGTGTGTGACAGGTGTGTTACAGGTGTACTACAGGTGTGTGACAGGTGTGTTACAGGTGTACTACAGGTGTGTTACAGGTGTACTACAGGTGTGACAGGTGTGTTACAGGTTTTTAGTGCCTGAGCTGCAGTGACACAAAACAAACTGACGTTCATTCACTTCCCTGCAGCTGTGTGTACTGCGTTTACTGTATACACTGCAGGACCGTGTGTACTGCAGGACAGTGTGTGAGTTCGTCATATTCTATATGTACTGGTGTTATTTCCTCCCTGGTGTCGCCACGTATGACCCGAATGTGCACGTGTGATTAATGAGTGTCCTTGAAAGGGGAGAAGGTCTTCAGGAATCTGTGCAGTATGAAAATAATTAGCAACTTGAACGATGATATTTACGCAGGCTGAATGAACACAGGGGCCGGTCTGTGATTAAAGGGCTATTCTGTAAATCCAGTTTATAAGACAGTGACTCTGTACATGCTGTCAGTAAAACACACGTTCTGATTTAATACCAACACAGCTCGCATGTCAAACATTCCTGAACCGCCCAACGGGAGGAGATTTTAAAGAAGACTGTGGCTCCTCACAGATATTACGCAACTGTGAGCTAAGACACAGGAGATAAGATGTCAGCGAGCTGCATGGGGGGCAAATAATGAGCAGAGAGACGGAAACCAAGACAGAGATTCTTTATAAAGATGTAACTTAAGAAAAAAACAAAAAACAGGAAGAAAAAGAAAAATGTGAAGAAGAAGAAGCGTGCGAAGCGTATACATGTACTGAACGTGAAAAGAAAGAAAGAAAGAAAGAAAGAAAGAAAGAAAGAAAGTTCATTTTAAAAATGAACAGCCGAGAGCAAAAAGAACGACGGCGGGATGGAGGGGAGGAGGAAGAACAGGACAAACAAGAAGAGAGGAAGAGGAGGAGGAGATAAAAATAGAGGATGTGTGCAGTGAGCTGTCAGCGATGGAAGCGCAGTGAATTCAGCTGGATGCATCAGACCAGGTGCTGGTCGTAGCCTCAAGCTCCCAGCATGCACCTCTCTTTGTGTTTATGCTGACTGGGAGGAAAAGTTCTCTGTTGAACAACAATGAGGAAAAAAACCCAGAGGGGCTGATCTTCTACTAATGGATTAACACACACACACACACACACACACACACACACAGTTTATCTGCATGCAACAAAAGTTTGCTCAAACGTGATTGGTCGACTCTACTTTGGCCGGAGATACACTCGCTGTAAACAAAGTATTCACACGTGCACTTGACAGCTGCGTCTGCTGGCAGCGTCGGTCATCCTCAGAAATTAAACCCGACGTGTACGCAAGATGCAAATATACAGACGACCTGAAGGGGGCAGTATGGAGCTGAGACAGTCAGGATCCTGCAAAACGAAATGGAAACAGTCTCTGGAAACACACACCTGTCAGAAGCAGTAAACTGAACATCTGGATCACTGCAATGTTCCCTTTTGTTATATTTCAACCTTACACAGCCACAGGGAAGAGAAGGTGGAAGAAAAATGTAGCAGGAGCTCAAGTTTAAAAACAAAAATTGCTCGTGAGATGGATTGTTTCCTCCGTTCTCAGCAGCGTTGTGCTTTTTCTATCTGTGTTTTATTCTTATCTGAGATTCTTACAGATGTCTCACCAACAGCTGTGATTTAATATTTTGCAGCTCCGAGTTGCTCCTCTGTTTCTTTCATGCAATGCATTGTGGGACCAGACACACTGCACTCATCATGTATTCATACTGCTTAATTCTGTGTTGGTGTTCCCACAGGGAAAGCATCTGTCGTGGAGAACAACACACCTGAAGGTTGTCTGACTTGTTCATATCTGCGTGGGCGGGAACTTTGACTCTCACGACGTCCTCAACAGGAAGTGAAGCAGAAACCGGGAAGCGCTCGTTTTGTCAGCCGCCACGGAGACTCGTTGAGAGGCGGAGCTGTCCGTTCACAAAAGACACGCAGAACCGAAGTGTGTCACCGAACCCGAAGCTCAGACGGACGCTCGTCTCCAGAAAGACCCGATTCTGTCGCAGCTCGCTTACGTAAAGTCCGAAAAGGCTGGCAGGAAGTGAATCAGCAGGAAAAAGAAAAACACAAAAACACAAAATGGACGGGACTTGTGTCGACATGAAGAGACAACAATAATTTTAGAGGAAACTGGGTTCTTTCTGTGTGAAGAAGGGTTGTTGTTCTGTTGTGGTGCTTTGGGCTGAGTGTCACTCAGCCAGATGTCTCAACGACAGAAAACAGCTGCTCTGCTGAAGTACCCTTCAGCAAGACACGGAGGAGAACTCAGGCAGCTGCTGAAGGTGCAGTCGGACTTCAGTCGGACTTCAGTCAGACTAACGGGCTTATTAATAAGAAACCACGGACTGTATGTAAAAGTGGACGTAAAAATGGTTCCGATCCAGAAGTGTCTTCAGCTGCAATACCAGCGAGTGCCACTAGAGGTCGGCTCCAAAAAGCCTCCGGCTCCATAGACTCCCATTCAACTTCTCTCATCAAATCCAAAGTGAATAAAATGTGTCCATCAGTTATCTGAACTGGAGGCTTCAAGAATGAAGAAGAATTGATCAAATTCAATCAATATTTAACAAATGCGTTCAACACGTTTCTACTTTTATTCCACTCCAGTGTAAAACGAACAGGTCGTACACACTTGTACGGTTGAAATTGTCTAAACTGTCGTCTGCTCCCACTGCGCTGCAGTTATTCCAGAGCACAGCCGTCCAATTTGTTCATCTGGGCTCGTAGCGAGCGCTCGTCCCTTCGCACACCTTCACTGAATTTGTGGCTGAATCCCTGCAGATCTGCTCAGCAGCTTAACTCTGACTGGGCTGTGGCGAGGGAAAAAAAGATAACATCAATTCCCCTCCAGGAGGTCATATAGGATCAGAGGAAGAATAAAAACCGGGCAACGCTCTCAAAAACAAAAATCACAAGAAATAAAATGAAACCTTAGAGTTGAGAGAACTTTTTATCATACATTTAAACCGGTTTAATGAATGAATTGGCTCCTTTCTGCATAAAAAGGCCACATGTATGAACACCTCAGGTGAAAACAGGAGAACTAACTGTCCATAGAAACAGTTTCAGTCATTGTTTGGAATACGGGGCCATTTTATTTCGGAAATTTTCCAAACAACATCATGATTCCTCCGAACAAGAACATAACAAGTGGAAAACAAAGTTGGTATAAAAACATCATTTCTAGCCTGAACATGATGACTCGTCTGTAAAAACAGCTTTTTTTTAATCTGTTGAACGAATTATCTCCAAGACTTTTGTTTCATGATTTAACTTCCTGAGTTTATTTTTTTCTGGGACTTTGACTCCAGTAGCCAATCACGTCTCAGCACGCACACCTGTCAGCTCCGCCCAAGATCTGCCCGACAGCGGGGGAAGAAGAAAGTGCTGAAATAATACCTGTTGCTTCGTGTCTTCATTTACACGTCAGGAGAACAGTCTTCACGAACGTATTGTCTCTACTGCGTTTATTAAATCCTCTTTTCTTTTCCCGCCTCTCCTCCCCTCTGTTCCTTTATTTATTCATCCCCTGAGGTTTCTGTTCTGAAGCGAGCGGAGAAGATGGTTTTTCTTGGTTCCCATTAGCAGCGAGCTAAAAGCTGTCAGAGACCGAGAGACTTTTTGTTCAACGCCGGGACTCTGCAACCAAAACCCTCGCAGCAAAAAAAAGAAAAGAAAAGAAAATGGAGTCTACTTTAATGTGGCGACATAAAACCGGGAGAGAATAGATATGAATAGATTCAAACTGATGAGAGTCTGGATACCAAATACACACATCACACAAGTTATTCCTGCAGCAGAGCTGTTGTTCTGCATGAAATGACAAAATCTGAAAATTGCCATTGATTAACATGTTTACAAAAAAAAGAGAAGAAAAGAAGTCTCTTCAACTTTTACAACTTTTATAAGCGTGCACAAAGATTTTCAAAACTCTATTTCGGTATTTCAGGGTCTTGAAGTCTTTGCTGTTAACATCAGTGATTTCAACATTCTGATTCTAACAACTGCGGTCTAATTTTTTTTATTAAATACAACAAATATTACATTTTAACATCTCATTAAAACTGATGTAAAAATGTATTGTTATTCATTTGAATGTTTCAGAAATAAAGTCTATCTGTGTTTAAACCCATCGAGTGATTTCACGTCTGACTAACGTTAGCTTGACGCAGTGGGACTGGATACTTGTGAAATCTGGTTCGGTTCATCATCTGACACGTTTAGAAAGCTCTGGATTACATGACTGCTGTATGAAAGAAAGATCCGAAAATCCCAGAAGTCACAAGTCGGTTTTTTCAGTCTCTTTAGTTGCACGTCTTGAAGGATTCTAACAAAACCAGCACAATATTTTTAGATCATATTTAATTAAAGCTTGTTTTTAAAATTTGCAGTAATACAACTCTTATATTAATCCTCCCATTAACAACTCAGATGGGTTTTGAACATTACAGCAACTAATCAAATTAATTCAAAGTTTCTTATAGCTGCATACGGAAGCTGCGGATATATTTCGGTTTTTTTTGAAGTGGTAATTCCCTTCAGATCAATACATGAGAACAAAAATATGATTCAAGCTGATTAAAGTCCTCCAAGAGTCAGATCGACTCGTCGGCGGTGTTACAACCAGCGTGTCTGCAGCTGCTTCCAGAGCAACTATGTTATCATGCAGGTCGAATATTCTCCCTCCTTTTAGCTCCGGCTTGGTCTCCACCACCTTCTGAGAAAAAATACACGTGATATATAAAATAAAAGAACGTGCAAATTGTCACTAATTAAAGTGTTTTAAAAGAGAAGAAAAAAGGTCTTCTCAACTTTTGCAAATGTGCACAAAGATTTCAAATAATCTATTTTGGTATTTTCAGGGTGTCGAAGTCTTTACTGTTAGCATCGGTATCCGAACTCTGACACGCGGTATGCTACCACCTGGTGGTACACAAGAGAACTGCAGTCCAAAAGAATTCTCTTTATAATACAGGCAACAGTTATTACATTTAAACATCTCATTAAAACTGACGTATGAAGGTGTTATTAATCATATGAATATTTTAGAAATTCCTCT
The DNA here is from genome assembly GCF_022577435.1 of Embiotoca jacksoni. NCBI lineage: Eukaryota > Metazoa > Chordata > Actinopteri > Embiotocidae > Embiotoca > Embiotoca jacksoni. The sequence goes on from NW_027185412.1 coordinate 339,147, forward strand.
CTGCAACGCTGACGTTAGCCTGATGCAGTCGGTCTCTGCAGCACAAGCTGAAAACTAACGCAGAGAGAAACTAGGATGTGATTTCTTTTGGACAGTGTTCGGCATTTAAAACATGTTTTGCTTCTCTACATTGAGCGTCGAGTGTAACACGACAGCCGCAGCAGCGGCAGGAAAGGGCTCTTTTAATTTGGGAGGAAATCTCAACAATGCCGGAGCTGTTGTGAAAAATCTTGCTCACAAAAGGGGAGCTGCATCTTCACCGCAGCTGAAAAGCCATTCAGTCAGCGACGAGGAGGCTGATTTTTGTTCTTTGAAATGAGCAATTGCCAGTCAAATAGCTGTTTGTGCGGTATTGACTGAATGCGCCGCTCGTCTCTGGGGAGCCGACTCGGTCCTTCCGCATCCAAATTGTTTACCAACCGAACAGCAATCACATCATTAAAAAAATGAATCCTGTGATACATTATATATGACGAGACGGCGCAATGAAATTCTGCTGAGATGCTGATAAGTTTTGGATCGGTCGGGAACAAACGGCACAGACGAAGCAGTCTTAAAGTCTGTAAAAGTTCACACGGGGTCTTTTTTAAAAGAAACAAAGCAGCAACAAGGAATGAGGTGAGACGTCTTCACACTCACATCGCTGCTCACATCCAAAAATCCCATAACCGCTATTAGTCTGTGATGGAACCACCTAAACGCTATCAGCAGCTATCTGTTAGTTTTTATTGCCTATAAAGCGCTGTTATTGCCGAGCGGCTGAGCGGAGGAGTTGCTCCGCAATAACAGCTGCTGCTGCTGCTGCTGCAGATATTTTCAGCGTCCTCATCGCCCGCTTTTAAGAGGCGGCACAAGTGTCCTTGGTTCGCTCGTCTTCTGCTGGCAAACAGATGTGTCCTTTGCTCACCGGGAACACAATGAAGGTACCAGTACACAGACACACAACAAAGGCAAACACACACACACAGGACAGGATCACACAACCTCACAAAGGTTTTATAGCTTCAAAATTAAACCCGAGGTTTAAGCCCATTACGCTGCGACGACCGGGAACGATCCCCAAAGGGGGCGTGGCCAGACCGATGCCGTATATTGACGCGGTAAATGTGCATCTGGGAAACACAAAAGCCACCCAACAGCCTCGCCAGCTTTTACCAGACTATTGCTTAAAAACTAAAAAAGTTTTCTTCACTTTTACTATCGTGTGGGAAATCCATCCCGGTTTCACGGCAAAGTGTGAAATAGACACGCCTCGTTCAACTGAAGCAAAAACGTGTTATTTATGCCAAGCGTAGCTACCGCACTTTTATCTTCTGTGAACGTGCGTTTCTATTACACACAGAACTTTATGGTAAAATAAAACCATGTGCAAACCCACGTGGTTACGGTTAGGAACAACAAGACAAAAACAAAATAAACGAGAAATCACTTTGACACCTCCTGGATCCGAACCTCGTCCTCCCGCACGGCTCAAGACCTCTTTCCTGAATATATATGCGTGTTATTCTCAGTTGGACTGCAGCGGTCCAGAACATCATCCACATTCAGAACCTGTGAAATCTACTCGGGCTGCATTTCAAGCACAGATCTCATCGATGCTGACGACGGCTCTTTTCATGGATCGAGGCCTTTTTTACACGACGATGAGGATTTTTTTCATTCTTATATTTGATTTGTAGGAAAGAGAAACAAGTAATGTGTTTGTAGAACAGCAGGAAAACTCATTTATAATGACTAAAAAAAAACACTGGATTAACCAACAAACTATTTCTGACGCTGCTGTCGATGGTTGAAGACTTATTTCGAAACAACTCGGAGGATCCTGTGTGTTACTTTATATTCTCAGAGAAAAACACACACACACACACACACACACACACACACACACACACACACACACACACACACACACACACACACACACACACACGCGCAGGTTTTCCATAAGATCAACATGTCTCTGACACCTTTGTGTATTCTGTCAGTATGACTGTACACACACAGCTGTCTTTCTGTTTGTGTGTGTACGTCAGACAGCAACACAACCAGCAGACACACAACAAAGTCCAGCACCGAGGCACCAACCTGTGGTAGGAGATATTATGTGTGTGTGTGTGGTGTGTGTGTGTGTGTGTGTGTGTGTGTGTGTGTGTGTGTTGGCTTTGTCAAAGATCCATTTCAATTCTGGAAGCTTCAATATTTATCAAATAGAGACGCAGGTGTCGGACGGCTGAATCTGAAATTACCACCGAAGATGTAGAGACAGATTTAAATTTTTTTTCACCAAATCAAATCAAGTCCTGCATTAATAATAATAATAATAAAAAAAAATAATACTAAAACCCCTTTAGGGAACTGTAAAGTAAACCTACCTGGTTCAGAGGATTTCAGTTTGTCTTTATCGACGGGAGCCAATCAGGACGAAGTCCCGCTGCGACGTGGTGACTGAATACGATCTGCAGCAGCCTGAAAAGACACGAGAGCATTTGTTGGTACGTGAACAATACAAGTTCTTATGAAACATCTTCAGTGCAACAGTCTGAATGTGCACGATTATAATACAGTACAGTGAACACAACATGGGATTGGATTAGAAAGATAGAAGAAGATCTAAATGTCCATGAAAAGATGGAGATCTATGGAACCATGAGATCCTCTTCACTGCGTCTCATTGTCTGACATCTGAATCAGACATCGGTGCTCGTCTGCAGCACCCAGCAGTCGTGTGAATAAAGGCAGCTTGCCCCATTTCTGAATTAACGTCCTTACTAGCAGCCAGAAATTAGGCTCAAAAACAAACCGGTTATGTAAAAGGACAATCGTGGTTTGGTTAAAATAGTCGTGCCTCGTGTGGTTGAAGCGATCGAAGGTTCACAGATTAAAAGAAACACGATCGGTTTGAAGCAGGAAACAAACATGTCAAATGTTTCGTCGACCCCGACCTCCTCCCTATGTGGACTTTGAGGCTCGTTAGCACTTCACCCGCCTCCTACAGCCTCACAGAGCAGCTCCTCTTTAATATGGAATATTTCCTCAGGAAGGTAAATAAAGAAACTAAAGCCCATAGTGCATCTTTTAATCCCCTACCAGGATTTACTAGTTTTCATTTTCTTAACATGCAGAAAATAACAAGCAGATGTCTCTCCATCCTTCAGAGAACAACAGACCTGAAAACGCTGAGATATTGAACACTATTAAAGGACCTGTTGAGTATTTCTACAATACATGAATATCTTCCACAGATCCACAGCGAGTTTAAATAACCTGCAGAGCAGATGAGTTAATAACAGTTCATATTCAGTTTAACACAGGTCATCTTCCAGTCACTCAGAACACAAACCCCCTCTCTGTGTGTGTGTGTGTGTGTGTGTGTGTGTGTGTGTGTGTGTGTGTGTGTGTGTGTGTGTGTGTGTGTGTGTGTGTGTGTGTGTGTGTGTTCCCAGCAGCATGAAGGTCACTGGACAGTGAAACTGAATCCAGACTCATCAAACTCACCGCTGCTTCTTTAATGATCAAATCAGAAATTTATTTTAAGTCACATTTCCCTTTTTACTTCTTTAAAAAGATTTCTAAATATTTCTTTTGACAGCTTCAGAACAACGTTGAATTACAGCAGAAGGTTTTAGTGTTCATCAGATGGACATTCAGGGTGACAGCGTCGTTTACTGCAATGCATTCTGGTCTACTTGTTCTGTAAAGCACTTTGTAAATACTTCCCAAAAAATATCTATTATTGTAATTATTTTAATTTAATTCATCCTAATTTAGATTTGATATTTGGTGCAATGTGAGAAAAAAGTTGGATATTTATATTTTGATAAAATGTGATGCAACTTTTTTTGGGGGAGTTTAGCAGTTTACCAAAAACTATAAAATATAAATGATGAAGTTAACTCTGTCTTTGGTGAAAGATTTAAATGAATTAAATATAAATGATGACAAGCTGTGGTTGAAGAGAAACCTCCGTCAGAGGTGGATGCACTTCATCCAACCAACTCAAGTTCTCATTTCATCCCTCTTCTTCTTCTTCCTCCTCCTCCTCCTCGTTCAGAGCAGGTTTCATTTCAAATTAGTTTCTGGCTGTAGGTTTTGACCAGTAAGCCTTCCCTGCTGTCATATTAAGACACACTTTCCTTCCTCTCCACTCTGTTCCTCTGCTTTTTTTTTCTGATCTGTCCATCCATGCCCTTCAATCCTCAGCAGTAATCCCCCCCAAGGACGGAGGGGGTGAAGAAAGAGGAGGGAGGAGGACCACGGAGGGACCGATCGAGAGGCTGGCACCGACTTTCTGATTTTAGAAAGACACATTTTGATATCGGAATTATAAGCAGAAAAGCTCCAACTACTTCCTTGCAGCTTTCTGCCTCCTCCGACCAGATGAGCTCCATGCCTGCTCGGATATGTAGCGAAGACTTTGAAGGAATTTGTCCAATTAAGCAGATTTTTACAGACCGAAAAGTCGTTGGCCATGACAGCAGACGATGCTTCGAATCTGGATGCGGCTGCGAAGAAGCTCCAGATTGTAAAAGGCGGATGTTTCACACACGTTGAACCCGACACGGGAGATCTGCACGATCGGCACCTTTTAGGTTAGAAGTCACACATTCAGCATCTGACTGAAGGTGGAATGAGGTCACAGCTTCCCCGTCTGTTTCTCAGTTATGTTGATGACAGACACTGAACCAATCAAAACAGTCCATCCGTCAATGCAAGTGAACGTTTGAGCCAAATGTGAAGAAAATTCCTGCAGGCATTTCTGAGATATTACACAATCAATAATGGGACAGACGGACAACCTAAAAACACTACGGCTCCAGCCAGGGCAGCGGAGGCATTAAAAACAAACAAACAAACAAACAAACAAACACACAAGAAAGGGATGCAAATGATCCTTTTGCTTATTCCTGAGCCGAGCGGAGTCCCACATAAAGTCTGTTTTCCTGCCAAAGCAGCGCTGCAGGTGAAATGACCAACGATGAACCAAACTAACAGCCAGCTGACTGGAGGGTTTTTACACTTCAGTCATTCATGAAAACTGACTCCAGGACTTGAAGAAGAATTCAGCCGCTCAGGTTTGGATGAAAAAAAAGTTTTAGTTGAGGACCAACTCCTCCGTCACTTGTTAACACATTACATGGATGGATGGATGATAAACAGAGAATGGATGAATGATGGATGGATGAATGATGGATGCGTGAATGATGGATGGATGGATGATAAACAGAGAATAGATGGATGGATGAATGGATAAATGGATGAATGATGGATGAATAATGGATGGATGATGGCTGAATGATGGATGGATGAATGATGGATGAATAATGGATGGATGATGGCTGAATGATGGATGGATGAATGAATGATGGATGGATGAATGATGGATGAATGACGGATGGATGGATGAATGATGGATGGATGGATGGATGGATGGATGAATGATGGATGGATGAATGGATGGATGATGGATGGATGATGAATGATGGATGGATGATGGATGGGTTATGGATGAATGATGGATGGATGGATGATGAATGATGGATGGATGATGAATGAATGGATGATGGATGAATGATGGATGGATGATGGATGAATGATGGCTGGATGATGGATGGATGATGGATGAATGATGGATGATGAATGATGGATGAATGATGAATGAATGATGGATGAATGATGGATGGATGATGAATGATGGATGAATGATGAATGAATGATGGATGGATGATGAATGATGGATGAATGAATGATGGATGGATGATGAATGGATGATGAATGATGGATGGATGGATGATGAATAAATGGATGATGGGTGGATGATGGATGATGGATGGATGATGAATGATGGATGGATGATGAATGAATGGATGATGGGTGGATGATGGATGGATGATGGATGGATGAATGATGAATGATGGATGGATGATGAATGATTGCATTAACAGATGAACAGAGTAACAGATAGAAGGATGGATGCATAGCCTGATGGATTAGTGGACGGATGGATGATTACTTGGGTGGAGAGATGGACAGATGATGGATGGATGATTGGATAAATGGCCTGATGGATTAAACAGCTCCATTAATTAACGGGTGGATAAAAACATCCGATCGCTCCGATTCTTTTCTCTGTCGTTGTCGAACAAACATCTGCTGACGAGGAACCACAAAAAGAAAGAAGAGAAACTTTGGAATAAAGCGCTCTCGTCAGAAAAATGACAACTCGGTCTAATTCTATTAATAACCATCATCTATCAGCCTGATTAAGTCACTAATCCTCCGTCCTCTCAGCTCCACTGATTAACACAGAAAATCATATTCAGAGCGACTCATTTACATTCTCAGTTAGAACTGTACAATCTGAAGCGGTGATCCAAAAATACCACCAAACTTTTAGGGTCTAAACGTTACAGTGAAGATGCTCCAAAAATAATGCCATGAATAGGTTTTTATTTTAGTTTTAATTACATTTTTTGGTGCAATCAGGCTTTGCTTTTAAAACAGCATCAATTCTTAAGAACTCAGAGCAGAACATGAAGCTGATCCAAATTGCAGCCAAATCTGAACGAGGTGTTCAGGGACACTCATGGATTCCACCATTAAATACTTTAAAAGCTTTAAAAATTTGACTAAAAACGTAATTATTTAATCAAAATCCAAACACTCGGCATAATGTGTTCAATGTTTTACTGTGAGACGCAAAGGCCGTTTAAATTACTGGAAAAACGGGTTTTTCAGGAAAGTGAGAGACTGTTGAGAGTTTCTGAGGAAATTCAACAGTATGTTTTGTTTTTCCTGCCATGAACCTTTTGAGCTTTTAGAAATGCTACGAGAGGCAATCAAAAAGTTACGAGACTGAACCTGTTGTATGCAAACAGACCGCAGGACGAAGAAACCACCTTCACCAGGAAGTAGTCAGAGTGTCGTCTCTCGATCGACCGCCGGCACGAGAACATCGGTGATTTCACCGAGGACCTGAAACTGACATGAAACGGTCAGAAAGTCAACGGCGATGAAGCGACGAGCCACATTTCTGATTTCCTTCAGACGGACACTTATATATGAATGAAGCAGCAGAGATCTGGAGAGATATGTTCAGGAGGAGGAGGAGGAGGAAGAGGAGGAGGAGGAGGAGGAGGAGGAGGGAGGAGGATGCAGCACAGATGAATGGAGAAGGGAAGGTTGTTGTTTTATCCTGAGAGAGAAGTATAAATTCAGCAGGGAGCCGGCATGAGGGAGACACACACACACACACACACACACACACACACACACACAGACACACACACACACACACACACACTCCTGATTGGTTGATAATATACGCTGTATTAAAACACTCCTGAGATGCAGCCGTACATTTTAGCGAATGAATTTATGGAGGAAATAAAGGATGTATGCAAGTTTGTTTTTGTACCTTTCTCTGTGTGTTTGTGTGTGTGTGTGTGTGTGTGTGTGTGTGTGTGTGTGTGTGTGTGTGTGTGTGCTGGCAGAGAGGCTGGAGGCTGGCAGATGGTCAGAGCTGAGTCTCTCTCCCCCGTGGCACTGTCACCCCCACCCCCCCCTCACCTCCAACCCACCCCACAGCTCCACCTCCAGGGGCGCCCTGTCTGCGTTAAGCCCCACCAGAGCAGCTCCCAGCTGGGCACAGACCCCCCCCCCCTCCACTCCCTCCCTCCCACCTGAAGCTGAACTCGCTGAACGTTTTTGGATAAAAATCTCCCACTTTGTTGTTATTTATTTATTTTGATGTGTACACGGATTGAAGGTTAATGCTGTCTATTAAACAGTGAGGATGGTTCCCGGCTCTGGTAGAAAGTCAGACCTTTTTTTTTTCTTCTTCCTTTCAAATATCCACGGGCATTACTTTGAAAGGAAAATGTGTTTTCTTTGATTCCTGGTAAATTTGATTCTCAACGCAGACTTAGATTTTCATTTTCACCGCTGAGCTCAGAGCTGAAAGGAGCTCAAGTGTCATCATTCAAAGATATTCAGCTGTTTAGAGGAACATTGTCTTTTCACTCACAGACCGGTGGAGAATTATAATTTGTTTTCAAATTGTTGTGGTGGTTTAATTAATATTGAGACCGATGTTTTATCTTTTGTTGTTTTTTACATACAGAGAGAGAAGAGTCTGATTTAGATGCATGATAACACCTGAAGGAACTCGAGAGGCTCATACGACCGTTTGATGATTTTATAATGATGTTTACCTGCGATCACGATGCTAAATTACACGTCTCAATCCATCTGGTTTGTTGTCAGAGAGGCAGTTTAAAACCAAACAAGTCCGTTATTAAACTAAATGTCTTCGGTAACGGTGGTGCCAGCTGATCAGGGAGGTGAACGGAAGGTTAATGACAATTTCAACATTTAATGGGGCTGAATTTCAGCCCAAAAAAAAAAGAAAGCCTCCAATAAAACAAATGGAACAACAAATCTTCCATTGATTCATAAATCATTCCTGCTAGTGTTACAAAACAAGTTGATAATTAAAAACGTGGCAAAAATGATCCAGGTCCGTATTTTTACGTTTATCTCGTCAGCAAATCCAGAAAGTAAAGTGCAGAACTTCCTGCCAATTGCGACCACTGCACCTCCTCCTTCCTCCACCCCGTGACACACTGATCGATCCGGGTCATCAAAGATGTGTCAATCACCTCGATGCATCTCGGAGAAGATGAGGACAGGGGGGAGGCAGCGAAGGACATAGGACCCAGAGATGATAATCTGTTCTGGTCAGCTGATCGGTCAGCTGATATGAACAAAGGAACGACCGGGCGGCGACGGAAATACAATTACTGTAATATTATTTATTGTATGACAGGAATACTGTTGATTAATCAAACTATCTGGAACAAAACCACCAACTGTTTGCTTTTATTTTTTTCTGGCAATTTACATGATTAGAAAGAAAAAAAAATCAGATTCATGAATAGATGGGAAAACAAGAATTTAACATAATTTATCAGAAAAAAATCTTTTTGTTTTTTTACTGTGCATCTTGGCTCTCTCCCAGATAAAAAATAAATAAATAAAAAATGATGTGACCTCTCCAAATATCGATCCTACATCAGCACACTTAATATTAATATTATCAGTATCAGTTTGAGCCGGACAATGAAAGACTTCCTGTCTCAAATATACATTTTATTAAAACGATTAATAGTCTGTGATTCACTGATGCTGCAGTAGATTTATAATCTCCATAAGTTTAAAGTGTTACATATTTCTACACCGTTAAACGTACACTATATTGACTAAACCCAATTTAATTTTAATTTAATGTAATAATTGATATTCTTCCATCATTGAATGTCTTCCGGTCGGGAGGAGGGAAGTGAAGAAGGCGAGGCGCCACGTTGAACTAAACTTTCACCCGAAATTTTTAAATCTCGGCAGCTACGAATCGAAGGCAGACTGATCTTATCAACCAATCAGAGGAGAGCCAGTCAGACGAGTCTATTTGTGTGTGTGTGTGTGTGTGTGTGTGTGTGTGTGTGTGTGTGTGTGTGTGTTTGACAGCTGACTGATGGTGTTTTGAATGACTGATGAGGTGGATGATTTGGTCGAGTGCACCCTGAGGTGATGGACTGCACTTCACAGGCTGAATATTAAAACCGTCTCTCAGTTTTCAGTTTTTTTTTTCATCTGCAGGCTTGAATGTTTTTTTTTTTTTCCATCTTTGTCGCGTCACATTTTCTTCCACTCTCCGTCTCCGTTTTCCTTCAGCCCTTCGTGCCTCTGTCGGTATTTGTCACTTCTTCCCTTTAGCTACATGTCACTCGTGCTTTTTACTCGGCTGGACGCCTTTTTTCTCACTTTATTCTGTTCTCGTCTGAGATTTGCCCTTTTTTTGGGGGGATTTTGTTCTTCACATTTATTGTTTTTCACGCATTTTATGTAAATAAAGAAACAAAATATGAAGCTAATTGTCCGCCAAACACTTTACAAACCAACGCCCCACGATTCACTCACAAAACATACCGATGTACCAAACAAACATGTTTCTAATGTGCTACGCTTCAGTGACAAATAAAGCCTGCAGGTGCAAAAATTAATCCAACAACGATAAAAAAAAAAATAAAAAAAAAGATCACAGAAATGATCCTCCATGACAGCAGGTGGCGCTGTAAGTTTATTTAAACGTGATGGAAAAGAGCTACAGAAAGAAAACATAATCCAAAAGTGCTCGATTTATGTCGACTGCTTGAACTCTGAGAAGAAAAACAAAGTGGATCTGTTTGAATTTGTGAACAGTAGCAGGCTGACTGCACTTCAACGAGGGCGTTGTTGGATGTATTAATTGGGAGAAAATTATTCAGTGAGAGTTTCAGAATCATTTAATGATCAGGAAAAAAAAAATAATAAAATAAAAACGTGGGTGTCAAGGTAGACTTCAAAACCGGCAACAAAAAAAGAGAAGAGAGCACTTTAATATAGATAATTAACATTAATCTGCTCAAATGTAGACACTAAAAAAGGAACAAAAAGGCTTGATGTGTCCACATTTCTTTATTCAGTCATTATAAAGACAAAATAAATGTAACTTATTATACAACTACGTGCCTGTGATGTTAGAAGAAGTTATAGGATCCACTACACGTCAGAGGGTAATATTTTATTCTAATTAAACATGTGACCAGGTAATTAAAAGAGGACTGATGTACTTCTGAGTGTTTGGGCCATTTTAACAAAAATAAAACTTAAAAGAGGAAGATTACGTGAATGAAGTCGAGAAAGTCGGAATACTACTTCTAGAAAAAAAGTGGATATTTGTTGATTCTTGAGAATAAAGTGGAAATGTCTAAATTACTTTTTCTTCATTTAAACTTTTTTTCTCGAAATCCGTTACCGACCTGCTGCAGCTCTACAGGAGGGGCGGTTCAAGTTAAACCACAACCTGATGTGATCTCATTCAGCTTCCACACATCCAGAGAGTTTTTGTTTTAATGATTAAATGTCACGGCCAAAGATAAAGAAGTAAAAGTGAGCTCTGATATCAAAGGCGGAGAAGAGATTCAAATATATAAAAAAAGGCATGTCACAAAGGAGAAGCTCGAGGTGGGAGATGAAAGAGTGACTTGAATAATTTGCACCCTGTACTGTACTGTTATATCACATAATGAGTGTTGAGCAGCCTCAATCATTCGCACCCGTTTACGAAAGACAGAGTCAATCATACGATAAGAGACGAAGTTCCCACCGACACACTTCAGGAGAATTTAAACAGTCTGTCAGGTACGAGTTTTAGGAGGTAAACGTGTGGTGGGGGGGGAATCAAACTCTGGTGAGTGACAGGAAAACTGCACGACACAAAAAACACACCTGTTTTAATTTGTCATCTCATTTCCAACGGTGAAAAATACACCCGATTGTGCCCATACACGTTACCGAGGCAACCAAATCACTTCTATACCAGCTTTTTTAGTTTTATTGAATGGTAACGTCACACATGAACGGTCACACGGTCCTGCGGTCGGTGCAGCTTTCACACTACAAAGAGACTGTGCAATACCAGCGAGTGCCACTAGAGGTCGGCTCCAAAAAGCCTCCGGCTCCATAGACTCCCATTCAACTTCTCTCATCAAATCCAAAGTGAATAAAATGTGTCCATCAGTTATCTCGGTGTTGTTAGCTAAAGTCACTCCTTCTTATTAGTTTTCTGGAGGTCCATCTGAAAATAATCCCTCATTCATTAGAAAAGAAGATTCAAGAAGACCTGTTTTTGGGGGCGTGTCTGTTTGATTGACAGGCCTGTGGTGCAGTCAGGTTACAGCTATCGGTGGGCGGGACGTAGTATCGTCAGGTCAGTCACGAACAAATAATGCAAGAAATGTACAACATGTAAAAAAGCTCAAAATCGGCTCCAACAATCTCCTGTTTCCTCGTCTCCTCTCTGTTGGACAGTCTGATTATTAAACTGATGAAATAAAGTCCTCTGACCAAATGGAATTAAAAACATTTCCCTCGATGTCACGGCGGATTCACGGGACACTTTGTCCGAACACGCCGCGTCGCCGTGAATGTGTTGCATTGTGTTTCCTCGGCGGAGACGAACAGGAGAGGACAGAGACGCTGACAAAGGAGACGGCCATTATCATGAAAATGAGACATTTGCATGGACGGTGGGGGAAAGAATCAGTCAGTTATTATCAACAATAATAATAAATATACTCTTCATAATAACAATCACAGTTGTGTTTGCGTTCGGCTGCTCTCGGGGCTTGTTGTGAATTAGCAGACAGAAGCGGCGTTATCAGCGGAGACGGTGATGAAAGCGTCGGCCGGCTGTCGACACGTAAACGGTGTTTTCCTGAGTTCGGCCGCCGTGCGCTCAATCAAACGCACGCTCTCCGTTCACCGTCAATACTTTCACCGCTTCACGTTGGATGTAAACTGCTGTCGAGTTTAAGCTTCACTATTTGTTCCGAAGCCGGTTTCATAATTAGACCGACGACCTTCCAAACATCGACATCCACGTTAATGATTTAGGAAGCTAATGGATTTTTAAAACGGTGAATAACCTGATGGTGATTTTCTGATTTAGTTTTTCTTTCTTTTCTCAGTGATGGTAACGGATTCAACATCGGAGCACCTTCCTTTGTAGCCCGCTGATGCGCTTCACCTGAGGTCGTACAACGACATCATTCCCACCAAGAAATCTGATTGGTCAACTGTAGTTTAGTGTTTCTATGTTCTGTAGTTATTCAGTTGGAGACTAGAAATCCTCTCTGTTGCTAGGGTGGTTGCTAAGGGTTGGACTACTTCCTGGGTAAACATTACATACGTTACAGAAGAGTCTACTGATGCGACTGATTGTTTTCCAGTTGTTAGTCAGACCACGGGTTGCCATGGAGACGGAGATCACACCAACAAAAAGTTTTATATTTTGAAAGCGAATTGCTCCACAATATGAACACATTTAGATTGAATATTTTATTTAGATGTTAACTTGTATAATCGAGCGTTCAAACACCCTCTAGTGTAATATTCCATTATTAAAAAACGTTGCATAGACTTTATTTCTCTGCAGGTTTTTACCAAGATGGAGACGTGTATCTAAATATCAAAGATTGGATATATTAGAACTGAAAATAATATTAAAAAGTTTTACAGTTTTCCTTTTTTCCTCTAACAAACATCAAAGACCGTTTTCCCTGCTCAGCCTGGTTTCTGAGACAGTCTGAATAAATAAATAAATTCTTCTTTGTAGATGCAACATATAACATCCAATAGGAAACGCAGAGCTACGAGCAGACCGGCTTCTTCTGCCTTTGACCTCCATCCCATGAAACAGCCATTACACGATGATGTGCAACCGACGCAGGACCAGTGGAAAGCGATGAGCGCCGTGTCGACATCCCGAGTCAGCGATCGTGAAGGTGATCGACTGACTTGGGAAATAAAGATCTGCTGCCACACACACGATCAATTAGTCATATAAAGAGACAGAAGAAAGCCTCGCAGTAAACTAGCAGTGAAGACGTATTAGTATTTATCCTGATCGATACTACAAGAGCTTGAAAAGATAATCGATGACAGAAATCGAGTGTCCTCGATGCTCCCGCTGAACTCCACTGATTTCTACCTCAACTCTTAATTAGAGCTCGACCGGTGCGATCCCACAACAAATAACGGTGATGCCTGTTATTTATTTTTTTTAAAGTTACTTTCTGCTGCGTTTCGTCCCGTTAATCTAAAGACGCTGTTCGGATGAGGGGAAAGAAAAAGTAAAAGTTGTAATATCACGATAAAAAGTGTGTTTGATGACGCGTTAAAATTCCTGCATTTAAATTCTTACTTGAGTAAAAAGTAAAAAGTTCTGTCAGCAAATGTTTTATTTAGTCAAGACTTAAAAGTAAAAATGCTCGTTATGCAAAGTGGCTCATTTTATACTGTTCTTCTTTATCATATGTAAAGTTTATGTCATCAATTTACCGCTTTAACATCACATTCACCCTTCTTTCCAGTTGGTGTGACAGGAAAACCAAGCAAGTGCTTTTCAAAATAAGAGCGTCAAAATAAAACACGACACAAGACGGTGGAAGAAGTGCAAAATATAACAGCAAAATGAACGAGGCCGTCCACAGCTAGAAACACAATATATATTCGGTTATTTACAACATGTGAGCAGTACTTTAATGTCATTATGGTCGAGCTCATTTCATCTGTTAGCTTGTCTAATGTGCAGATGACAACTATACTTCGAAAATATTCTTCTGAAATGTTGCTATAGCTCTGACGTTAATGCAGTGAAGTAAAAAAGTACAAATATGTCCTATGAAATGTGAAGTGGAAGTATGGAAAATACTCGAGTACATCTTCAGTGTACTTAACTACAGTTCTTGAGCAAAACTTCAGAGTTACATCCCATCACCGGACTTCAGCGTTGTCAGGGTGAATCCGAATTATAATAAACATCACAGGAAGCGAGAAATCGCAGCTGATGAAGTGTAATAATGAAATATTTTAGGGAGGTTTTTCATGCAGGATGATTTTAGTGCCACGTCAAGTGATGGAGCAACTTTATCACGCCCAATGAAAATCCTTGCAATACCCATCACCTTAATTATGCACGTGTAAAAATAATTATAATCTAATGGTGAAGGTTCTTACTGCCAAAATTAAACGCAAGTAAATAATCGTATAAAGCATAAAAAACTGTTTTATAAATAAGCAATGAAAAGCTGGAGTGATAAACAACGAGAGAAACTTCTGGGACTTCATGAGTCCAGCTGATGAACGAGGCGGATTCAAACCGGAGTTTATCAGATGTTACGGTGTGGTCTTCCTCTTCGATAGATTTTAAACCCACCAGCAGCACAGAAGTGAAACCGCACACCGAGCCTCACTGACATTTGTCTGACATTTAATCTGCAGCAAACTTCCCCGTTCGGCCCAAAACACTCGACGAAGTTAAATGAAGTGAAATGACATTCAGCTCTCGGGTCACTGGAGTGTCAGAAGAACTTCCTCTGAAATATTCCTGTAATATTACAAAACACAGGTGCTGTAATACAGCTGCAGACACATTAACGGGCCAAAGGATTTTCTTTTCACAACTCAAGATAAGAGTGTATTAGTTAATATAAAGCCGGGTGATGCTGCAGACGGGATTGGATGAGAGCATGCCGGTGTCAAATTTACACAGTGGAGATATTGAGAGCAGCTTTGGGCCGATATAGCAGCCTGTCAGTGATGTCGAGGTAATGGAGCTCTGAAAACCCGACGGGTCGGCTTTAACTTCCCATTTCTAACTTTATTAATAATTCTACAGTTAAAGCTACAGAAAAATAATTATGTCGTCATTGTAGGGATTGCCGGGACGCCAGAAGAAACTGACAGATCCACCCGTGTCTGCTCTGCGCCGCAGTCAGTGCTGCAGAGGTTTAAGCTCCGCCCACTGAGAGACACACAGAGATCAGAGGACAGAAACACAGCAGAGACTCACACTGACCTGGAAACAAATGGCTGCTCAGAAATGAGGTCAATACCGTGGATATATTTTCAGCAGGACTGCAACAGAAGGGGGCGGAGCTATAAAGAGTGTCTGTCACTCTTGAGAGATGAACGCTGTGACTTTTCAAATTAAAAGCATACAGAAAAAAAACATGTACATGCTGTTGAATTTTCACTGTTTCAATACAAAATGTGTGTGTTGAGTATCAATTTGTTGTTGTTCACATAAAATAAGCTGATTCAGCTGGTTTGGGTGGAGCTCAGCTATGTGAAGAAATGTTGGGAAACATGAGGCGCTCTCAGACACTTTGATTTTGTCAAAGTAAATCTCAGAGGAGAAACAGGTTGGACACTCCTGATCTAAAAGGATGTACTTCAATACTCACTCTCCTTTTAGCTCAGGTTTCATCTCCACCAACTCCCATTAGAAATATGTGTCTTTTTAACTGTTAGTGCTTCATTATCTTCACCAGCTGGCTTCTAACTTGTTTTGGGGCTGAACAGGAAGTGCACCGTGTGTTTCTCAGTAGAACCATCGAAACTTCAATTCTGGACGACACCAGACGTGTTTTTGTTTTCAAAGTTGAACTGGAGACCAAATTAGACCTGCAGCATTCGTTCAGTTCAACTAAGAACATGTTTATGACCAAAAAAAATAAAAATGGATTGAACAAATCAGTGTAGAAACCACCAACGACAGCAGCAGTCAGACTGATGTGAAAATATTGTAAAGAGAAAAATAAACACGTTCAGTGAATGAAAAATGCACCAAGCTGTGACTCCGCTGCCGTTTTCTGATCCATCAATGTCACACTTCAATCATCGATCATTTCTCGACTGTCGAAAGGGGTCATCGGGGTCTGAAAAGATAACGAAAATAACTGCAGTGTTTCTGTGGAGAAGTAACCATGAAAACATGAAATATTGGTTCTGCTTCCGATGGAAAACAAAACCAAAAACTCTCCACCGGAGCTGCTGGAGGTCCGAAGTGATTCATCGACGCGCTGTTAATTCTTAAAAAATATACGGTACATGTTCAAAGAGCAAACAAAAAAAATCCTCTCAGCACTGGTGGGAGCACACAGCAATTGAAAGTAATGAGAAAAAATAAATTACCCCTGTGAGGAAGTGTACTCGCAACTTCATCAATATTTATACAACACGCTGCACTTATTAATTCACAGCACCTACATGCTTTGATTGTTATTGAAGGGGACCCGGGAGGGAGGGGAGGGGGAGGGGGAGGAGGAGGTGTGTGTGTGTGGGCGGGGGAGGGTGGGGGGGAAGATATTTATAATGTTTTTTCCTGTGTATGGAAACAGTCCACTGAATGTGTGTGATGCTCTGAATGTAATGAGACTGCACACATGTTCAGCCACGGTTTATTGTCTTTGGTTTAACGGTGTCAGAGGACAGCGATCACGTCACCACCGCTGTTTTTCCTTTTATTATATTGTCGCACCTTAAAATGTGTAAAAGCTACGTCGGTTTATGGAGCAAAATGTTTTTTTTTTTTTTTTTTACTGCTAACGGCTCATAAAAATGTGGGACGCCTACGTTTTTCTTGCACTATTTTTTTTCACTATCCCACTGACCCAGAGACCGATTACGAAAACAGAGAGTCTTCAGGTCTGTAAAATGGTTCTGATCCAGAAGTGTCTTCAGCTGCAATACCAGCGAGTGCCACTAGAGGTCGGCTCCAAAAAGCCTCCGGCTCCATAGACTCCCATTCAACTTCTCTCATCAAATCCAAAGTGAATAAAATGTGTCCATCAGTTATCTCGGTGTTGTTAGCTAAAGTCACTCCTTCTTCTTAGTTTTCTGGAGGTCCATCTGAAAATAATCCCTCATTCATTAGAAAAGAAGATTCAAGAAGACCTGTTTTTGGGGGGCGTGTCTGTTTGATTGACAGGCCTGTGGTGCAGTCAGGTTACAGCTATCGGTGGGCGGGACGTAGTATCGTCAGGTTTCCAAACAGATCGGTCAGATCCACCGCTGGCTCCTCCCCCAGCTCATCCAAATATGGTCACTTCCTGCTCCAAACCGCTCCGAACTATCAAGATGGTGACGGACAGAATCTGAACTGGAGGATTCATGAATGCTTGAACGAAACACAAAAAAAGGAGGAGCAACTAACACCGTCATCTTTTCTGAGTTGATTGATCAAATTCAATCAATATTTAACAAATGCGTTCAACACGTTTCAGATCGGTCAGATCCACCACTGGCTCCTCCCCGAGCTCGTCCAAATATGGTCACTTCCTGTTCCAAACAGCTCCGAACTAGGACATCATGTGTTTATGTCTTCTACAACAGTATTGGCTGAACCTCCTCCCTATATGGACTTTTTTTCCCTTTGTAACGTCACCTCACTTCCTGTTCTGCTTCCAACAAACAACTGACACACACACACACACGCGCACACACACACACACACACACACACACACACACACACACACACACACACACACACACACACTTGTGGTAATTAGAGTGAGGCATAATTAAGGTATCGCTGGAAATATCAGATCGTAATCAATAGGAATGATGTCCACATGTTTGAGATTTTTCGTGGCAGGTGGGGGAATCTTTATGGAGGAGGAGGAGGATGAAGGAGGCAGAAGGAGGAGGAGTAGGATAATCAGGATCAGACTCCTCTCTGAGCACATGAGAGGAGAAAACATGCAGGCAGGCGGCTGGTTAGACAATCACTGTGTGTGTCAGAGATTATCCTGATGTATACCTGTCTTCTGGCCTGTATGTGTATATTCAGTGTGTGTGTGTGTGTTGTGTGTGTTGTGTGTGTGTGTGTGTGTGTGTGTGTGTGTGTGTGTGTCCTCCTCCCACACACACCACAGATCACAATAAGACTGAGCTCACAGATCGATGTCCTCTCCTCTCTCTCTCTAATCTTTTACCCTCCTCCTCTCCTCATACAGATTTTCCTTCTTTTTTTTTACCCACCCTTCATCTGCCCTTGTTTCTTCTTCTTCTTCTTCTTCTGTGGTGTCTCCCCTTTCATCTGCGCTCTCTGACCGACTTCCTCCCGTCTCAATCACTCCATCAACCTGACTGATTCAGATGTTTATGACCAGTTTTCGGTGCATTTTTCGTTGCTATTAAATCACCGTGACAGGACATTACGCTGGTTCCTCCATTTGTTCCGGGCCAACACGGATGTTTTTGAAATGTATAATCAAGGAAAAAGCGAGCCGAGATAATCTCTCGCAGGCTGTGAGCATCTCTTCTCTGGTCAAATGTGCTGAGTGCAGTAGGTCCAAAACTTACTGAATTAAAGGAAGAGATGCAGAATACAGTCCCTCCAGGAAATCATTAATGAACGCAAACTCCTGCAAACAAAAAATGTCGTCGTTAGAATCTGAGTTGAAAGTATTAACGACATAACATCCACGGTTCTCCAAGTTCAATAAATACATACAAAAAAATAAGGTGACCACTAAAATATTTCCGTGATGTGCAGCATGATTATTATCACATGAAGTGATTATATTTATTCCTTTATCAGGAAGTGCTTAGAAAACTCCACAAACTACATCGGAAAATCAAACGTTTGATCGCAACAATCACAAAGAAACTCAGAATACAGTCCCTCCAGGAAATCATTAATGAACGCAAACTCACATCGTGCTACAGAAAAGCTGGTGAGCGCTGTTTCTAACGCAGTAGTTCGTTAACTGATCTCAAAGTTTCTTTATCTCCCGGCGGGGGCTGGAATCTGTTACCAGCACAGCGACGCCACCTCGCCGCCCCCCCTCCCCCCTAACCGTCCCCACCTCACCGCCTAAAACTCTCCAAAGCCGGAGCGAAGCCTGAACTTCCCAGCATGCCGAGGGGTATTGGGAGCAGCGTGGCATTACTTTTCTTTGCAATTCTCTTTTACTTGCTGGAGCCCAGATGGAGACGGAGCCCAAATCAAACAGCCGCGGCCCCCCGGGGTGAGGAGAAGGGGTCTGGCGCTGTTAGATTAGATGTAGCTCTGTCAATAATGCAGCATTCGCATTGGCAGCAAAATAAATGTGCTCACCTACTGCAGGTGATAACAACAGCTGAGATACTACAGAGGCAGAGACGCTCCTTAATAAAGCAGCTCATGAAGCCGTTACATTCAGGAAAATAAAATAAAAAAGCCTTGAAGAGCCTCCGAATAAAACGCAGCATCATCAGTCGATACGGACACGACATGCGTATGTACAGAAAGACAACAAGAGAGGACGAGACAACGAGAGAGGACGGATGAAAGAAGACGAGAAGGTGAAAATCGAAGCGGAGAATAAAATCAGGCAGAAACAGAAAATAACAAAAAGAAAGGAAGTCACAGGAAGAAAGAAAACATTCCTTAGTCGATAGCGAGGACGGAAAGATTCATTTCAGAAATAGAAAACAACAGAGACGTATATCAGGAGAGAATAAAGGAGGACAGAACAACAGGCAGATCCAAGGACACTTCCTTTGGTTTTTATTTGATATTATTTTCTTTTCTTTGACGATCGTCTCGATGGAATCTCAGAAGTTTGCTTCTTTTCCAACTCAAACATGAACCTGTTGTCATTTAAAAAAAAAAATAAGATTCACAACTATTAAACTTTTAATAACTTTGAACCATCCTGCAGTTTAGTTTAAAACACACATGGAGCTAAAAGCGCAAAGTTAGTTTTTCCTTTTCACCTTACAAAGTTTTTCGTGAGAATTGCAGAATTGTTTTTTTTTTCCGCCTCTATAATATTATATAAAACATTTAATTGAATTCATTCCAGTCCCACCAGTGAGGCCTTCACAACGGGCTCTCATCTCTCATCTCTCACGCTTCGCTCTTCTTTTGTATCTGCAAACTTAAATCAAGTCTCTCCAGATTGAAATGACCGTTTCACAGATTAATCTGCACATAAAGGATGTTAATGCAGTAAAATGTAACTTTAGTATATTTATCCTCCTGAGTTGTGACCAAGCAGTCAAGCTCTTCAAATTCTAGCTTCGGCCGGGTCGAAGGTCGAATCCGGTCGTTTCACATTAACATTCATGCCCTTAATTTGTATCGACGAGTGGACAAGAGCTAATTAAGAAATAATTCAGCAGCCGTATTGATTGAAGGAAGTCTGATCTTGAGTTAGAATAAAAACGACGTTTTACATCTCACTGAAGACCAAATGGGTTTCAGAAAACGACCTTCTCGTACAATGGGACACGTTTTAAGTCCTCAGAGAAACAATTCACAAGTTTAGTCTTTGTTTTTGGTTCACGTTGCCAAATAAATATGCCGAAAGTGTGTGAATTAAAACGGAGAAAATCTCCTCCAACAAACAGAAATGTTTCTGTGAAGTCTAATGAAATAGATTTTATTTCCTTTCCTCTTCATACCAACACTGAGAACCTCCTGAGATCCCTCTGTGTTTAAACCCGAGCCAATAATGTGATGCTTCGTGGAGCCTCAGAAGGTGTTCCTGTCTCATTCCACAGGGAGGTCAGAGGTCGAGATCCCCACAGAATAAAAGTTCTGGTTGAAATTGGGACAGCAACACCACCGTCTCCAGAAACGGGACTCTTCATCTGAATGTCACCAGTCGTCTGTTTAAAAGTAGTTCAAACAAACGTCCTAAACCGAGTTCAAAATCTTCCTCGACACGACGTCACGCAAACAACTTTTCATAGAAATGAGAAACACACAATGCACACGGTGAGCCGAGCGGGACGGACGGAATATCAAAATGCCGCATAAATGAGAGCAAACAAGAATACATTTGCACTGAATTATCAACTTGGATGGACTCGAAGAACTCCAGCGACGCCGTGTTGTGTAACGTGTTGTGAAATATGCAAATGAGGCGTCGGCTGTACGACGATACATCGATGACGCCGTTGTTCTTTTTTTATTCGAGTTTGGTTCATTGGGTGATGCTGCAGGGAAAAACAGCCCGGAGCCACAGAGACGGGAGGGGGGGGGGGAGTCACTACAGAGGAAGAGCAAGAGGGCAGAGACGAAGAGACGAAGAGACGAGTGGACGAACAGGGAGACGATAATGAAAGAGGGAGGAGAAAGATGGCAACGAGAGGAGAGACAGCAGGGGAGGGATTGTGGGAATAATACTGGTCTGTTCCACTCAATATTTTAACAGATGGCACACACACACATACACACACACACACACACACACACACACACACACACACACACACACACACACACACACACACACACTTTCTGTCTCTCACGCACATGAATACACTCATGCTGTGCTCACCAAAATAAGCAAACACACATGAATGGCTGGAAAACTGGGCCACAGTTCAGAAGATGGACTGTGAGGGTGTGTGTGTGTGTGTGTGTGTGTGTGTGTGTGTGTGTGTGTGTGTGTGTGTTTATTTTCTGAGTCTATGTCTCAAGGGTTTTTTGTTTAAAAAGTGGAGTCTGCTTGCTCGTGTCTGAGTGTCTTTTAAGTGTGTAAAGCTGTTATTTTATTTTTTTCTTTGTGAGAAAACTACATTGTGACATTTTTCTGGGTTTGAATTTGTTGCTTTTATCCAGTTTTAGATCAGAAACGTTCATGAAAGCGACTCATTGGACGGCCGGGCGCCGTCTCGTGTCCCGTACTAATACTTCTACTGTTCAATGCACTCAGGAAGCCGAAAGACGAGGTCATGTGTGTGTGTGTGTGTGTGTGGGTGGGTGGGGGGGTGGGGGGGGGGGGTAAAGGTGATGGGGGAAATTAGGGGGAGTCAGAGAGAAAGAGAGAGAGAGAGAGAGAGAGAGATATTTGGCAGGCAGAGCAAAACACTTTGACACCTTGTCATCCTCAGCCCCAAGAGACATCACAGTGTGTGTGTGTGTGTGTGTGTGTGTGTGTGTGTGTGTGTGTGTGTGTATTGAGGCTGCTTGCACCTGCAGGCTAATCTACTGTAGATCAACAGACGGCACCAGCTGTGTCTGTGTGTGTAGATGTGCACCTAAGTGCACATGCATGTTTGTTGGTTTGACATGTATGAGTGCGAGTGTGGATTTCTGTCAGTGTGAGTGTGTGTGTGTGTGTGTGTGTGTGTGTGTGTGTGTGTGTGTGTGTGTGTGTGGACTGACATGATGAAGACGAGCAGCATCCTTCACAGACACAAAGAAAGAAATCACTTGCATGACAGAACAATCAGACACAACATTCATGAACCGTTGTGACGATGAAAACAACTTCTGGGACTGAAATGTGCTTCTTGTGTTTTGATTTTGTCGACAGCTTCGTCCTTGAGATGTTTCGCATTTGACAAACGCCTCAATCGAGCTTCTTTGGCCAAATGGGAAGTTTGTGATGTTTCGAAGACTCTAATCTGGCATCGTCACCATCTTCTATTTTTTTAGAACCAGAAATGACCATATTTGGATCAAACCATCAGTGATGTCATCAACCATCAGTGATGTCATCGTTGGTTTGTGAACGTTATGAATCCTCCAGTTCAGATTCTGTCCGTCGCCATCTTTGCTAGTTCGGAGCGGTTTGGAGCAGGAAGTGACCATATTTGGACGAGCTGGGGGAGGAGCCAGCGGTGGATCTGACCGATCTGATCGGAAACCTGATGATACTACGTCCCGCCCACCGATAGCTGTAACCTGACTGCACCACAGGCCTGTCAATCAAACAGACACGCCCCCAAAAACAGGTCTTCTTGAATCTTCTTTTCTAATGAATGAGGGATTATTTTCAGATGGACCTCCAGAAAACTAATAAGAAGGAGTGACTTTAGCTAACAACACCGAGATAACTGATGGACACATTTTATTCACTTTGGATTTGATGAGAGAAGTTGAATGGGAGTCTATGGAGCCGGAGGCTTTTTGGAGCCGACCTCTAGAGGCACTCGCTGGTATTGCAGCTGAAGACACTTCTGGATCAGAACCATTTTTCAGACCTGAAGACTCTCTGTCTTCATCATCGGTCTCTGGGTCGACAACACTTCTATAAATCCATTCAAGTGTAATTTATATCAGTAAGAGAAACGACAGAACTTCTGTGGTCCATTAAAAGCTTTTCAATAACTCACGAGTCAAAAAAATACCAAACGGTGCCATTAGTTTCTATTATTCACAATTACGTCTCGTTTTTATTCCTTCACCAGAATCAAATGATTTCTCGTGAGACCAAACAAAGGAAACTCCACTGCGCAGTTCCTGCTTTACACCATTAATAACCATTAATCTCAATAAATCCACTTTCTTAGACATCATGGTAATAATTTTAGCAGCTAATTGTCTCAATAATTCACCATCAGCTGACGAGTGAGTCCCAGAGGGGTGAAGGCCGTCTACGAGGGTGCTTCACTGGGCTCATTCAAAGATACAGGGAACTACTTTTCCAGTAGTCCAGTGTGGTCAGTCCGTCTGACTCGTATCTGATTTTATACGAGAAAACCTCCGGTATCCCCGTGAGAAACACAAAAAGAGCATCTAATGAACCGCCGGGGAATTATTAGATCTGTCTTCTAATGGAGGCAGACAACAAATACAAACACATAAACTTTACGCTCACACACACACACAAGACTGTTGTTCATAAATAAAGTTTTTTAGCCACCGTAAACACATCTATTCTCAACTGATGGAGGACGTGACAAGAGACGCGTTAAAAAAGCAGCTCATTAAAGCAGAAGAATCTCTGAACTCAAACCTCGGTCACTTTATAAGATGACGGCTTCGATCGGCCGGCAGAAAGAAATGCGTTTTAATAACGGGATCGATGTGAAACAAGAGCACTTAAAAAGTGTGTCCTTCCTCCAGAGAGACGAGAGCTCGTAGCAAGTGAAAGGGGATTAAAGATTAAAATGAAAGTCCACCCATTAGTTTTAGTCTAAAGTTAGAGAAGTTAGAGGCCAGCAAGTGAAAAAACAATACGAATTTAATACCGTCATTTTAATTTGATTACACAAATCTTTAGCAGTTCAGAGGCTGAGTGTAACCTCATCTTTATTTTCTGCAGCTACGATATCAGCTTCACATTTAAGGTTTTGCTGGACGCTACAATTTCCCGATGTTTCCTAAACGCCTCGCGTGCTTTTCGTAGAAGCTTCCAGTCACAAAAATAAAGTTCCCCGTTTAAATCCCACTTTTATTCAACTTGACTTTTAATTACTGAGACAATCAAGCTGTAGTCTATAAACACCAGCAGACACGTCCAAGTCTCATAGTTTTGATCCTTTAATTTGGTGTTGTGTGTGAACGCCTGCAGGTTCTGTTGGACAGTCAGACTGTTTTGTCAACCTGCTAAAAAAAAGACTGTTGGAGCCCAAAAAACAAAGTTTAAAGGATGAATTTACTTTGATCTGGTGAACACAAACATAAATGAGTCAATAAGTTGGTCCGTGTTTGTCAGTTCAACTTTATAAGATAACAGTAAGTATTGTTTTCACTGCCTCCTAGTGGCCAAAATCGTTTTTCTTTTGTGAAAGAGAGCGAGTGGGAGACGGAGGAAGAGGAAGAGGAAGAGGAGTCGGGCTGGAACAACATCCACTCACACTAAATATCTCTGGACAGATGTGGTGGGATGATGCAATCAACATCACACAATCACATCCAGCAGCAGGAGCTAATTCTCATCTCACGTCCTCCTCGCACAAAATCAATGACACACACACACACACACACACACACACACACACACACACACACACACACACACACACACACAGAGGGCGAAAACATGTAAAATGATAAATTATGACTGACAGAAAAAGTGGGACGTTGCAATCTGCATGAAGTGATGAATTGTGACTGACAGGAGTGGAGGGATGCTGCAATGTTGGAACTCCACCTGACGTGGGGGGGGGGGGGGTTAGAGGAGGAGGAGGGAGGAGGAGGGTGATACATTTGGAGAGATGGAAGTGGAAGGACTCCGTCATCGGCATTGCTCGCCTCGTTCTCGCATCACATGCCGTCGTACTGTGATTTCATCCGTTTCCTCCTCGCCGGCTGCAACCGTACTTTATTTGTTTGTGTTTCTGTAAACCAATCAGTCGTCTTGTGGGCGTGGCCACAACATCAGTGTCAGTACAGAAACATGCTGTGCACTTACAAGTACCAGGATGTTGCACCCAGAACCCTCCAAAAATAAAATAAAAAAAGAAGTGTGACTCTGGACACTTTCAAACCCTAAACCGTCGCCCATCTTGGCTCCATAGAGGAAGTGGGCGGAGCCAGAGATGTAAAGAATTTTCAAATTAAAAGAATCAGAGGAAGCTGCAGCTGTTCCTGAACACAAGTGTTTCTTTTTCCACTGCTGCTGCTGGACAGAAGAATAAGTGTGTTAAACAGAGGACACGAAAACACTTTGAATTGAAGCTGCAGATATTTTGGGGGTGATGTGTTCACATGTCGTCACCAAAACAATCCGCTCCATGTCTGCTGTCACAATATGTAAAAAAAAACAACCTAATCATCATCCATATAAATCAACGCAGGAATTAAATGAAGCTCAGGAGGTCCATTTTATTTGTGCACGTTTTGATGAACTGCCGTTTTAAACGTTAAACTACAATTGTATTTTCCCACTTCCCAACTGCTCCTGAACGCACCATAAATTCCCCCCAAAAAACACCAAAAAGAAGAAAAGAAGGGCTGCCTTATTTGCATGATCCAAATATTTACCCAAACCTGAGAGGAGGATATGGACTAAAATAAACCGCCAACAGCAGGTACATAATAATATTTTACATCCGGTGAGTCGGACTATCTTTTCTTTATTCCATATTACCTATTTTCCTTTATGTCCAGCTACTTAACGACCTTCTTTCTACCAAACCATACAGATGCTTAACTTTCCTACAACACCAACACCCAGCAGCCCGTCCTTCCACCTCCCGTTTTCTATTCACCTTCCTACTTCTATTTATTTCTATTCTGCATGAAGTGAAACCTGCAGATGGAAGAAGGCCTGAAGAAGAAAAGAGCAGAGGAATGTCTGCTGGTTTCTGTCTGTACGACACACACACACACACACACACACACACACACACACACACACACACACACACACACACACACACACACACACACACACCTCATTTTCACTGACTTCCCACCACAGGAAGGGAAAAAAAAAAGTAGCTCCCAGCAGACTACCCAGAGTGCATCAGTACATTCAGCCCAGCACTCCCCAGACACCGCTGAGCTCTGATAGGTCCCTGAGGATTACACACTGCAAAAGGCTTTAGCCAATAGCAGCAGGCCACCATCTCAGATGGCGTGTACACACACACACACACACACACACACACACACACACACACACACACACACACACACACACACACACACACACATAATGAAGTGCTGCTGTTGGTACTGTGTGTGTTTAACTGCTACTGGGGAGCTTCAGCCTCCAGCAGCACCTGGAGGTGTCGGGTTTCCACACCAGCGTCTCCCGAACAAAACGGAGAAAATCCGTCCGGTCTGTGGTGATACACAAGCTTTACAAGGACTTTCTCCTTATCTGCCCTCTCTGTGCTGCCTTTAAGCTCGACAGGTGAGAGGAGGAGGAGGAGGAGGAGGAGGAGAAAGGGCAAACAGTGGAGGATGGAAAAGATGAGGGAATACAGTGTTTCTACAAACCAACCTTTACACATCATAATAACTAAAACAATCATGACATTGTTTTTCTTGTTTCTCCTTAAATCTAGAATGGAAACTGCAAAGATAAATAAGATATGAAGAAAAAAAAGTTTGAAAGCAACTTTTAGTCCATTTCTACAAAAATAGATGATAGTTTCAGTGGAGTAGTAATGAACAGATTCACTTCTGACTTCCATCTGACGCCGCGGTTCGATGCCGACAGGAAATAATGCAGCCATCATGTGAAGTGGAAAATAAGGGCTTTGTTTGTTTGTTTATCATGCAGCTCTTCAGCGGCAGAAGAGACGTTACGAAAGGGGTCAAACTTCATGTTTATGATGTAGGACGAGGATTACATCATCAACCAGCCTGAGCAGGAAGTCCTTTATTACTTAAATTCTACCAAAGAGGCGGCGAGATCTCGGATGTTTTCTCCACGTCGAGGATAGAAATCTAACGTGGAACAAAAACAAAACCTGGACGAGTTTGTGATGGTGAGTCGAACCAGTTCTTTCAATTTACAGACGCTTCTGTTCATGTTTTTATCATTTTGTGGAGAAGTTTTGTTTTATGAGGTTTCACTTTGATTGAACTCACCGACAGGCTCAACTGTACCAACTCTTAACTCATTCAAAGCTTCGTCTTCGCCGTGAGACCTGGTGAGAACAAAGATGGCGCGCTCGGTTAAAAAAAACAACAACATAAAAACGTTTAGATAAATCAAATTGTTTTTACAATAGATTGACTTTTATGTTCTTTTTTTTTTTTTTTACTGAGAAATCCAGTTAATTCACTGAAGGTAAAAGTGTCTGAGAAGCAATTACGTAACTTTGTGTCACCTTTTTCACATACTTGTAAATGAATCACGCAGTCGAGCCGGATTCTTGGTTAAGCTTCAGTTTGTGAGCAGCAGATTTAAAGTCCTCTGTGATGACGTCTGTTCTGGTTGGAAGGTGGTAAACCCGCTCGGTTCAGAGACACCTGTAACCGAGCAGCCGGTCGACTCGGACCGCAAACACGGTCGCTGTATCTCCACGTCTGAGTGTCGGTGTGTGTGTCCGGTGTGTGTCGGTGTGTGTCCGGTGTGTGTCGGGTGTGTGTCCGGTGTGTGTCCGGTGTGTGTCGGGTGTGTGTCCGGTGTGTGTCGGGTGTGTGTCGGGTGTGTCGGTGTGTGTCGATGTGCGTCCGGTGTGTGTCGGGTGTGTGTCGGGTGTGTCGGTGTGTGTCGGGTGTGTGTCGGGTGTGTGTCCGGTGTGTGTCCGGTGTGTGTCGGGTGTGTGTCCGGTGTGTGTCCGGTGTGTGTCGGGTGTGTGTCCGGTGTGTGTCGATGTGTGTCGGGTGTGTGTCCGGTGTGTGTCGGGTGTGTGTCCGGTGTGTGTCCGGTGTGTGTCGATGTGTGTCGGGTGTGTGTCCGGTGTGTGTCCGGTGTGTGTCGGGTGTGTGTCCGGTGTGTGTCCGGTGTGCGTCGGGTGTGTGTCCGGTGTGTGTCGGGTGTGTGTCGGGTGTGTGTCCGGTGTGTGTCGGGTGTGTGTCGATGTGTGTCGGGTGTGTGTCCGGTGTGTGTCGGGTGTGTGTCGGGTGTGTGTCCGGTGTGTGTCCGGTGTGTGTCGGGTGTGTGTCCGGTGTGTGTCCGGTGTGTGTCCGGTGTGTGTCCGGTGTGTGTCCGGTGTGTGTCGATGTGTGTCCGGTGTGTGTCCGGTGTGTGTCCGGTGTGTGTCCGGTGTGTGTCGGGTGTGTGTCCGGTGTGTGTCGGGTGTGTGTCCGGTGTGTGTCCGGTGTGTGTCGATGTGTGTCGGGTGTGTGTCCGGTGTGTGTCGGGTGTGTGTCGGGTGTGTGTCCGGTGTGTGTCCGGTGTGCGTCAGGTGTGTGTCCGGTGTGTGTCGGGTGTGTGTCGGGTGTGTGTCCGGTGTGTGTCGATGTGTGTCGGGTGTGTGTCCGGTGTGTGTCCGGTGTGTGTCGGGTGTGTGTCCGGTGTGTGTCGATGTGTGTCCGGTGTGTGTCGGGTGTGTCGGTGTGTGTCCGGTGTGTGTCGGGTGTGTGTCCGGTGTGTGTCGGGTGTGTGTGTCGGGTGTGTCGGTGTGTGTCCGGTGTGTGTCCGGTGTGTGTCCGGTGTGTGTCGGGTGTGTGTCCGGTGTGTGTCGGGTGTGTGTCCGGTGTGTGTCGGTGTGTGTCCGGTGTGTGTCGATGTGTGTTGGGTGTGTGTCCGGTGTGTGTCCGGTGTGCGTCAGGTGTGTGTCGGGTGTGCGTCGGGTGTGTGTCGGGGGTGTGTGTCCGGTGTGTGTCGGGTGTGTGTCGATGTGTGTCGGGTGTGTGTCCGGTGTGTGTCCGGTGTGCGTCAGGTGTGTGTCCGGTGTGTGTCGGGTGTGTGTCCGGTGTGTGTCCGGTGTGTGTCCGGTGTGTGTCGATGTGTGTTGGGTGTGTGTCCGGTGTGTGTCCGGTGTGCGTCAGGTGTGTGTCCGGTGTGCGTCAGGTGTGTGTCGGGTGTGCGTCGGGTGTGTGTCGGGGGTGTGTGTCCGGTGTGTGTCCGGTGTGTGTCGGGTGTGTGTCGATGTGTGTCGGGTGTGTGTCCGGTGTGTGTCCGGTGTGCGTCAGGTGTGTGTCCGGTGTGTGTCGGGTGTGTGTCGGGTGTGCGTCCGGTGTGTGTCCGGTGTGCGTCGGGTGTGTGTCCGGTGTGTGTCGGTGTGTGTCCGGTGTGTGTCCGGTGTGCGTCGGGTGTGTGTCCGGTGTGTGTCGGTGTGTGTCCGGTGTGTGTCCGGTGTGTGTCGATGTGTGTCGGTGTGTGTCGATGTGTGTCCGGTGTGTGTCGGTGTGTGTCCGGTGTGTGTCGGTGTGTGTCCAGTGTGTGTCGGTGTGTGTCCGGTGTGTGTCCGGTGTGTGTCGGGTGTGTGTCGGTGTGTGTCGGTGTGTGTCGATGTGTGTCGGTGTGTGTCCGGTGTGTGTCGGTGTGTGTCGGTGTGTGTCCGGTGTGTGTCCGGTGTGTGTCGGTGTGTGTCCGGTGTGTGTCGGTGTGTGTCCAGTGTGTGTCGGTGTGTGTCCGGTGTGTGTCCGGTGTGTGTCGGGTGTGTGTCGGTGTGTGTCGGTGTGTGTCGATGTGTGTCGGTGTGTGTCGGTGTGTGTCGGTGTGTGTCCGGTGTGTGTCCGGTGTGTGTCCGGTGTGTGTCCGGTGTGTGTCGATGTGTGTCCGGTGTGTGTCGATGTGTGTCGGTGTGTGTCCGGTGTGTGTCGGTGTGTGTCCGGTGTGTGTCGGTGTGTGTCGGTGTGTGTCCGGTGTGTGTCCGGTGTGTGTCGATGTGTGTCCGGTGTGTGTCGATGTGTGTCCGGTGTGTGTCCGGTGTGTGTCGGTGTGTGTCCGGTGTGTGTCGGTGTGTGTCGAGTGTGTGTCCGGTGTGTGTCGGGTGTGTGTCCGGTGTGTGTCCGGTGTGTGTCGGGTGTGTGTCGGGTGTGTGTCGGGTGTGTGTCGGGTGTGTGTGTGTCGGTGTGTGTCGGGTGTGTGTCCGGTGTGTGTCGGGTGTGTGTCCGGTGTGTGTCGGTGTGTGTCGGGTGTGTGTGTGTCGGTGTGTGTCGGGTGTGTGTCGGTGTGTGTCCGGTGTGTGTCGGGTGTGTGTCGGGTGTGTGTCGGGTGTGTGTCGGGTGTGTGTCGGGTGTGTGTCCGGTGTGTGTCCGGTGTGTGTCCGGTGTGTGTCGGGTGTGTGTTGGTGTGTGTCGGGTGTGTGTCCGGTGTGTGTCGGGTGTGTGTCCGGTGTGTGTCCGGTGTGTGTCGGGTGTGTGTCGGGTGTGTATCCGGTGTGTGTCGGTGTGTGTCCGGTGTGTGTTGGTGTGTGTCCGAGCCCGTCTGAGTCCTCCGCTCTTAAAGGGCCAGACACACCGGAGGCTTTCATTTACCGCGGATGGACACGTTTTCTGTCCGTTGCCGTATCGACCGGCTGGACGACACAAAATCTACGTTAAAATACTTGAACCTTTTCTGCTTTGTTCTTGTGAGCTACCACTTTCACAATAAAAGACTTTTTAATTTGAAGGCAGTGGTGTAGAAAACTACATTTAAAGTTAGATAACATTTTATTTTTTTAAGGGTTTGTTAGGATCTCAAATGTTGAATGAGCTGCAGGACATCAACGCTGTTTTCACCTGTAATCCTGAAGCTTAAATTGTGTTTTAACACGTAGTTGAAAAACAATAATGAAATTAAAATACAGAGCGTATAATCGACGAGACACTAAAGACAATTACCTGCAGCCATTTTGACTTCTTTGCATGATGATAATGTCGCTGCACGGAGCTGAGTGTGCAGCCGTCCTGGAAACAAGAGCTCAGCGTGTCTGAGTCAGCAGCAGACAGATTTACTTCAGATCCAGCTCCAATTAAAACTTTACACAGCGGTCTCGAAGATTAGAGCCTTAAAATCCCACTAAGAGCTTTTATTTGAGTTTCGTGTCGAAGAAAAACAGGAACCAGTCGCTGACTATCAACACACAGGAGGACGAGTTCAGGACAAAAAATTACAGCGTAAAAAGCAACAACCGGGTCCTGGTTCACATCACTGGATGCTGAAATTGAGCCCTCCGGTCAAAACACTTTCAGGATGGGAAGGGAGATTTTATGTTTTATTACCGAACCTTAATAATATTAGTTTTGTAAAGACGAGTGTTTTTATTCTCTGACAGCTAAGGTTAGCATCTTTGCTACTTTGTGTAAACTCAGGTGTGTTTAAAACGTGCTGATATTCTAAATATTAAAAAAAGGGTCGACAGAACACTGAAATGTAGATCATTTTTAGGTTGGTTTTTTTTTTGTATCTAAAAATACTGAAGACTTTTTGCCTTTATTGCCTTTCACACCTGCACCAGATGTTTCCTCACTTTGCTGGAGTCTTCATTTTCCTGCCTGCATCACATTAACACTCTGAATTCCATATTTTCTCATCTATTCTCAACAGTGTGAAAAAGAGAGCAACGATAATTGAATTCTTCCTGCGAGTGTGCAGAGAACAACGTGTTACTGCAAGTATGACAGTATCACACATCCTGTAGGTCCTACTGCACGCGCTCAGTGGCGTATCAACCTGCGCAGGGCGACATATTCCTCAATTTTTTTTATTTTTCTTATCAAGGTGATTTACAGTTTTTAATTTCCCTGTTGCATCTTGTTGCTGCACGGCCTCCTTCATGTTCAACTGTCGATCACACGACGCCGTCGCTCTCCGTGGTGCTGAATATCCTTCGCTTTACAGATTCAAATCATTTTAATCTGAAGCCCCGACACACACACACACACACACACACACACACACACACACACACACACACACACACACACACACACACACACGACACACGACACATTTCATTCCTTCCCTGTTTTCTCTGATAAACGAACAAAACAAGAAATGAAAAATGAGAAGATCAGACCCTCCGTCTGGATCAGCCTCTCCAGGCGTTATCAGTCCGCAGCGCCGAGCTGAATGAAACTAATTAAGCTGTCCGACAATATTTTTCTGTGATCAGCGTGGAAATCAAATCCCACCGTGGCAAATTATTCCTGTCATTGTATGGCCACTAAAGCACATAATGCCGCCACAGGCTCATTTCACCGAGTTACATTAAAAAATGTCGGGCGGTCTGCAGCTCAGAAACACTCTGCGCTCATCCGTTGGAGAACCATCACGGAGCCGTGAAAAGAGGCCGAGCGCCGGTTTTGTTCGCTGCAAAATAGCAGAGTGAATATCTGACTGCGGCTTATTAACGAGTGTTTGAGGCGGCGGCGCTCTGAAACTGTAAAGACTTCACATGTTGAAGAGTCACTGAAACCTCGAAGTGAAGACAGCGAACACAAAAGAACGACGTCCAGGTGAGATACGGTGTAATTTCATCATGTCATAAAAGTTTCAAAACTTTTCTGCTAGAAATCAGCTATTTGATGAGTTCTGATTTAATTCACGAGAAGCCGTGCAGCGTGGTTGGCGTTGGGTTTACAGACTGTCGGGGAATCTCCAAACGTACCTGCATGCTGCGTGGTTGTTCTCCAGCAGCCTGCTGGTGTTTGCTGGTACTTTAATGACAGTAAAAGGTGAAAGGTCATTCGAAAACACGCGTCCTTTAAATCCCAGGCGGAGACATGTCAAACCTTCAATTTGAGAAGTTTTCAAGTAGAATAAAGCTAGAAGACGAACAACCAGTCATCACGGCAAAACGTGAAATAGACACGCTTTGGCCTGTCTAAGTGTGAAACCCAGTGCAGGCGTAGAGTCATGTGATTTACAGGGAAACAAATTTAAAGCTCAAACAATGCGGTTTGGGTTAGAAAAAAAAATACAAAAAAACTGAACCAAAACTTGGTCGCCTCCGGGATTCAAACCTCATTCAAGACATCCCGTCCTGCATCCTATCATGCAAATAAATGTTCTTTGTTGCCATGACATTCACATGCGTGTAAGTTTCACACTTTGAAAATGTGTAACTCTCACGCCCAGACAAAGCGTGTCTATTTCACGCTTTGCCGTGATACTGGGTCGTATACGATGTTATCCAATCCAATGTCATTTTTATAAATGCAGATTTCATGATACTAGATTTTGAAGTATTACATTATTTCCACCACATTTATGTACTTTCCTCTTGTTTGTCATTGATTAATGCTGCACTGGAAGCATTTCAAACACATTTTCCATCCCGACAACAGGACAGCAGTTCTGTCTGCGCTGCCTCGTGTCAATAAACCTCTGACTCGGTCGTCCTCGTCCTCGTCCTTCTCCTCCTCCTCCTCATCTGCTCTCTGCTAAGCAACAGAACGACGGGGTTTGTGCAGGTTGTTGCACTGCCAACAAAATATGGCTCTTCAAGTATATAAATATGTGATGCTGCAACCGT
Source organism: Embiotoca jacksoni (assembly GCF_022577435.1). Taxonomy (NCBI): domain Eukaryota; kingdom Metazoa; phylum Chordata; class Actinopteri; family Embiotocidae; genus Embiotoca; species Embiotoca jacksoni. The sequence continues at coordinate 373,073 of NW_027185412.1, forward strand.
TGTCTTTCGACTTGGAGATGTTTTTACACCAAAACTAAGATGCACAGATGGTCAAAATCTGTGTTGGACACTCACCAGGACGGGAGAGTTATTCAGTCTTAGGAGCAAAAAAAAAAAGAAGAAAAAAGCCTTAAAAGGAGACTGAAGATGAAATTCCCTCTTTATAAAGTAAATTTAAGAGCAGACACATAAAACTGACTTTATACTGAGATAAAATTGACAAAGTTCCCTGAGAAAGGAGACATCGAGCCTCTTTCAGACGCCCGCCAGCCGGTATCAGCTGAGATCTCCCCAGATTTAGAACAGCAAACCGTGTTACTCCATCACTTCGGGGGTGAAGTGTAATATCACCACGACGCTCACATCCGCTGAGCCGCCGCTAACAGACCCGCTGGGGCTCCTCGGGGGGGCATTAGCAGACAAAGGCCGATCCGAGCCGTTTACCGCCGCGCAGCCGGACCTCTGGAATTCATTTCAGCACACATGACGAATGAAAAACCGTCCCGACATTTACTGCACGCAGCGCGAGTCGATGGACGGCGACAAAATTCTTCATTATTAAGTCATCCTCGCTAATTCAGAAGATTAAGGCTGAAATCCCACATTAGGGTTCATTTCTCAGCGGTCTGACGGCAGCATGCAGATCCGGTGATGCCGAGTCTGGAACTGGAACTTTCCCGTTTGGTGATCGAATTATAGCCGAGAAGGAGGTGGGAACAAAACGCATGTGATGTTTTTATTTAGCCTCCGCGAGCTGCAATCAATCAGCGTCTCTTTAGGATTTTCTCAGCTACTCAATAATGGACGCAAAGTTTATGGGAATCAAGACGGTCTGAATTTTTGCTCCCCGTCATAAAAACGTCACCTGATCTGACTCCATGCTGCCACCTAGGGGCTAAAAGTTGCAGCTTTAATTCTTAATGAAAAGAAATTGGAACGTGATTGTGCAGAAACGTGGTTGCTGTGTTTGTTTTTTCGTCTCTATGAATAATTACGTAAGAATGTGATAATGATAAACATTATTCATGTTACACCTTTCTTACAAGAAACGCAGCTCAACGTGTTTCACAGCGAGAAAATCACACGTAGCGTTTCACATGAAGACAGATATATTCATTTTACCCGTTGTTATGCATTTGATTTCTTTTTCTTATTTTTTTAAATTACATTCCAACATGTTTTTATGTTCCTTTAAATTCGTCTTCATGTGAAACACGAGCGTGTCATTTTCTTGCTGTGAAGCACTTTGAGCTGCATTACTTGTATGAAAGGTGCGAAACAAATGAAATTCATTATTATTAAATGTGGAAGATAAAAACATGTTTAAATGTAATAATAAAAAAAAGACAATAAGAAATTAAATGCGTAAAAACAGATCAAATGAACACCAGAAAAATAAATTGATGAGAGAGAGAGTGTGTGTGTGTGTGTGTGTGTGTGTGTGTGTGTGTGTGTGTGTGTGTGTGTGTGTCCATGTGGTGCTCTCTCAGAGGTCAACGTCAACGTATGGTGTACACACACGTTGACCACATGGCACCACATGGACATGTTAGAAACACACACACACACACACACACACACACACACACACGCACACACGCACACACACACGCACACACACACACACCGTTAAATACCGACTGCAGTCGAAGTGCTGTGTGTTTGTTTAAAGTCCGCACGCTGCTGCCAATTAAATGATAGTGAAATGCCAAGAAAAATCATTTTTGGCAGCCGAAGTGTTTCGTCTATCGCTGAAACACAGACGCGCAATCGCACGGCGACATACCATAAATCAGCCTTTACAACTTCTCTGGGGAATGGCATTAATTCTTATTGGGAAATTACCGTCTTTAATGGAGGATAAAATAAAATATTACACCACACCGATGAAGTCAAACTGTGAATAAAAAAAGGTGCTGTCAGTGTCCTTAATTGTGAAAATTGTCATGAAACCTTCAAACAAACAAACAAACAAACATGGTTACCTTCGACAAACGGAGAGAAAAGGAGGCGGCAAACATGTTATCGGATGTCAGATACTTTAAAGAGTTGGATTAAAAAAAAATTTAAAAAAAAAGGATTAAAAGAAGTTTAACAAAAAGTGAAAAAAAAAAAAATCCCTTTAATTTGAGACAAAAACAAAAAAACTGCAAACATCATTATTGATCTTTGAAGCAAAAAACCCACAAAGCTCAGTTTAAGAGTTTGTAGTTTTCTGTTAGAACCTGACTGACGTGCAGAGAACCAGGAACCCACCCAGAACCAGGAACCCACCCAGAACCAGGAACCCATCCAGAACCATGAACCCACCCAGAACCAGGAACCCACTGAGAACCATGAACCCATCCAGAACCAGGAACCCACCCAGAACCAGGAACCCATCCAGAACCATGAACCCACCCAGAACCAGGAACCCACCCAGAACCATGAACCCACCCAGAACCAGGAACCCATCCAGAACCATGAACCTACCCAGAACCAGGAACCCACTGAGAACCATGAACCCACCCAGAACCATGAACCCACCCAGTACCATGAACCCACCGAGAACCATGAACTCATCCAGAACCATGAACCCACCCAGTACCATGAACCCACCCAGTACTATGAACCCATCCAGAACCATGAACCCACCCAGAACCAGGAACCCATCCAGAACCATGAACCCACCCAGAACCAGGAACCCACCCAGAACCATGAACCCACCCAGAACCAGGAACCCATCCAGAACCATGAACCCACCCAGAACCAGGAACCCACTGAGAACCATGAACCCACCCAGAACCATGAACCCACCCAGTACCATGAACCCACCGAGAACCATGAACTCATCCAGAACCATGAACCCACCCAGTACCATGAACCCACCCAGTACTATGAACCCATCCAGAACCATGAACCCACCCAGAACCAGGAACCCATCCAGAACCATGAACCCACCCAGAACCAGGAACCCACCCAGAACCATGAACCCACCCAGAACCAGGAACCCATCCAGAACCATGAACCCACCCAGAACCAGGAACCCACTGAGAACCATGAACCCACCCAGAACCAGGAACCCACCTAGAGCCATGAACCCATCCAGAACCATGAACCCATCCAGAACCATGAACCCACCCATAACCATGAGCCCATCCAGAACCAGGAACCCATCCAGAACCAGAAACCCATCCAGAACCATGAACCCATCCAGAACCAGAAACCCATCCAGAACCAGAAACCCATCCAGAACCATGAACCCGTCCAGAACCATGAACCCACCCATAACCATGAGCCCATCCAGAACCAGGAACCCATCCAGAACCATGAACCCATCCAGAACCACTGGGATGAAGTGGAACGCCACCGGATCACCTGACATCTGTTTCTGGAGCCGTTTTGATTGCCAGTGTTCAAAGTAAAAAAAAAAAAAAAAAAAAAAAAAGATATATTTTAAATAAAAACTTTCAGAACAGAAAAAACAGGAATTTGTTTTTAAATATTACAATTACAGCCTGAACGATGACTCGAGGAGACAAACAAGTTTACACGTCCCAAAAAGTTCAGATTCAACACAATCGAAAGTCAGTTTCAAGCTTTTCAACATCCGAACGAAAAAAAACCAACCTAATAACAGAAAGAGAACAAGACGAAAGCAGGAAAGTAAAGAGCTGCTGCAGTCAAAGTAAAACCTTCACAATTACTACCATCTCCTTCATTATTTCCAGAACGACCACCAGGACTCCGATCAGGAGGAAATGACATCACAATGACTCGTGGAAAACATTGACTGACTTGTAGTTTATGGTCGTCGGGACAAATTTTTTTTTTTTTAAAAAGCCACGTGACCTTTGAAGTAGAAGAGTGACAGTTTGTGATTTAATTTCTGGCTGACGTAACTTTATTTACATTTTGACAAGTCTGGTGTGTCGTTGATATCGAACAACAACAAGCGGACGGATTTCAAACTCAGGTTAAATGTTGTGAAGCTACAAAAGCAGCAGGCTGCTGTGAATGACAGCCACTCCCCCCTCCCTCTCCCCTCCCACCCCCACCTCCCCCTCCCCACCCCTCTGCAAACAGGAAGTCACTTTGTTTGCTACTCCATCATCCAACTGGGACGTGTGTTATTGCTGAAGAAGCACTATTATAATTGACAAACAGTAGCTTTGTATTCTTACAGGACAACTTGGGAGCCAAGACATATATATAATTTTTTTTATGCACGGTCAGCAGAAAAAAATGTCTAGCGAGCGACGTCGAAGCCGCTGACGTTAAATCACAACACGTGGAGTTCGAGAAGAGCGGGAGGCTCCGGATGTTTCGCCGTGTTCGTGTTTATGGATTCAGAGACGGGAAGTCGGATCATTTATGACATTCTGGAGCTCACGTACAATTTTTAAAGTAGTTGCAGCATGTTTTTATTAAAGGAGAAAGTCACTGACCTCAATTCTACACATTAACGTTAGCAATCGTTCACTCGGCCTCAAGGATTAGAGTTTGGTGGTCAAAGGTCAAAGTTCAAGGTCACCGTGACCTGGGAATTTCTTTAAACTTGGCAAAAACACTCACTCGGTACCAACGAAGAACTGATGAAGGTCAAAGGTCACTGAGCTCACATCCGTTTCCCCGATGAACACGATATCTCAGGAACGCCTCGAGGAAACCTCTCCAAGTGGTGGGCGGAGTCAAACCCCAACCCTTTTAATTCAATTCATTTTCACGTGTTTTGCAGATGAATTATGTTTTTACTTGATCAGAAGAATAATGTCTGAATTCATAGCATACGGTCTCATTGCGTTGTTGCGTATTTATGGTTGCCCAGCGACGCCTTCTGTTTCCTATTGTTTTCTTTTTGGTGGGAACACAGACCTGCTTTCAGTCAGGGGTGTCAAAAAAAAAAGAAAAAGAAAAAGATCACAGTTCAGAGGCTTTTTGAAACTCACCCAGGTTTCCTGTCAGCAGCAAAAACAACAGCTGCTGTGAGACCTTTAGGAACACCCAGAGTGTCATCAGCTGCCTGACAGACAAACAAAAAGCAATCACAGCGGCGGAGAGCTTCCCCACGGCCGATCCAATCGAGCACCAACGTCGTACCGTCTGAAAACCCTCCAGACCTCTGCACCTCCAAAACTTTGGACAGAAATGTTCTACTTTTTACTGCACTTTGACACAAACAAATATAAAAATCAACCTATGAAATATGACAAATAAATATATCGAGTGTTAATTGCCCTGAAATAACCAGTGTTGTGATTTCAGGCTAAATAAATATAATTATTTGAATTCAACCGGTTGCAAAATTTCAGCGCTTCTAACATGCGGCAATTAAATGTAATAACATAAAGTAATACAACGTTATGACAACGTGTCACTCAACGAGAACTTCAGCTTTAATTTCTCACGTCTAAAAACACGTCTTCTTCCAGCGATGAAGGACGTAAACACAAAATAAAAAAAGAGGATTCTGTTGCAGTTGAGTCAGAGTTTTATTTTTTATTTTTTTAATCTTTTAATATTTTCAGCTTTAAACCTGAACGTAAAACTTTGGGCGGACCATAAAAGAAAGGTGTGCTGTGATAGGCCTGTCTGCTCGGTACTGATCAATAAAGTTCTAAAGTGGCAAAGAGAGGGAGGGGGGAGGAGGGAGGAAGGAGGAGAGAGGAGGGGGGGTGGAGGAGGGGGGGAGGAGGGAGGAGGGGGGAGAGAGGAGGGGGGGAGGGGAGGGGGGAGGAGGGAGGAAGGAGGAGAGAGGAGGGGGGGTGGAGGAGGGGGGGGGAGGAGGGTGGAGGGAGGAGGAGGGAGGGAGGAGGAGGGAGGAAGGAGGAGGGGGGGGGAAAGAGGAGAGAGGAGGGGGGAGGAGGAGGGGGGAGGAGGAGGGGGGAGGAGGGAGGAAGGAGGAGAGAGGAGGGGGGGTGGAGGAGGGGGGGGGAGGAGGGGGGGAGGGAGGAGGAGGGAGGAAGGAGGAGAGAGGAGGGAGGGTGGAGGAGGGGGAGGCAGCCGGACGTGTCCTCGCTCTCCTGGCCGAGTCCACCGCTGCTGTCAGGGTGGTAATGTATCTGTTGACCTTGAGTTTACACACACACACACACACACACACACACACACACACACACACACACACACACACACAGACACACACACACACACAGACACACACACACACACACACACACACACACACACGCACACACACACACACACACACACACACACACACACACTGAGCTATATTCTGCTTCCAAAAGTGCTCTCAAAGGTCAACATGACTGAGATTCTCCTCCAGACGACTTCACAGCGACGCTCGGCGGTCGTGAATTTTCCGTCCTGTCGATATTTGCAGGAAACCGGAGCGACCGAACTCAACCGTTAAATATCAGACCGACGGGTTCTTTAAGATTTGGAAGTGTTGAGAGGTGGAAGGGGAGATCAAATAAAACAACAGACAAGTCTGCAAAGGAATATTTAAGAGTTCTTCTGCTTCTTCTTGAGAACAGAATTATTTTCTGAGGACGAAGTTAGTTTTTCCAGTTCGTCTGTTTTAGAGACTGTTTGTCTTCACGCCTCAAAGTCGTCTCTTCAACGAACTGAAACTTTCCTTCAGCACCATCGTCGCCTGGATTTCCACCTCAGTCCAAAAAACCCAAACAGATGAGGGGGAACCAGTCGCTTAATGAGTTATAATTGTGGTTTGTAAAGCAGCTTGTAGGAGCATTACTGCCCCCTACAGGACTGGAGAACCTTTTTTCTGGCCCGAAAGCATTTCATATCTAAATTTGAGTCCATGATGCCGCTGAGAAAGTTAAAGTACAGTTTACTATTTTGTGAACACGGACGGTTTCAGCCCGACAACCTAATAAAAGGTCGTTGTTAGAAGTCACATCGATACCGGAGCGCGACCTCTGCAGGAATCTCCTCCAACACGCTAACGGTGAGTATTTATGAGACCGTTATCTCATTTTTGGACTTTACGTCGAATGGAAAAAAAACGTTTTTTTAAGGTAATCACAGTTGAATATTCATCAAAGGTCCAACTCCATCTTTCCATCCACCACGATGCCGACTGGCGCCTCGGCCCTCGCTCTTCATCGCCGCGTCTCTTATTATTGTGCGTGAGAGCGTTGAGGCCGGCTCTCCGGCTCATTAGGAAACTCCCGTCAGCGCCGCGCTGGATGAAGCAACGGAAAATTAGTTGTGATGGAAAAAGTCTTCAATGACACACAGAGTGGCAGCGGGAAGATATGACAACACACACACATGTGTGTGTGTGTGTGTGTGTGTGTGTGTGTGTGTGTGTGTGTGTGTGTGTGTGTTATGAGATCTATATCTACCTAATGGATCTATTTGCTTGTCAGAGTTGCTTCAAATGATTCAATCGGACTGAGAAACTAATGCTGCTGCTGAGGCTGCATTAGTTTCTCACACACATCAAGACGCACTAACTGTTTCAAGTGTTTTCTTCGTCTGTTATGAGGTTGTTTAAAAGCCTTCGGTGAGGTCATCCTCAGGCTGCAGTAACAGTAAGATAACTCATCAGTTTGTGAACGTTATGAATCCTCCAGTTCAGATTCTGTCCGTCACCATCTTTGTTAGTTCGGAGCGGTTTGGAGCAGGAAGTGACCATATTTGGACGAGCTGGGGGAGGAGCCAGCGGTGGATCTGACCGATCTGATTGGAAACCTGACGATACTACGTCCCGCCCACCGATAGCTGTAACCTGACTACACCACAGGCCTGTCAATCAAACAGACACGCCCCCAAAAACAGGTCTTCTTGAATCTTCTTTTCTAATGAATGAGGGATTATTTTCAGATGGACCTCCAGAAAACTAAGAAGAAGGAGTGACTTTAGCTAACAACACCGAGAGAACTGATGGACACATTTTATTCACTTTGGATTTGATGAGAGAAGTTGAATGGGAGTCTATGGAGCCGGAGGCTTTTTGGAGCCGACCTCTAGAGGCACTCGCTGGTATTGCAGCTGAAGACACTTCTGGATCGGAACCATTTTTCACAACCGGGAAGCTACTTTTATATCCAGTCTGTGGTGCTGACCTTGTAATTCAGCTTTTAAATCTTTTTTTTTCTGCTTTTGCGAGAACGTTAAACTGCAAATGAAGCTCATTTTGGGGTCTTTTTTTGTTTCTGGCAGTTGACAAATCTGTTGAGTAAAATAAATGCAGATGTTGCAAACTGAGTGTGAATCCTGATAGAATACATAACACTGTCAAATCTGCAAGGCTTTCCATTTATGTGTTCATTTCCTAGTTGTGATGCATCTCTATTGGACGGAAGTAAGATCCAAACGACTGCACACGATAAGACGATCCAATCACTGCCGGAGCGGAGAAATCAATTAAAAACAGAGCGCAAACACGGAAGCGTTACTTTTTAAAACACAACAACATGAGGGATGCAAAGATAACAGCGATCCATCACACCTGTTCCCAGCAGCTGGAGAGAGGACGGTTTATATCAGCCGTGTCACATCCCACAACAACCAATAAGTCAAGTTAGACTTCATTAATCTCAGTCGGGTGATTCGTCTTCTGCAACAGACTCGAGATGCTCGTGCAGCTCAGTCCACCGCATCCAACACAGATACCCGAGTCTTTTTAATTCCCTTTGCTGAATTCTTAATAATGAAAGACAGGAAACATGACGAAGAGCAGACATAAGGACTTATTTTCCAACATGTAAAGACCAAATGAAGCAGGAACTGAATGACACGTAGACTCCAGGAAGCCCAGCGCATGAATTCATGCATGTGACTGATCAAAAGCATCAAAAGCTGCCCTCCTTTTAGTTGAATAATGAAGCGCGGAGAGGCAACGAGAGACCGATGGAACAAACTACATTTCTGATAAATAATTGTACGGATACACGGTAAAAAGAAAAATCTTTCTTCTCTCCAGAGATGTCTCATTATTATTTAGAATTTTAAATGCTCACCCTCATTAACCAGCCCAGAGTTAATCTTTTATTTTTTACAAAGAAGAGTCTGTTCAATGGTCATGATATGTACCACTGGTCTTACACATAATATTTAAATCTGCTGAGTCATAGTGTCCCACAAACCTGTTTCAGATATTTCCAGATTCAAGACAGTCTCCTCTACAGAACTATGAAAATATATCTCTACTGACAATATTTTATGGTGAGATAGATGTAAAAACATAACAATTTCATAAGAATTTCTTTCTTTTTTCCCTTGACATAAAGGCTAAAATAAAAAAAAAAATCTCTGAGTATTATCAAATTAAATGATGAAAGATTTAGATAGCCAAGACTGTCCTGACAAAAACAAGATACAGCATGAACGGTTGGCCCCAACAATGACCGAGATATGAGCATAAAAGTGAAGGTGGTGAAATTAACCCGAAAAGTCATTTTGGGGTTCAAAGGCTTCAATCACTTCCACCAATCAGAAGCAAGAAGCAGATTCATCTTCATTTCTATGCTTCAGCCACAGTCAGAGGAAGTGTTGCAGCAGCCTACCTGTCTATCAAGGAGAGGCGGGGTGGGGTGTGGTGGGGTGGGGGGGCAGCCTCTTCTCACAGGACACAAAGCAGCGCTGGTGCTCATCCGGGTTCACGAGCACGTCCTCGTGGCTGCAGGCGCCCACGTCGGTCTCGGACAGCAGGACCCAGCAGACGCAGGTTAGCGGTCCTGAACGTCTGTCATTGGCTCAGCCGGCTGTCCGTCAAAGTGGGCCAAGTTTGCCTGCAGAGGAGATGAAAGGGATGACGTGAGGAGGAGGAGGAGGAGGAAGGACTGAGAGCGGTGCAGCGGAGCAGCCCAACGGCGCCATTACTCCCCTCATCTTATCAGAGACCGAGTGACAGAGTTGAGAGAGAAAGTCAGGCTGCTGCTGAGATCCTGAAGTACAACTGCTGCAGATAAATCAGTGTCACGCTGCAGACAGTTGGACTGCGGCTCCACGGACCGCTGAGGTTTCACACAAAAAAAAATACTAAATCTGAGAAAATGTCACCATGTGTGTTTTAATAAAGGTGAAGAAAGTGTCTTTAGATGTCTTCTTTCGTTGTGAAGTGCTTACAGCCACAGGTCCCAACAGATCCGTCAGGCCTGAGTGATTTAATCCAAACTGCTTGAATGAGAACATGAAGACAGAATAAAATAAAAATGTAGTTAACTGGCTTTCTGGTTTTACAATCTGACTTTCATGATAAGTTTATGCAATCAGCAGCACAGACGGCAGGCGTCGTTTTTTTTTTTTTTTTTTACCAATGAGAGCTCTGATTAAACCCTCTAGAAGGAAATCAACATTTCCAAATACAAACGTGACCGAATGTTAAGTTTAAAACCTTCAGAAGTCAAACTGGTATCCGACCCGTTTCCTCTGGACACGCACACGTCTTCAGAGACGCAGGAAACCATCCGTTTTAACCGCTGACAGCCGGTGCAGCGGCAGAGACTCGTTTCTTTCCACAGGAGCCGACAACAGCTCGACGTCAGGCTAGAGTTCGGCCAGTTGTTGGTCCAGGACGGCTCCCGTCACTAATATCTGAACACATGGCTTCCTGCCAGAAGCATCGAGTGCTTTCTACAAGTCAGGTGTTATTTGGACGAAAATACAGCTTCAGGTGGATGAAAGATGAAAGATGTGTGAAACTTGATGCCCACACTTGAGATTATACTTCCTCCACATTTCACCAATGCAGGCGAGCGTCTTGTTCTTTTACTCTGACTTAAATCAGAATTTATCACATTTGAGTGCATCAATAAGTGATGATTACCGTGTAATTTCCTTATCTGGTTGCCCTCACATTTACTTAATTGAGAGCTTTCACTTCCCTCCACCTCGTCAGGCTGCTGGCGTTCATTAAAACAATTTTAAAAAAAGACGCTGTACTCAGGAAAAAAAAAACAGCACTTTGGTGTCCACGGTTGTTAGTTGCAGCGATGGCAGAGTGTCGGCCCGATGCGATTTCCTCACGGAGGGTAGACAGACTCATATATTCACACAGTGAAATGGAGTCTGGTTCCCACCTGGCCGGGTCTTTGCACCTCCTCTCCTATTAATAACTTCCTGTTCTGTCCGAGGTCTGCAGAAGAAGCCCACAGGAAAACAACTAAACAAACAAACAGCTGTACAGACTCTGAGGCACGTTACAAACATTTTAGAGCACAGTTTTAAAGGGGATCTTTCCTTTAATGACCACGGTGGGCAGTGCAGGAGGGGAGGGGTGGTTTTTTTTTGGGGGGGGGGGGGGGGGGGGGGGTTTGGGAGGGGGGGGGGCAGACAGACCGCCAGCATAATTTTTACAGAAGTGCTGACAATTGCCAAGCAGAAGATGTGCTTAGAAATCCAGACACTTTCCTGCAGTCACCTATTTAGTCTCCACTTCAGTCTCAATGGATCTTTTTATAACTGTGGCAACACAGTTTAGGAAGCGGGCCAAAGTCATCTACCATATGTCTCTGTGGGGGAGTGGATGTGGAGTTTCTCAGTGGGGATGAAGAAAAGGCTAGAAACTTCCTGAAGGATGGAGAGGGAGGGAGGAGAGGGAGGGAGGGGGGAGGGGGGGAGGTGTTCGTGGAGGAAGTGACAGGCAGGAGAGGAGAGAATAAAAGAAGGAGAGGACGGAAGACAGACAGTTTGTACAGATGTGAATCTTCACAGCATCTGTCATTGGTGCTGCTGCTCCCAAAGGTTTCCAGTGTGGCTCTGTTTGTTCCTCAGTGTTTTACCATCACAGCTAGCAGTCAGGTGGAGACCTGACAACCACGAGACAAGGTCAACTTATTACCTGCATATTGCACCGTCAGCAGGGAATTAAAGCAGGAACAGGAAGGATGACACGACTCATGGAAACCTCCAGGAATGCAGCGCCAGAAGAAGGATCAGGTGTCACACCAAACAGATTGCAGTCTGTTGATTGGTTCACCGGACACGCCGACCCACGACAACAAAACGTGAAATAGACACGCCGGTCCACTACAGCAAAACGTGAAATAGACACGCTGGTCCACGACAGCAAAACGTGAAGTAGACACGGCGGTATACACCCAAATTGTTCCTTCTCAGTGTCCCATATTAATATGACTTGGAGAGAAAAATACAATCTTGTTTATGAATTGCAGAAATTTCTGTTGGGGCTGGATTGATAGATAGTTTAAAATAAACAATTGAAAATAAAGTATTCACAACATTATTTTTGAAAACATTCGCACGTAACTTTCGGTGCTTAAAACATTTCCGTTTCATGAGTCACAAAAAGAAGTAAATGCAGATCATGTAGTGAACACATTTCTGACGCTCCAGCAGCACAGATCCAATCTGGTAACTGAAAACAGTGCGACTGCCTTTATTCTGCACCAATCAACCTCCCTCCTGAATTTGAGGGGACATCAAGTGCCATCCCCGACATCCCTCTCCATCTAACCAGCCAATCCTCCTCCGTCCGGGAAAATAAATACTTTCTCCCGCTCTGGATAATATCCTCTTTTATGTTCCCATTTTTCTCCTGAAATGGCTCCAAATATCCAAGAGGTCAAACATACAACATTAACCTGGCAACTGTGTGCTGTGTGAAGAACTGCTGTCATCATGCTCCTGGATGAAACAACCTCTTTCTGAAGCTGATAGATTTTGAAGTGGCACCGCAGAAAGCAGCTTTTAACTCCCAACTTACAAACGTTGTTATAACTTGGCAACCTTCCCCCTCCGTGCCATCTCAGGAATCAAATAACCTGCTTTCGTCCCCCCACCCCGCCCAAACTCCACCTGATGGCTCCATCTGTTTCCACCTTGAAAGCTTCCCTCCGCCATCACATATCAAATAAACTCCCATGTATGGACATTCATCAACACCCACAGTGTATGATGACATACTTCAACCTGGCAGCCCTCCTCCAAACAAAAGTCTCCGAGCAGGAGCCAAACAACACTTCAGTGTTTCTGATATCACTGATTTCTCTGCCGCTAAATAATTCAGGGTTACAATCAGACCTGGCTCGTCAACATTGTGTTAAAAAAACACAATACCGTCCCCCTCTGGGGGTTTTATTATATTCAAGGTGGAAAGTTTGTAGGTGAAAATGATTGAGGACCGTTCTAATGGGATTTTGGGTGCAAATTCAGTAGACTGGCAGAGATAGAAAAGTTCAGAGAGGCTCACGGTGCATGCAAACAGAGAAAGAAATAGGCTGTAACCTTTGTGAGTAAGTATACCAAGTTTAGTCTCTTGATCAACATCAGCACCTGAGAAACACGTGTGGGATTTCTCTGTGGACATAACCAGAGAGCACATCAACAGAACGCTTCAGAAAGTCTCCGGCGACGAGCCGGGCGAGGTGTTTCTGAGGGACGTTCAACGTTTCAAAGAGGGGCGGAGCTTCACCACCCGAGACCGAAGAAGAAGGCGCGTCAGGTCAGGAGACACCAGCTGGCTTTTCTTTGTTTATATCGTACAATTGAAGCTATAAAATAACTTCAAGTTGGGCAACACGTCCAGTCTCGACGGTCTGATGCCACCTCTCCGACACGGTGCTGTACTGCTTTATGTCCAAGTGACAAAACATGTCCTCGTTTTAAACAAATCTGCCTGATCCAAACAGTCTTCCTGTCTGTTCCTGTCAGTCCCATCAATCTGAAACTGCCATCGCTTCATTGCATCAGCAAAATCTGTATCTCCTGTCTCAAGACAAATCGCGCTCCCCGAGGACACACCTCTTTCTGTCTTAAATTTAAGATGTTCCTTTAGTGTTGTCTGTTGCTCCCAGTTGTTGTTGGAACATCTTTTGTCTCCACCACCTTAAAGAGAAACCTTCCTGTCCACATGGTTGAACATCATCCCGAAGACTAAAAGACCCATTTTGTCCCTGTGAAACCACATCAGTTCACAGTTTGACATCCTGAGTCCTTGAAAACAGAACTGTACTTTCCTTCAAATAGACAACCTGCAACTCACCCTCCAATCCAGCAGGGGGCAGTGTGATATTATCCCGGCTTTGCCTCACAACACCATGTGCATCAGGACGACAAAAACATGGTTTGGGTAAAAATAACACGCCAACAAACAGAATTTTTTTTTTTTTTTTTTTTAAATAACGTCCACAGCGTCTTCTCCGGGACTCAAACCCTCGCACGGCGGTCCAAGACTGACCTGGCAGTTAACCTCAACACCACAAATAATCTCTAGTTCATGGATGGCTCAGAAATGAACGAATAAATTCACTTTCATCTGGAAACTCTTCAATGTTGGTGAAAAAAAAAATCCTCCATAAAGTTACAAATACGAGTCTCAGGCGCCCTGATTCTTCCTCTCTGGTGATGACACATCGGATTAACGTGTTTCAGAAATACCCTGCAAGCAAATCTCTGCTTTGCTATATATATATTTCCACAAGACACACATGGAAGTGGAGCTCAGTATAATAAGTCTCTGGAGGACGACGAGTACAGTCGTGTGACCGCATAAGAGTTTCTTACCTCCCAAAGATAAAAAAAAAGATTTACATTGTGATTTTTGCCCCGACTAAGAATAACTCAACCATGACGTATGTAAGGTTTACAAATCAGAGCTATAAAAAAGAAATCTGACAACACGGCTTCCACCTGCCGACATCTCCACCTCCGAAGAGTCCCGTTATGTGCTGCTCCGTCCCAAACGCTGACACTTGATCTGAAAATATGCTGCTTTAAAACTGAAATCACTCAAAACTGGGCAACACATTGACATTTTCCATCCGCTGTGACGGAGCGCTGATTAACTTCAAACCTGGCAACCCAGCTGTCGGAGGCCTAAAACTCCCTAGAACTCCTTCAATACATATAAAAAGAGGCTTTTCTAGGTTATTCTGGTTTAATCAGCTGTAATTGGAGCAGTTTTGTGATGACGATAAAAAAAAGCAATGACTCCATTAATCCAGACGTACTTTCACATTCCATTAAATGGATAATTCAACAAAGATAACCGCAGTACAAACTCATTTATTTCCCCCAAACTACTTTTTAAACTTCTAACATAAATCGTGAAGCCTCTAAAAGCAGAATTTAATTATCAAAACAAAGCAAACTTACATTTTATTTCCTCAGCTCAAACCAGGATTAATGAGCCACATGAGGTCGGCCATCTTTCTTTGTTCTACAGGAGTTTGGCACCAGCTCAGGTGACTTCCTGTATAGATTCTGAAGCTCCGCCCCCAAACAGGAAGTAGTCAGCCAGCAGGTAAAGGACAGATAGGCTGGTTTGCAAATGATGTACTTCCCTCAGTGCACTCACATACAGCAGTTCTGCACTGACCAGAAATAAACGTAACATTTGAACGCATCACCTGCCAACATATCTGAAGCTTTAATTATTTTAATATAAGACAAGATAAAACTGTATTAATCCCACAGAGGGGACATTTAGTTGTCACAGCAGCTTAGAAACATCAAAATCAAAATAAGATACATAAAAAAGAATTGGGCAAAAAGTATGAAAAGTAAAGACCAATAAATAAATATAAACACACAAGTTATACACACAAAAATAAATATACACTTGGGGGTGAAAAAAAAAAAAGACCTGGAAATCAACGTGTTTTCGTGCCTTCTGTTCAACACACAATAAGCACACTGATGGTTTCTTTCTAAAAGCAGGACGGTGGACAAACAAACACTTTTGTGTGTTTTTTCTGCAACAACTGCAGCTTCGTCGGCCGGAGAAGTTTGAAGAAACGTCGTGTCCATCGTTTTTACACTCGGTTTTGTGACCGTTCCAGATGCATGTTTCCGTGTTCGTAAGTAATTCAAATCAGAAACACGGCACAGAACATATAAGATTTATTTGTTGTTCAGTAAATGTGGAGCAAACAGCCAATCGATCTGGCAGAGCTGAGTGCTGGATCAGGAACAATGAAATCACATAAAATATACTGACTGTGACTTTGTGACAGGGAGGGGGACCTGCCCCCCAAACCTGGAAACCTCTGCAGATCACCTCCCCCCCTCGATGACCTCTGACCTTTCCGGTGGGTCACCGGCGTCCCAGTCGGAGCGCAGCGTGCTTCGAGTCTCCGACGTCCGAACCTCCGAACTCTCCGCTCCGGCAGCTGTCCTTGTTCTCTATTAACCTTCCCGTTAACCATCCTGACAAACATCTGCCTCCGCAGCACCCCCCTTCCTCCCCCCTCTCCCCCTCCCCCATCACCGGCTTCAAAAACGCACTCCAACCTGGCAACTTCGGCCCCGCAGCAACCGAACCCTCTTCACCGGTGAAGAGCCTGACACGGCGATGCGATTCTCTCCACTCACCTCCTCTGCTTTAAAAATCACTCCAACATGGAGGAACAATGGTCTGCTTGTAATAAAAAACAAAAAAACTCCCGCAACCTGGCAACCTGGTGGAAAGACCTGTATCGTTGTCACTGATCAGAGTGTGCAGAAATAACATGGAAATGAGAAGATCAATACACAGACAAAAAAAACAGTCCACTTATGGACTTAGATTACTTTTACAGAGTGATGTTTATTCAGCCAAAAGTTATATTTTACCAGCAGGATTCATGTTGTTCTGACATCACAACTAATTGTCATTTTAAGAGTAGGTCTTCATATTTTTGATCAAATTTATCTCCAACCATAAACCCAGCTGGGATTCGCTCCAGATAACTGATGGATGGATTTTTGCCTTTTTATTAACGTATAAAAGTGTCACCGTGAGATCATTCATTGGTTTGCTGAGCTGTCGATTTTAAAACCTCGAATCTGAAATTTTAAACCGTCACAATCTTGTTTTGTTTTTTTTGGAGCCAGAAGTGACCATATTTAGACATGTTTAGACAGGATGCCCCGCCCACCGAATATACCGGCAGACCTGACTGCACTACAGGCATGTCAATCAAACCAGACACTGACTTTTGTATTTCAGGAAAGAACTTAATGC
>NW_027185412.1:394951-419951 GCF_022577435.1 Embiotoca jacksoni
ATTTGATGAGAGAAGTTGAATGGGAGTCTATGGAGCCGGAGGCTTTTTGGAGCCGACCTCTAGTGGCACTCGCTGGTATTGCAGCTGAAGACACTTCTGGATCAGAACCATTTTACAGACCTGAAGCTACGAACTCTTTTATATCCAGTCTGAATGTAAAACAAGAAAACAGTTGCACTAAAATAATCACAAACCAAAACAGTTTTTCTCTTCTGGTTTCGGAGGTAAATAATCTGTGATTAGATTTGACCAACTTCAACAAAAAATATTTCTGACCAGTAAATACACTCGATATCTAAATTTAAATGACCAAACATGTGTTCAGAATCTGCAGGGAGACAGGGGATTCAGTCTTCTTTGTTAAAGGCAGCCCATTTGAATAAAAACTCTTCCTCTGGGTAAATTTAGAAAAACAAGTCCCATGAGTCCACCTGTCTGCTGTTAAGTGAAATTAGACCTTTTAATATGACCTAACAGTGTAACCAGAACAGGAGGGGGGTCGGGGGGACTGATTTTACTGTCACCAGACTGTCTGGCTGCTGCTCACTGATGTTGGAGGACAAACTGAATCATACAAACGTCCTCCTCGGCTCACCTGGTACATTAAACATGATCGCTTTACAGTCAAAATGAATTTTTTTTTTTATTTTTACCTTATAGTACGAATACAAATCACCACGGTGGCATAAAAACCTGTCTGACATGTTTAGTTTCATCACCGGAGTTTAGACTTAACGGTAGGTGTAATAAGTTGCATTAAAAAACACAACATAGCAGCTGTGAGGTAAACAAAGCTGTAAACAGAAAAACATCCGTCAGCTAGACGTGATGTTTAACCAGTCAAACACACGGAAATATCTTTAACTGATCATTAGATGGTTCTTCATACATTTCGGGTGATTCAAGATTCATATAACTGTATTCTTTTTTACATTTTTGTTGTTGTCTTAAATCTCATAAAAAACATACATTGTGAAGCTTCTGACCAGCCGGTTATTCAGACTGTAGTAAAGTCTGAGTTGGAGATCCAAGTCTTTGCTGGTTCCACGTTTTTTAAAGGTATTTTTGGAGATATTTTTGTGTCAAAAAGTTTGGAGAGCAAATTTCTCAAAAATCCAGATTGGAAGTAAAAATATATCTTAAAGGGAGATGACACTGCGGGTTGGTTTATTTTATGATGCCCACAAAACACACCTATAAATAAATGAGACACCTTCGAACCACGCGACTCGCTCCGATTATCCGCCCTTAAAAGTTTAAAAAGTGGATTTTGCACACGAGCTAAAGGCACCTAGAACCTCTCGACAAGTCGGTCAGGTAAATAGTAATCCAGGTGTAAAGTCGGTTAATCGTCCATTCAGTCACTCAAATAACGGGTCAGTCGGCCCGTCTGCTACCCGGCGGATCAGTCAGCTGATCAATGTTTGATTCTGTCAGAGGAGCAGGCTTTTCAGCATTAAGGAAATCAACTACGGATAATTTACTCTGAGACACACTACCAAGCAATAATTAAGCTTCACACACACACACACACACACACACACACACACACACACACACACACACACACACACACTGATTGACCTGCGTGGACCTTCTTTACCTTCCTTTTCTCTGGTCTGCGTTAATCAGATGGAGATTACAGACGGAGGACATGAGCGGCTGTCGGCGGCACAAAGGGAGAAACAAACAAAGCGGCCGAGATGCGGCGGAGAGATAAATGCAATGGAGGGAAATTGGCTGGCGGTTGGATAATGACATGACAAGTGCTCTGTGTAGTGTTCTTAACTGCTGGCTGAGAGCCAGTCAGTCGAGGTGGAGACACACTCCTGCTTATAACTGTGAAGGACTCCAATTTATAGTCGAGCACAGAGCTCCCTCCGCCGCCCCGTCGCTCCGTTTCTCAGGGAAACGATGAGTCGGCAGTTAGTTTGAAACAATCTTTCAGCAGACAAACACATAAAACAGAGTCTGTGTTCTCCAAACCGCCGTCGACAGCCGTATTGATCTGTTTTCACATATAATGCAGCGTTTAGGACACCCTGTAAATTCGCATTAACTTATGAGACGTGATCGAAGAGTTCCTGCAGCAACGTCCGCTCCAGAGGTGAAAGTCGTTTGTCGTGACCAGCGCTACGTGAACGTTTGGGAAACTTGAGCTCAGAAAACTCCAGATTTTCAGTCAAATCTTTGGGGAACAGAAAGAAGTCTTATTTTCCCAAAACATGAGAGAGGATGCTTTTTTTTTTTTTTTTTTTTGTAGGGTTGGTGCTGCAGGAAAATATGCATGCTAAATATCCAAAAGTATGTGGACGCCTGAGAATTTGGAGCCAGTCGTGGTTGGTAAAATATGTTGTTCAAAAGCCACGAGCACAAATCTGAACCCGAACACCTTTACTTTTTAGATGTTTTTGCACCAATTTTTTTTCTGGTTTCCAAAAGGAAGGTTTTCTACAAAGATGTCGGATGAGGTTGAAGTCAAATTTATCTGCTGCAAACTGGAAAAACTGCTTCTTTATGAACTTGACATCAGGAAACAAGAAACAAACAAACACAAACTGTTGTCACAAAAAAAAAGAGTCACTTATGTTCATCTTTTGCTGCTGAATTTAAACTGACAGTCTCTGTCCAAGACGTTACATATTTCTACATATTTTCTGTTGCCCTGAAGGATGAAAATCTGTGGCTGACTATTTCATTTCTTGTCACTACTTTGCATTTTCACTTTAATTTCCTTCCACTGATCTTTTTCTCTCTTTTTCTTTCCTTTCCTCCATTTAACATTTTCTCCATTTTCATCTTTACAGAATCATCCGCTACTGAAAGAAGCTTCATGTTGGATTTCCCTCCATTTGAGTGGAGTTACTGCTGACGTAACCTGAGATGAAATATGATCACTTCACTTTCTGCAGCACTTTGTTAAAGCACACGGAAATATATAGATACTTCAAAATAGAAATGTTAAAAAATGGAGGACAATTATTTCAATTAAATGAGATCATATTGATATTATTCTGCTCATTATGTCCTGTCAAGATCTGAGAAAGAACAGCCAGCACAAAGGAACCCGTCCCTGCATGTTGGATGAAACGCCACATCGACAACTCTTTAAACGAGTCATTCCAACATTTAAGGCTTTAATTTAAGCCTTAATTAGTTTGAGAGTCTCAGCCTATTAAAGGAGCAGCAGATAAAGAGTATTTCAGTGGAACAGAGAGTCTCCGGGCCGCTCCTCCATCGTGATGTTGGTTAAATCCTCACCACTTCACCGTGCGCCTCATCAGCCTGTTCAAGACGCCAAATGAAGCTCTGAAGACGCAACACAAAGAGAATGAAGCCCAGATGTAAAGAGACAGAAAGAGAGAAAGATTAGAAGAGCAGTCGTTCTGTTTTAGGAACTTTTATGAGTGAGGACGAAAACGTACGTAAGAAGCTGGACACACTAGATAGATAGAAATCACCGATTTCCAATTACAATTTCTTCGTAAGTAAAACTCCAAACTCCAAAGAATAAAACCAGTAAATATGGAAACATGAGACATTTTAAACTGCAGGATTTAATCAATATGACAGCAAGCAGAAACCATCAGTGATGTCATCGTTGGTTTGTGAACGTTATGAATCCTCCAGTTCAGATTCTGTCCGTCACCATCTTCGTTAGTTCGGAACGGTTTGGAGCAGGAAGTGACCATATTTGGACGAGCTGGGGGAGGAGCCAGCGGTGGATCTGACCGATCTGATCATCAACCTGACGATACTACGTCCCGCCCACCGATAGCTGTAACCTGACTGCACCACAGGCCTGTCAATCAAACAGACACGCCCCCAAAAACAGGTCTTGTTGAATCTTCTTTTCTAATGAATGAGGGATTATTTTCAGATGGACCTCCAGAAAACTAATAAGAAGGAGTGACTTTAGCTAACAACACCGAGATAACTGATGGACACATTTTATTCACTTTGGATTTGATGAGAGAAGTTGAATGGGAGTCTATGGAGCCGGAGGCTTTTTGGAGCCGACCTCTAGTGGCACTCGCTGGTATTGCAGCTGAAGACATTTCTGGATCAGAACCATTTTACAGACCTGAAGCTACAAACTCTTTTATATCCAGTCTATGTGTGACACATGTAAACAAACAACAGAGAGGATATCAAATGTTAAACTGAGAAAGACGGTTGAACACCTGGATGTGACCTCCGAACACACCGGGAGCTCGAAGGAATCCTCGTCATCTGATTGGAACAGAAAGCAATCAGTTTTAATTAAAGAGCTCCTCTCTGGAGGTGATTGATGGAGCTGCAGTGAAACACCTGCTGCTGTCCGGCCGAAGCTCTCCCACCTCCAGGGTCTGCAGCTCCGATCCGTGTCGTGACATCTGAGTGAAACGCTGCTCAGTAACACCACCAAGAGTCTCCACATGTTTCTCTGGTTGTTTTTTTTCACCTTACATTTTACTGTTATAAGCAAAAGTGTGCATCGTTTATCCACTAAGTTTACGGCGTCATTTTAAAATGTTTAAATGCAAAAGCAGAAGTGAAGAAGTCCTGAATTTCGATATTATTTCTTGTTTTTAGTGTGTTTCTTATAGATTTGAGGATATGACGTCGTTACCAGAACGCAGCCTAACGTTGCGTCATCATCACGTCAGGGTAATTGTATGAAATTTACATTCAGGACACTTGAAGCTGAACTTTGAAGTTGGAATGACAAAGACAAACATTTGAAATGAATTCAGCATGTTGGCACTAACTAAACATATACGAGGATTGATAAACAGCTGGTACTTCACGGCTGCAGACTGTGAGACCAGCAGCCAAATGAGGGAGTTCATAAGAAAGAAAAACGCTGGTTTTCTCTTTGTCGAGCGAAGCGCTGAGTGACGGGACGGAGAGACGGATCTGTGACACACTTTTACTTCAGAGCTGCTCTGGAAAATAAACGTTCGGGACGCTCTGCCTGCAGTCATTCGACACCTTCCTGATAGAATCACACGGTTAAAAAAACAACAGATATATTTCGGTCACATCTGTTTACAACGTCCGTTTATCTCTGAATGAGTGCGGTGGAATTAAACAGGGCTGCTCGGAGAGATTCATTTTATAGTCAATTATGTTCTTCAATTATTGAGTGAGTTATTATTATTATTTTTTTAACTAAGCTATAACTGTCTGTCAAGATCCCCCCCAAAGCTTTTTACAAAAAATTGTATAAAACTTTTTGTGAGTGTGATTGCCGTTTCCATGGCAACACATAGGGTACGACTAACAACTAGTCAGAACACTCTTATGTAACATATGCAATGTTTACCTTTTCAGGAAGTAGTCGGACCCTTAGCAACCACCTAGCAACAGAGAGAATTTCTAGTCTCAAACTGAATAAATACAGAACATAGAAACACTAAACTGATCAGCTAGCTTTGGAACAAAGATATCTGATGAACAAAGATATCAGGATTGTAAGTGCGTGACTATCCGTGGTGTTACGGTACGGGTGCTCAGAGTGACCAAAAAGGACCAAAAGAGACCCGACTTCACCAAATGGGTCATTTAATAGAACTATAACAAGTAGAAACTACATTATATTACATATTAGATGAAATTCAATTCTAATTACACCATTGAGGAGGTGGAGGTATATTTCTAGTGATGAGCAAGGTGTGATGTCATGAGGATTTGTTCCAAATGTTCAGTTGACCAATCAGATCTCTGGGGGCGGAGCTACTCGTATAATTACTGTCATTAACTTCCACACAGTGCAGTTAGAATTCTTTTATTGATCACCGTTATCGATCAGGAGCACATTCACATCATAACTTTTTGTTCACTTAATTATCAGCATCAAGTTGAACAAAATGAAAGAATCCCCGTCAATAATTCATTTAACACCAGCTGCTCTTCTTTTTTTTCTTTTTTTTATTTATTCTGGGTTTGATCAATTCCTGCTCCTTGTTGCAGATGTTAGTTTAAGCAGCAGATCATTAATAAGCAGCAGGGTCCAAACTGTGTACACTGTTTTATAATGTCAACAGAAACAGCTCCTCAGTGTGTTTGTGTGTTATTCTGTTATTCTGTGCGTTTGCCGTCCATTAAGAATGCATGCAGCCGGGCGACTCTCAGCACTTCTCCGTGATCGTATTGATTTTCTGGGCGGATGGCTCGGACTCATATCTGATGGTATTAATGCTCGTTAAATATTCATACCGGCTATCGCTTTACATACCGGAGGAGGAGATGTTGGGATACCGGCGGAGACTTTTAAAGCACATACATCGCACGTCTATAACCACGCTGCAGGACTGAAGTTCACCAAACAGTTTGAAGGAGGAGTTCAGAGGCAGCGACACGTATAAAGTTTCTCCTCCATCTCACTTTTTCTGACCACTTAATGCTGCGATGATCCGCCGCATCTCTCCAACCTTTCTGTTTTTAGGGGGGTAAGTCTGCCGCTGTGACCGCGAAGGCATCTGTTGTCCGTCGTACCGAGGCCGACTCCATGGATCCTGACAGTCTTGTATCCCCGAGCTCTCTCACGCATTCATCATCTCACCGTCTCCTCACAGCTGGAAGCCACTTATTGTTCTCTGAGAGCCAATCGTCGCTCGTAGACAACACGCCGCCGTGACAACACAAATGGTGTTGTCGGCTGAGCTGATGTATTCCAAAAAAAGAAAAAATCCCAAACAACTAAATGGGATTGCATCATACCTCCAGAGTCGGTGAGAAAATGAAATGCCAAACTTGTCTCCGAAAAGGCCAAAGCAGCCCGCAAAACACCAGATGTTGCATTTCGTTTTTTAAACTTTTGAACTCCAGAATATAGAAGCTGTCAAGAGTCTTGGAAGTCTTTCGTCCAGGGACCTGAAACATACCGTAACACAACTAACACAACTTCATCTGACCAAAGAGCCCGAAGAGGTGTCACTGTTTTCCAGAAAAGGGACAGAAGGGCGCTCTTCTTCTGAAGGAATTAATTCAAACACAGGATGGAGAATAAAACAGCCTCAGCATCAGCATCCAGCAGGAAGGACTGCTGTCTGTCTGTCTGTCTGTATCTGTCTGTCTGTGTGTCTGTGTGTCTGTCTGTCTGTCTGTCTGTCTGTCTGTCTGTGTGTCTGTCTGTTTGTGTGTCTGTGTGTCTGTCTGTCTGTCTGTCTGTCTGTCTGTGTGTCTGTCTGTCTGTCTGTCTGTGTGTCTGTCTGTGTGTCTGTCTGTCTGTGTGTCTGTCTGTGTGTCTGTCTGTCTGTGTGTCTGTCTGTCTGTCTGTCTGTCTGTCTGTCTGTCTGTGTGTCTGTGTGTCTGTCTGTGTGTCTGTGTGTCTGTCTGTGTCTGTCTGTCTGTCTGTCTGTCTGTGTGTCTGTCTGTCTGTCTGTGTGTCTGTCTGTGTGTCTGGGAAACACAGCAGAGGAGCAGGCTGAGTATTAAAGTAAGAAAACGGGACAGTTTGTCTTTACTGGTCAAACATTTAGACAAACAACTATTGTCATGTTGAATTCAGCACCAGCAGAGAAACCACCATGTTACCATGGTAACAACGGGCTGAAGACCAGTGTTTTAACCTGCTGGGTGGGATTCAGTGGGACTCACTGCAGGACATTGGTATAAACCTCACAACAACCTGAGATCAGCGACCTGCTCTGAAGAGGGAACGTTTCCACGAAGGTTTGGATCAACGCTGAGTCCTGCTGCCGAGACGATTTAAAGAAACACAAACAAGTGATCCAGTCTGAGATGTCCTGAAGAGGACACCGTACAAATAACGATGCTTTCTTCACGTCGGAGAAGCTCCATTGGTTGACAAAGTTCTCACTTCGCTTTGATGAAAAACTTTGTTTGTAACGAGTTCAATTCTCACAAAAACACAACTTTTGCATTCATCTTACTAAACTACAGCTGCTTTTAAGGCTTATTTTTATCCATTTGTGTCTCTCTCACACACACACACACACACACACACACACACACACACACACACACACACACACACACACACACACACACACACACACACACACACACACACACACACACACACACACTTCCTCTGTCTCTCTCCTCCTGTCAGTCATGTTCATCCTTCAGTTTCTTCTTCTGTTGCAGCACAACACATACAAATAATAAATCTGACTTTTCTCTTTGGGAGCGTGCAGTGTGTCGCACACTCAGCTTAATTTATCCTTCTGACACCCGATGGGCCATGACATGAACACACAAAAGACATACATGAACACACACACACACACACACACACACACACACACACACACACACACACACACACACACACACACACACACACACACACACACACAGATGGTTACTCTCCTGGATGCTTAGCATGCTATCGCTGCTTCCGTTTCTAAACACAGACATGAAACACTTTCAAGATAATAACTCAACTACTGATGAGATGCCAGATCAGATTACACACACACACACACACACACACACACACACACACACACACACACACACACACACACACACACACACACACACACACACACACACACACACACACATTCCAGTTGTCTGGTTGCTCCCTAATTAAGAGTCTTTGGTTAGCTTCACAGGGACTGAGCACAGCTGCTGGTTTCAACACTACAGCCAGGTGTGTGTATGTGTGTTTATCCCAAATTAATTTCCTGACATAACCAACCATATAAACCACAGGATGGAATAATCTGCCTCTCCCAGACAGATCTTCTTTTTTTTTTTTTTTTTTTTTTTTCAATATAAATAGAGATGTGTTGGAAAAGAAAACGGGAACGAGAAGACGACGACCGGATGAGTTCAGACTCGTCTCTAAAGTGGGAAAACAGGTCATTGTTACGGTGAGCGAAGCGTGTAATAGACACGCCCGTCCACGACAGCACCAGCTCCGCCTGGCGCTGTCAGGGCGTGAGAGTTACACGTCTTCACATGTGTGTTTTACAAGCGTTGGCCAGCAGCACTTTACAGGAAAATGAAACCAAGCGCAAAACCACACGGTGAGTAACAAAAACAAAGCATTCATCTCCTGGATTTAAATCTCATCGTCCCGCATGGCAGCCAGCTAAACGTGTAACTGTCACGCCTAGGCAGCACCAAGCGTAGCTATCTCACGTTTTGCCGTAGTGGACCGGCGTGTCTATTTCACGCTTTGCTGTGACACTTGGTTGGAACATAATGAGAATATCAGGATATATTTCTAATTTCACTCCGTTCACAACTTCACATTCTTCATTCTCAACACTAAATGTTCAATATATTTATTCATGGTCATTAAAAGTGACACATTTCACTAAAAATGATGAAGGGCCATTATGCTGCAGGCGTGTTGGCATTCCTTCACGAGTCGGATATTTGCACGTGAATTCTCCCTGTTTTAAACTTTAATTTGCTTTTTCAACTTGCTTTTAGTGGGAAACACTTGAGGAGAATGATTGAGGTGTTCTTTATGCAAATTCAACACTCCCGTCTCCAATGACTTCCACTTCATTATGAAACAAACACAGGAAGTGTTCAGTAACATCAGCAGCAGCACCAAGGACGAACTCAAGCTGAAGGTGGGCGGAGCTACGAGGGAAATTGTGCAGGATCACTCTGTTTCCTTCTCATTAAAACTACAAAATCACTGATTTTCAGAAAGCTGTCTGCATTCATCGAATCGTAAAGAGTAAGAAATGTGACACCAGAAGCAGAGACTCTATATATAGATCGTCTTATCACCAAAGACGCTTTCGGGAATGAATTGAGAGATTTGACGTGAAAATATGAGGATAAAGGAAACGTCTTTATTATCAGCCTGTGATTCTGGACAGATTGTAATCCGCCCTGAGGAATTCATTCTGTGACTAATTTTCTGTCCCACAAATAAATGATGAAAACACCATCACAGAAAGCTCAGCGTCTCTTTCACACATCCTTCTGCCTTTAGTTTCTTTTCTTGTAATCCTCGAGCCCGTTGACCGACACAACGATCTGTGAGTTCTCTGAGACTCACGTGAAGTTTAACATCTGTTGTTTTAGGGATGAAATGTGGACTTTTTTTCCTCTTTTTATTGGAGTAAAACATCCCTCCTGAAACAGCCCAAATGTTCAGCTTCAAAATCTAAGAAAATAAAGTGACTTCAAGAAATCCGAACAAATCTTTTCCTTTCAGAGAAGAGTGTGACTGAATGTCAGCGACGCTCTTCATTCAAGCTTCTTTCTGTTAATGAGTTGTTCAGTCAATATAAATTACAGCACGCTGGGTAAAAAAACAACAATTCAGTCATTATAATTCATGGCCGTTATTTTTGCAGTGTTCATTTCCAAAGCTATTTCGGTCTGCTGCAGTTAATTGATAATTCTGCAACCCATTTGGAGCTGCTGACTTTAGTAGTTAATTTTAAAAGTAATTTCAAAGTGCTGCTTTTAGCTGTTCATCTCAGAGGCAATTTAGGACCACTGATGGTGGAGAGTCCATTTAGTGACGCCGCTGATGGATTAAGAAGAACAGAGACGGTATCGGAGAGATGTTTCACAACATAAAAGCAGCATGTTGCCACGAGAAGTAAAACTAGTCCGGTATCACATACAGTAGTGCATGCTGAGTGTGGGTGGTGACATCGTATGTGTCACTCTGCCTGTTTTCAAGTGTTTGTATAACCTTTATTCACACTTTCAGACTCAAAGGAGCTCCAAACACCCACGTTTCAGCTCCTACAGTCTCCAAGTATGTTTCTGAATTATATCTCCACACATGTATTTGTACCTGGTGGTTAAATATAAATAAATAATTGTGAATAATATTCAAAAAAGCTCACTTTTCTGGCATCGAAGCCTAAAAGTCTGATAGCAGCAACTTTAAAGACAATTACAGTTCAATTTGTAATAATACTGAACCAACCATCAGTGATGTCATCATCCATCAGTGATGTCATCATCCATCAGTGACGTCATCAACCATCAGTGACGTCATCATTGCTTTGTGAACGTTATGAATCCTCCAGTTCAGATTCTGTCCGTCACCATCTTTGCTAGTTCGGAGCGGTTTGGAGCAGGAAGTGACCATATTTGGACGAGCTGGGGGAGTCAATGTACTGAACAGAAGTGTGACGTGGCGCCCTCTATAGGACCGACACGATAGATAATTTGATCGTTTGAGAGTACCAATGAAAGGCGTACTGGAACTTCATCGTCATGGTAACAATAATAAAAACCATTATGACACGGTTGCAGTTTGGTTAGATTAAAAAAAAAAAAAAGATCATTATTTAGGTTTAAATAACTATATTTTATATGTCACCTTATGTACATGATTTACATTTAATACATTACTTCCTTACAGGTCACCTGACTTCCTCCTTCGCTCCCGTTAAAATTACTCCGAAAACTAGAGGTTGCAATTAGCATAACTGAGGTTTGTTTCCTCGCCCTTCAGTGATGTTGTTTTCAATGAGACGAAGGGATCATATTTGCATATCCTGAGTCTACATTCAAAGCAGACTATTTTTATGTCTTAGATGATGAATATTTTGCGGAGACACACTTTCTTCACTGAAATAGAAAACAGTGGAATAAACACAATAAAACTTCACCCAATAAGAGAAGCTGTAATCTTTCAACAAATAATTCAGAGCTTTTAGCTCTGAGTATTGCGACACGCATGTTGTTGTATTTGTTATTTACAGTGGAATTTAATTACATCATCAAATACAAAAGGATAATGTTTTTAGAGAGTGCGCTGAGTGCAGCTGTGAACCATGACAGCATATTAGGCAGCGATGATATTTGTGGATGTGTGTGTGTGTTTACCATCTTTGTGCCAGCACTCAGAGAGCTGTAGTTGTGTACAGGACATTGTGCTCTCATCGCACCGCATCCAAAACAGGAAACAGATTTTGTTTTCCCTCCCACCCACAGTCTCTGCTTCATTCCCAACTCACTTCAATTATTCTACCGGCCAAACTGTCCAACACGGAAACACAAACATCACTCCTGTTCAGCGGAGGTTTAAGCTTCAAAAGTAAACATCTAGATATCGTACTTCTTAAAACTAGAAACACACAAACTGCAGAACTCGCATCTAAAATATGACCGCTTTCATATAGTTTTTAACGATTTCACAAAAAAGAGAAAACAAGACGGGTGTCAAAACACGGGGGTACTTTTAATTTGGAAAGAGAGCTTTTAATTTGAAACAGAAAAAGGAAGTCATGGCATTCGGCCAAACCAGTGGAGGAAAATTCAGCGAAGCCTCCTCTGGAATTATTTTTATTGATTTATTAATTTACTTTCTGACACACATCAGACTCAGTGGTCATATGTTTATTTAATGATATATTTTATACATATAATGTATGTTTTCTTCATATAGAACAGGGAAGTGAGAGACGATTCTGACGATACGATTATTTTTTCATTGGTAATTGAATTGTCAGCAGGGTGCGTTGTTGGGTGTGGGATCATGATGCCGGGTTGCCACGGTGATGACTGTTTCATAGCCCCATATTAAGATACAGAAAAATCCTGTTTTGACAGATAAACCACATAAACACTTCCTGTCTTGTGTTTTAAGTTCAGATTCTTTCAGGAAGTGTTTTTTTACTGTCTAAACTAAACTACGTGAGAATCCCGCGTCAAAGTCCCGTGCATCAAACGTCGTGAAATGGCAGTTTTGTTTTTTTCCTCCAGATGGCGTCAAAATCCAAATCTTATTATTAGTTAATAAAAGTAATTTGTAGAAGATTGTTTTCAGCCTGGCTGACCTGCTGGAGCGTCAGTCAAACTTCTTGTATCGATCCAAGCGAGACTTGTTTGTGATTTGGCTGCGAGACGCTGTTGAATTTCAACGTTTAATTGCATCGGGACTTCATTAATACTTTAAGGCTGCTGCTGCTGATGCATAGAGTTCCATATACACACAGTCTGCAAACAGCTCGTGAATAATTAAACAATGTACAGTATGTTGGATAGCTCCATTAAAGTCTGGTGGGTTAGATTAAATCGAGCTTGCTGGAGGTGACGCAGGTGGAAGCACGTCGACTCAGCCTTCAATCCGCCGAGAGAGCGAGCGGAGATAAGAGTTGATACTGTCTCGTGATGGCGGTGGAGATATAATTCAGGAGAATCAGATAATAGCTTTATTTATCGTCATTGTGTTGCAGTCATCTGCGCTGAAACACCAAGGGAGGACTCGGAGGTACGACCTCCTGCTGTGCCAAGTTCATTTCATTAGCACGAGGAGGACTGTGGGGGTTTTGTGAGAAATCACAGCTTGGATGAGACGGTTTCTACTTAAAGTATATAGTTTCATAATCACAACTCTTACATGCTTCTATCAAGTGGATTTAGCTCAACGATAACGAGATGATTCACAGAGAGCCGAGAGCTGCATAACGGCACAAGTGTTGTAGAATCAAGTGTGTCAGTGTTGATCACATGGACGTGTCTGTGTGGTGGAAAACACTAAGTTTGATTTAGAAACTCAAGTTTAAGATGTTGATTAACAATTATCAGCCCCTCCAGGAAATCACAATAATTATTAATTAATTTCTACAATAAATATCGTCGTCAGAATCTGAAAAGTATTAACGTCATAAAGGAAGTCTTTTCAAACAAAAACTCACTTTATTAAGACAAATGCAATGTTGTCTAATTCCCTCAATTTAAAGCAAAAAACTCAAAATCAAACATTTTTGATCGCAACAAACACAAAAAAACTCAATGAAATCCTGGAGGGACTGAATTACAGATCAGAAAAGATTATGTAAATACAGAAATCCAATACTGAAGACACATCTTTCCTCCAGGTTCGGGAATGTCATGGAACGTTCAAGAGCAACTGGGAAGTTATAGAAACTCGACCGCCGAGTTGGAAGATATACTGGGAACGTCCTGCTAGAAAAGTGGGATTTGTTGTGACTTGGGAAGTTGTTGTGAATAATTCCTTAAAAAGAAAAAGGAAAAAGAAAAATCACCGTGTTTTCACATCTGTGAGGAGAAGTTCGTCTTCGGCCTTTTGCCACGCTGACAATAACTCATCCAGACAGATTCACCACTCTAAATGCGCCCGAGGCCGCTCGGCACAGAAGAGCTCATCTGCTCTTCAAGGAAAACAAATATCAAACATTTATTGATACATGAAATGTGAATATATTATCCCACTGGTCCACGTACGGCAGACAGAGTATAATTAACTGAGACACATGGAGGTCCCACTTTTTGTGTATTGGTTCAGTAAATCAACGTAAAGTAAAATGGTGTCAGCATCTCACGTGTGAGAATTTAACATTTTTCTGACTTTGATATAGTTTATTCAGACAGATGGAACCAATTCAAGACGAGGTCCTGAAGGAACCACCTTAAAAAATAAAAAGGATTTTACTTTTACATTTCAGAATGGCATGACTGAAACTGACCTCATGACCAGTTCATATGAAGTCACCACCTTCGTCTTCTCCGATGCTTGTTGTTTAATGGATGCAGCTCGTATATCTTATTTCTATCCAATCAGAAGCTGCCGTCTGTCTGATCCCGTCCTCGTCACGGTTGGTGTGTTCACTCTAAACTCCTCAAGTAGCTGAACACTGCAGGATATTCGCAGAACCCAACAGGAGGACATTCCTCATTCGTATTTTCAGCAGATTAATCCGTACTTGGCAGCATGTGGGGTTTTAGACAAACTAAATTACAGTGTTTGGTTTTCCTGGTAATGAAGGAACATGTATCCCGGCGTGGTATAAGATGTATGAGATCTATCAGGCTTTGAATATTTAAGATTACACTTAAAAATATCAGCAGACTTATCCTTTAACAAAGCATTTGACGAGACAAAAAAAGATCTGAGCAGTCGAGTGTGATGTTGTTTGCAAAAAGACAGAGAGTCAGAGCTTCTGTGTGTTTATAATAAACTACATGTTCTATTTTTATTTCATGTAATATTTATGAGCCGAGAACTTTTGGGAAATGCTTGTTTGTGAACGTTATGAATCCTCCAGTTCAGATTCTGTCCGTCACCATCTTTGTTAGTTCGGAGCGGTTTGGAGCAGGAAGTGACCATATTTGGACGAGCTGGGGGAGGAGCCAGCGGTGGATCTGACCTATCTGATTGGAAACCTGACGATACTACGTCCCGCCCACCGATAGCTGTAACCTGACTGCACCACAGGCCTGTCAATCAAACAGACACGCCCCCAAAAACAGGTCTTCTTGAATCTTCTTTTCTAATGAATGAGGGATTATTTTCAGATGGACCTCCAGAAAACTAATAAGAAGGAGTGACTTTAGCTAACAACACCGAGATAACTGATGGACACATTTTATTCACTTTGGATTTGATGAGAGAAGTTGAATGGGAGTCTATGGAGCCGGAGGCTTTTTGGAGCCGACCTCTAGTGGCACTCGCTGGTATTGCAGCTGGAGACACTTCTGGATCAGAACCATTTTACAGACCTGAAGCTACGAACTCTTTTATATCCAGTCTGTGGTTAACAGGTTTTCTGTAGGAGGTGTGGCCCTTTAAGAAGGAGTCCACTTTTTCCTTTAAGATGTCTTTGTGGCTGATTTTGTTTTCTGTTGTAGGAAATGGGAGTGTTTCATTGTTTAGGAGATTCACTTAAACTCTGTATGTTTTGAATGTGGCTCTAAAGAAAAGGTAAATTTGATTAATATTTCTGTGAACGTTCAGCTGCACACCATGTGGCTCTGAATGAGGAGAGCTGGACTCCAACTGGGTCAATGTGGCACTAATTCTGGAGAACCTGCTGAACCGGCTGCTCAGTTCGATTGACTGAAGGAGGATCGTGTTTTCTGTGCTTTTAGTTTGTTATTTTCTGTTGCTGGTCTGCATAAATTACATTTATTTGTAAATCAACATCTGGCATGCTGATCCGTCCTTCCCCGCTCTCATCACCACCCATCCAACCCAGAGCAGACTCCTGATCTCGGGGCAAAGACGCCGTCGCCGGGACGCTTTCAAAACCAGTCAGATCGGATTGAGAAGTTTTTTATTTTGCAGCTTTTGCCGTTTTACCTGCTGAACTTAACTTGAGAAATGGAGACAGAGGAACAGAAATGATGACAGAACCGCTCGACAACGACACGCAGAGGGAGTTTGAATGAAGTGTTTGGAGAAGTAAACAGACGAAGAGATGCAGAGATGCAAATAGAAGAGATTGTTCCTCCTGCAGAGCTGCTGTCGATTGTTCTTCCCGGCAGAGACGTCCACATTAGCTGAGAAAACACTACAGAGGGTGACCTATTTACAGCTGCTATAATTACACACACACACACACACACACACACACACACACACACACACACTGATCGCACACACACACTGATCGCACACGCAAACACACATCCAGAGAGGGAATTCTCGACACGCGAGAAAATCAAACACGAGGAAGCACAAACAATCCAACTGTAAATTAGCTGCTCGTCACAATAAACTACACACAATAAACTACGCACAATAAACTACGCACAATAAACTACACACAGTAACTACGCACAATAACTACGCACAATAAACTACGCACAATAAACTACGCACAATAAACTACGCACAATAAACTACAAAATAAACTACGCACAATAAACTACGCACAATAAACTACAAAATAAACTACGCACAATAAACTACACACTACATATGCACGTTGTATGAACCACCCTCACGCTGGTCGTTTTTTGCATCGGACGGTTTCAGATTCTTTTAAAGAAAAACCGTCCGACAACATGGTGGAAAGGATCGCTGACCTGGAACCCAAATCTGTCAAGAGGTGAGTAGCTGCAGGAGGTCAACATTCGGACTCGTGATTGACAGCTGGATTTGAAGGTTTGTGTTTGTGCGTTCGTTCTTTGAATTGCGCCAACAAAATGTTGCGCAACACTCCGTGCAGTTTTCATCAGACAAACTTTGTCGGATAGCGACACTCACGTTGGGGCTAGTTGTGCTCCAAACAGGCTTTTCAAGCAAATTTGAAATTTGCTCCAAAATATTAAAATTAAGAAATCAATTTTTCCATCTACGAATTATTTTTTTAATATTTCAATAACTATTCAGTTTGAATTATGTCCCAATCACTACAAAATAGAAAAAGGATGCAAACACTCCCGTCCATCCACACTCAGCCTCGAGTCCGCAGTGAGACGGGAACAAACAGCAAAGTACAATCAAGAAAAAAAAGGCCGTTGGAAGACAGTGGAGGTGATTTTATCAGCTGAAGTTACAAAGAGAGAAGACTTCGAGATCCCGTCCATAATGTTGTCAGTTCTATTCAGTGTTTGAGCCTTTCAGCAGCAAAAAAAACAACCTTTTTATTGGACGTACATTGACGGAACGTATTTGGCCTTTGACAGCAGCGGGCTGAAGCGCTCAATGCCGGACCAATTTTACAAATTGTTCTCCCCATTAGTCACTTCAAAATCTGAAAAAATCCTCAGAGAAAAGGGTTCAGGTTGAAAAATACTCAAGTTTTCTCTTTCAAGGTTCGTTCACAACAGATCGAATGTGTCTTGTTCACGGTCACAAACCAACAAAGGGAGTTTTCACCCGACACCTGCAGCTTCTTCTCATTTCTACACGTCAGCATCGCTCGTTTGGTTTCAGAAACTCTCATTCTGTCTCACTGTTGTTTCCACATGTAGGCAGATGTTAAAGCTCTAAATACCCACAATGCACTGCCAGCCCGGCACCAAACAACAGCCCACCTGAGGGGCGCCTCCACCGATCAACTGGTTCACATCATGCACACAACATTCACACGTGTTTTGTTTTTGTTTTGTTTCCCAGAAGTGTCTTCAAGTTTTTGTCTGTTTCAGATATGAACATATTTGAGTTTTGAATGGATAGAAAACAGGATCTTTACTTCTTTCAGGGATTCTTGGATGAAAATAACATAAAAGAACAGAAAAGTCAAGTAAACACAGACAGTGGAAAGAGTGAGGTTTTTAGTGTGAATGTTTAAATTAGCAGCTTTTTCACGCGTCCCTAAAGAAGACATCACTTTATGTGTTGGAGGATCATCAAACATAACTCAGATTATATCTCTACATACATGTACTCCTGGAACATGCAGCATTTCTGATCTCTGTCCCTGAACGTTTCTCTTTTCACCTCAATATCTCGCTGCTGTTTACTGCAGCATTCAGCAAATCCTCAGTCCACAACAGGAGCAGGTGACTGATGTGAGCATGAACACAGTGAGAGTCTACGAGGCGGAAGGACGAC
Organism: Embiotoca jacksoni; assembly: GCF_022577435.1. Lineage (NCBI taxonomy): Eukaryota > Metazoa > Chordata > Actinopteri > Embiotocidae > Embiotoca > Embiotoca jacksoni. The sequence continues at coordinate 413,151 of NW_027185412.1, forward strand.
GAGACGGAGATCAACGACTGGACTCAGTTTTGTTTTCAGTCTGTCTTCGGGGCAACGCAACTACAAAAGCAACAAAGATTAAATCTGACCTTTTCGTGGTTTAAGTGTTGAGTCATCGGCGTAAAAGTGAAGCATGAATCATTGGTGACTGACCTCCGCCAGGCTGCTGGCGAACGTGCTGTAGGTCTGACAGGACGGCAGGCGGCCTCCTCCTCCAACTACCTTCTGATTTATATGAATACAGCTTCCCTGCATCACCTCCTCCTTCCATTCATTTCGGCAATATTATTTTTATAATACCGCAATAATGAAGTTAAAACACCCTCGAGTGTAATATTATACAACAAGTTACCAACTAGATTAAACACGTAATCTACATGTGTTCATATTGTGGAGCAATTCACTCAAAATATAAAACTTTTTGTTTGTGTGATCTCCGTTTCCATGACAACACATGGGGTCTGACTAACAACAGTTGCGTCAGTAGACTCTTATTTAACGTATGGATTTGGAGAGGACTTCTCGTCTCCAACTGAATAAATACAGAACATAGAAACACGAAACTGATCAGCTAGCTCAGTCTGGTTGGAACAAAGATATCTGATGAACAAAGATATCTGAGGAACAAAGATATCTGATGAACAAAGATATCTGAGGAACAAAGGTATCTGATGAACAAAGATATCTGAAGAACAAAGATATCTGAAGAACAAAGATATCTGATGAACAAAGATATCCATGGACTCATGTGTTTTTAACATTTTAGCAAATGATCACCAAATGGGTCATTTAATAGAACTATAACAAGTAGAAACTACATTATATTACATATTATATGAAATTCTATTGCAAATATATATTGAGAAGGTGAAGTGATATTTCAGCAGGGTGTGATGTCATGATAATTTGTTCCAAATGTTCAGTTGACCAATCAGATCTCTGGGGGCGGAGCTACTTGGTGTATAATACACTGTAGAGCAGTTTCAGGGGGTTCATTAGCTCCCCCGCTGCCTCAGAAACATCAGTTACCTGAGCTGAGGTTGACTGATTAGTTCAAAGTAAACTTGACGTGTGAAAATGTAAAGTTTGTTCGCTCATCCTGACAAACATCAGTCAGATTTTCCTTCCACTGAGTTTCCACTTTCTTCATTTGACCCACCACCTTCCAGCCGAGTTGCTGCTTTGAGAGACCTTGTTAAAATCGAACAAATAAAAACATGAATATTTACAACAAAAACAAAACACAAAAAGAAGGATCTGTAATGCCAGCTGAGATGTTGGACACGTTTCTGTAGAAACTTCATTTAATCAGCTGAGTGAACTATTTTTAAACAGTCGCACCCGGCCGAGGTGTGTCGGTGTTAAAAGGGGGCGTGGTCAGGAGCAGCTGGAAGACGTGAGACTCTTAAGTCTGTGATTTTACAGTCGGCGAGTGAAACGACGTACAAACACAACAAACAAGAGAAAAGAAAAACAACAACACAACGTTTAAGGTTATTACTGAAAACATGAAGATATTTCATCTTCACGTTTGACGCTGATATGTTCTCCGCTCGTCTGCTTCACTTCGGGCCGTTTTAAATCCTGCTGTTCATGTCGATGTTCTGCTGTCACGCTTTCACTTTGTGCACCAGCAGATGTGAGTTTGTTTCTACTAGTTTGTAAATCAACCGTTATAAAAGCTGCGCCTGGCTCTGAAGGGAGACGACACTCCAATGCAACTCTTAATTAACTTAAACTAACAAAATGAGAACACTTGTTCTGCTGTTAAAACGCAGCCTTTTAAGTGAGAAATGGTCAGAATGAATATTAGAACTTTTACAGCAATGGAACTGCAACAGCATTTTAACCTGGTATTAATATGCAATGTGCACACAGTTGGATTGATCTGGATCAGGAAAGGCAGCTGATGAAGAGAATACAAATATTACGGACAACGTCCACATCAGCATCGCTTTAGGAGACTCAAAGTGAGGGTCATGTGACTGATGGTGGCCGTCTGGTAATATCCACACTTCAAATCATATCGAATGAATCCCAAATGCAAAGATAGACTGAAAACTGCAGACCAATCAAATATCAGAGAGTTTCACAGCCAACAAAATGATTTCAGCTCAAAGTTTAGACCTGAACATCTGGATCCATGAACCTATTATGGGATGCATACTGCAGATTCTATTCTTCAGAGCAAACCCAGTGACTGCAATTACAAATATTCAACAAACTCTCACAACGCAAAGAAACGTAGATCCTCGCGTGACAAATAAAAAAACATAAGAAAAGATGGAAAAACATAAAGACTAAGAGGTTAATATCGACTCAGAGATGATCCATATTCAGTCATTTCTTAGAGAGACGGGCCCATGAAGCTCAGCTCAACTCAGCTCAGCTCAGCTCAGCTCAGCAGGAGTCCGTCGGGTTTGTTCTGGAGCGTCGTGATTCATGTGAGAAGAGAAGTGAAGAGTTGGAGGGTCTCTGATCACCGAGGTCTGAGAGACGAGTGGGTTTATTCCTGGATGATCCCGCAGCAAGGGGAACACACTGACTCACCGGCTGACTGACACACACACACACACACACACACACACTCACACACACACACACACCACACACACACACACACACACACACACACACACTCACACACACACACACACACACACACACACACACACACACACACACACACACACACACACACACACACACACACACACACACACACACACACACACACACACACACACACACACACACAGAGATGTAGCTGAAGATAGAGACATAAAAGTGATGATCAGAAAGGAGAGCATTCAGTGAGTCAATCTCAGGGCAAATTTCAGATCATCCAAAGAAATGTGTGCGCAGATGTGCGTGTGTGTGTGTGTGTGTGTGTGTGTGTGTGTGTGTGTGTGTGTGTGTGTGTGTGTGTGTGTGTGTGTGTGTGTGTGTGAGAGTTTCAAGGGTGTTTGTACAAAGAAGATTGAGATACACATCGATAGAGATGGAATGAAAAGACCCGAGGCAAAAATAAACTATATAGCTCGCTTACACACACACACACACACACACACACACACACACACACACACACACACACACACACACACACACACACACACACACACACACACACACACTTCATCCCATGGTGTAGCTCCGTATCATTTTGCAGTTTTAACATGGCATAAAAACACGGTAAAAGGAGAAGAGGACGACGTGACATCACAATCAGACACAGATGTGACAACACGAGGGGCTCCTGAGGAGGGAGACATGGTAACCATAGCAACAGGGGTGCAGACTCATCTACATCTGAATCCTGTGACTCCAGATTTGACTGAATTAAAAACAGTACGGCCGACCTCTGAAGGTGACACCAGGAGAACGTGGTCGCTCAGCAGCCTGGTTCCCATATGGAAAGTCAAACAGGGTCTTATTGCTGCGTACCTCCGGGACCGACACGCCAGCGTCGTAATGGAGGACCACGCTTTGTCAGCACGAAATCCATTACAGTCACACAACATATACACAGATGCTGCCATTATTATTATGCGATGACCACTTGCAGACACGATTCAATATGTAATCAGGCGAGAAATGACGACGAATTAACTTCACACGGCTCATTTTTAATCTAACTTTTCCTTTTTTAAATGTAGTTTTTGTGTTGCTAGGCAACATTGATCCAAACACAAAGAGAGGGCCTGGAGTTTTATAGTCCCGACACGTTAATCCAAATATTCCAACCAATCAGAATCCAGAATTTTCAGTGGCCACCAAGAGCTACGGTGAGTGACAAGAAGACAGCAAAGATGGTGACGGACAGAATCTGAACTGGAGGATTCATAACGTTCACAAACCAACGATGACATCACTGATGGATGATGACATCACTGATGGTTGATGACATCACTGCTGGTTGATGATTGACAGACGCACAAAAAGGGGATTTTAATTTAAAAAAGTCAAAAAACACCTGTTAATTATCCTTTTAAATGTTTACAATATTTATGTTAAGTTCATGATGCTAACATTTTCCATCCAAGATCTCCAGTGCTGTAAAAGTTGGTCAAGCAGCCTTATTTTGTTATGATGAGTTCTCCAAATATTTTAGAGTTGGACGTGAATCTGTTTTAAGTCCTCAGAAAGAAAGTAATTGTTTCAAGAAAGAGAAAGAAACTCAAGAAAGACTCACAAACTTGGTTTGAGGTTTTTTAGTGGATGTTGTCCTTCTCTGAGAGAGACGATGCTAAGCTAAAGCTAAACAGCACTGACAAGCATAAGAAGTTGAACTGGCTCAGACTGTGTGTGTGTGTGTGTGTGTGTGTGTGTGTGTGTGTGTGTGTGTGTGTGAGTGAGTGTGTGAGTGTGTGTGTGTGTGTGGTGTGGTGTGTGTGTGTGTGTGTGTGTGTGTGTGTGTGTGTGTGTGTGTGTGTGTGTGTGTGTGTGTGTGTGTGTGTGTGTGTGTGTGTGAGTGTGTGTGTGTGAGTGTGTGAGTGAGTGTGTGAGTGTGTGTGTGTGTGTGTGTGTGTGTGTGTGTGTGTGTGTGTGTGTGAGTGTGTGTGTGTGAGTGTGTGTGTGTGTGTGTGTGTGTGTGTGTGTGTGGTGTTCAGCTCTCCTATCTCTTCAAGCAGTAATTGTCTCATAATTATTATTCATCATAGAGTCTTTGATCGTGGAACTCTCCCGATGATATTAACATTATCATCTGCCGGGTAGAGAACGATAGGAGAAGAAGAAGGAGGGAAGCAATCAAAGGAGAACTTGAAAGACCACAGAAAGTTTCCCCCTCCCCCAAAAAAGGAGATATAAATAAAGAGAAGAGGAGAGACAGAAGGAGAAGTGTGATAAAGTGAAGGAAGTGTGTGGAGGGTGATAAAAGTGAGAAAGAACAATCCTGCGTATGATCAGGAAAAGACAGCAGCGACACAGTCGGGCTGACGCAGAAAAAAAAGGAAGATGAGGAAGAAGGGAGGAAGATGAAGAGCGAGCCGAGCTGCAGAGACGACAGACGCTTTTATTTGAACTGAAATCTGCAGCTCAGCGCGGTCCACAAACATCCCGCCGTCCTCGGCAAACACAAACACCTCCACACCGAGGAAACAGCAATACGCACGTTTAGTCCGCCAACGTGTTTCAGGATGAACGGAAAGCAGAAAACAGCAATATTAACTTCTACCGTGGCTTTTTACTGTATTAGTTTCTGTTTTGAGGACATATTGTTCATCTTAGATGTTCGTGGTTTGTCAGCTGTGACCACAGAAAAAAAATAAATGAGGCTTTAAGCTGCAATACCAGCGAGTGCCACTAGAGGTCGGCTCCAAAAAGCCTCCGGCTCCATAGACTCCCATTCAACTTCTCTCATCAAATCCAAAGTGAATAAAATGTGTCCATCAGTTATCTCGGTGTTGTTAGCTAAAGTCACTCCTTCTTATTAGTTTTCTGGAGGTCCATCTGAAAATAATCCCTCATTCATTAGAAAAGAAGATTCAGAAGACCTGTTTTTGGGGGGCGTGTCTGTTTGATTGACAGGCCTGTGTTGCAGTCAGGTTACAGCTATCGGTGGGCGGGACGTAGTATCGTCAGGTTTCAATCAGATTGGTCAGATCCACCGCTGGCTCCTCCCCCAGCTCGTCCAAATATGGTCACTTCCTGCTCCAAACCGCTCCGAACTAGAAAGATGGTGACGGACAGAATCTGAACTGGAGGATTCATAACGTTCACAAATCAACGATGACATCACTGATGACATCACTGCTGGTTGATGATTGGCTGTAACAGAACTTTTTCTGAGTATGATCGAAAAATATATTTACAAAAACCACAATAGTGAACAGATAAGTCAGAAGAATTAAAATGTAGATCGTTTGTCATTCTTTGATTGGAAATGAAAAATATCTTTAATGACTCTGCACCAGTTGGAGTGGACATGATTGTGACTGACAGAGGATACGAGAGCAGGACGTCTCTGATTGGTCAATGTCGTGTTCATTATCTGCTTATTATGGGATAGAACGCTGGATTTAGTTTTTCAATCAAAAACTGTGTATGCAATTTTACTATATTTCAGATATAGAATTATACAAGAATTGAGATTCGTGTGAAGCCTGAACTTTTTACTTTTATATATTTTTAGTTCATTATATAAAAGTTTGGCCACGTCTAATACAATTATTCAACATTTAATATATGACAGATCATACAGAGAAGCATAAATGCTCCTCTAGAAATATGATCATTTCAGGAATTCCCCAGCATTTTACGAGTGCTTCCATCGATTCATTTTTCCAGCGCAGGAAAGTTATTATGGTCATTGTGGGAATCCTGAGAATATATATTCAATCCAGTCCAATAAAAAGCTCCCCGAGTTAAACGGTTAAAGGTCGGACAGAGAAATAGAGCCCCGAGAGTCGGAGACGGAGAGGAGGTCAACACTCACACACACACACACACACACACACACACACACACACACACACACACACACACACACACACACACACACACACACACACACACACACACAAGTCCTGCAAACCTAAGTGTGTAACTTTTCTTCTGAAAATAGACCAGCGTGAGTGGCAGCACCCGAAGGGAGCTGGTTAACTGTGTGTGTGTGTGTGTGTGTGTGTGTGCGTGCGTGCGTGCGTGCGTGCGTGCGTGTGTGTGCGTGTGTGTGTGTGTGTGTGTGTGCGCACGCGTGTTTAAACTCAGTAACAGGCTAAAAGAAAAGAGACAGCGGTGACGTGAGGTCCATCAGGAGCAGCGTCCCTCTCACCCTCCTGATGCCTCCTCCTCCTC
>NW_027185412.1:424951-427451 GCF_022577435.1 Embiotoca jacksoni
TGACGATGATGGTGTCGTAGGTGACCGCTCTCCTTTTGGAGGAATATTTCCATCACCGTCTATGCATTGGGAAATAAACGTTTTCTCTGAAATACATTTGTCATTTGCAGAAATCCCATTTTCTGAATTGATGAACCTGAATTGGCTGCAGGGACGCACTTCTGTTTGTTAATTTAGTCGTAAAAATAAAGATAGAAGTTAGGTAATTAAACAAGGCGATAAAATGCAGCCGCAACCGAAGAACACAAGCAGGAACACAGTTTGTGCAGCAGAGATAAATGACAGACACGAGGCGAGCTGGAATAACTGCGCTTCGAAACAAACACCAAAAAAAGAAAAAGATGAAAAGTCCTGGTGATGACGTGCGAAGGAATTTAAAGGAAATCTCAAAGACTTTAAAACATAACAAAAAAAAACTGTTCAGGAGAAAATGAGCAGAAAAGAAGATGAATAACTGATGAGGAGAAACTGTCCCCGGGGACACAGTTAGTGGAAGTGAGTGGGAGGAGGAAGAGGAGGAGGAAGAGGAGGAGGAGGAAGAGACTCGGTGTGTTGGATCACTGGGAGAAGCTTCAAGCTGTTTTGTTCAGACACTAGAAAGCATTAAATTTTAGTAGCGACAGGAAGCCGTCGAGCCGTGAAGTCAAACAAACAGCAGAGAACTGAAAACCAGAAAACACATCATTCAGAAAGAAAGAAGATAATGTTTGATTGAAATCTTTAAAGAATCAGCCCGGTAATATTCTGTCCATAAACTCCCATGAAAAGACCGACAAGAGATGAATCCAACCAAACAGTTAAAACTGCAGTTCCTCGAATGACCACTTGAGGGACAAACAACGGGTTCGGTCTATTAAAGTTTAAAAGTTACGCATAATTTAACCCGGTATCGCGGCAAAGCGTGAAATAGCTACGCTTAGCTACGTCGAGGCGTGACAGTTACACGTTTCCCTGTAGTGGAGGAAGATTAAAGCTGCTGCACGCCTCCGATGCTGTGGGAAAGTGTCTTCTGGTTTTAATACCTCGGTCACGAGATCCTTCGTCACGTGACATTTACGCGCGTTCAGGTTTCACGCTTACAAAACGTGTAACTGTCACGTTTAGATTCATCCGCTGCAGAAAATAGTCCGTAATGAATGCACCATTTTCCTTTTTGTTGAAGACATTCCCTGAAAAGCTGCTGCGTCCAGCTGTCACAGAACGGCTGAACAAACTCCGCCGACCTCCGTCCGACCTCCCCAGCGAGGTTTTCCAGACTCAGCGTTCCCACATCAGATGAGATCAATCATCTCTCCGCTTCGTTCGGCGCCTCCGACCACAAAACCTCCAACTGAAGACGGCCGGTTGATCTCAGTTCAGCCTTCCGCTCCAAAACCCTGATTTTACTTCATGAGCTGACAGAAACAACAACAAAAAAACATTTTCCTGATCCCTAAATGAACGCATTTACAATTTCTCCAACGCAGCTCTTCATATGAATTTGATGAGCTTTTAAGTTCCGGGCTGCAGAGCAGCGGTAAGAATCTACCTTTATGTTCTGCACTATCAGGGATTACAGAGAGGAGATTAACAGGAATGGAGTCACACTGGAAGGAGGCGGTGGACGTGAGACCGGAGGGTGCATCGAGGAGAAGAAACCCAGAGATCATCTCAACGGAGAGGACCAGTGTGATCCGGCTCACAGGTGTCTCCAGGTGTCTCCAGGTGTCTCCAGGTGTCTCCAGGTGAGTCCTCTCATCTGTCCGCCGGTCAGCACTTCTGACTGACAGCCGGATTAGCGTTAGCACGGCTACACGACAGCGGATTAGCGTTAGCACAGCCCGGCACTACACATAAAGGGGATTAGCCTTAGTGCGAGCTAATGCTGTAGGCTAAGAGATTAAAGCTAGCTATAGCATGGCTCCGAGCTACAAAGGAGAAGATTAGCTAGAGTCTGACTTCACGCTGAACAACAGCTGATCGGGAGCCTGAAGGACCAAACAGCCGGGGATTTAACATCAGGAGGTCCGGACAGCATTAACACGACTTCATATGGAAACACCGCTAACTCCAGGAACAACCAGCTGTCAGCTACATTCATCAGAAAATAAACTTCAACAACACCTGCTTTTGGGGGCGTGTCTGTTTGATTGACAGGCCTGTGGTGCAGTCAGGTTACAGCTATCGGTGGGCGGGACGTAGTATCGTCAGGTTTCCAAACAGATCATTCAGATCCACCTCTGGCTCCTCCCCCAGCTCATCCAAATATGGTCACTTCCTGCTCCAAACCTCTCCGAACTAACAAAGATGGTGACGGACAGAATCTGAACTGGAGGATTCATAACGTTCACAAACCAACGATGACATCACTGATGGTTGATGACATCACTGATGGATGATGACATCACTGATGGTTGATGGTTGTGTTCGAGTCACCGTCACATGGCTATCCTCTTTCTGATTGGCTGCCAAATCTTAGAAAGGCGGGTCTCGTATCAGAGGGTGGAGCTGAATCGGATCA
>NW_027185412.1:432451-442451 GCF_022577435.1 Embiotoca jacksoni
AAGTCGGGCCCGTCCAAACTTTCCCGCGCTGCTCGTCTCGTTATTGCGCTCCTCGCGTCGGCATCGTCGGAGAAGAATCAAGCGGCCCAATTAATTGTGTTGGAGCCGAGCGCTGATCGACAGCGAGTCCTTTCAACTTTGTGGTCCGCCGACTTCCTCCACATTAAAAATGAAGCTGTTGCTCGTCTCCGTGTTGCTCGTCTCCGTGTTGCTCGTCTCCGTAACGAGCGCCGGGTCTTCTGGTAAAACTTTCATCTGGTCATGATGTGATATTAGTGCTGCTACGTCTCGTTTCTAAAAACAGAACTGAGTTATGAATTAATGCAACACGCCCTCCGTCGGTTGGCTGTTGATAGATATTACAACCGAGTGTCACGGTAAAGCGTGAAATAGACACGCCCGTCCGCCATAGCTAAACGTGGGATATCCACGCTTTGGGCTGTCTCGGCGTGACAGTTACACGTTTTGTAAACTCCAAACTTACAGACACGTTAATGTCACGTGACAAGAGGATGAGCTTCGGATCCCGGAGAGGACAACGTTGTTATTTTGTGACCGTAACCATGATTTTTGTTCATGATTTCGTTGTCCTGTAAATCAAAGCATGCAGTAGGTTCTCCTTTCGTCCACTAACGGGAAAACGTGTAACTGTCACGCCCAGACATCTCAAAGTAGGGGAAGGGCGTGAGTATTTCACGCTACGTCTGGTGTTACGTTATCCTCTCAACGGTCCCGGTGTTTGAAAGAGCTCCTTCGGTCCTTCGGTGTGAACTTTCTGTTAATCCTCTAAAGGGCTCATGAAGCTGCTGTTAGCGGTTCGATACCTGCAGATATCAATACGTTCACAGACCAACCGTCAGGCCGTTTGTTGCCTTACACTCCTTTTAAAGACCTTTCCATCACGGATGCTGCAGCTCTGCTCCGCACACTAACCAGGCGTCGGTGTTGTGCAACATCAGCAGATCATTCACAAACACATTATCTGAATGAATGTGGAGGTGGATGAAGCATTATCCTGCATCTTCATTATGAGTCCCATCGAAAACATTTAAATACTTAAAGTACTAAATGAAGCAGTAATGGATTTACTGTATTTCTGCTGCTGCAGCGCTTCTCGTTTATATATTAGTCAGAAGGTTTGAAAAAAAGCCTGAAGAAAGATCAGAATGTGAAAATAATCCAATGACATGTTTAAAACTAGTTTCTTTATCTTTAATCCTAATTAAAATATATTTCATCAGCTTCTCTGTTCAGGTGATACTTCTAGTTTTCATTTTACATTCTGGTGTTTTATCTGCAGAATTGTCTCATTTCTGTACGTTTGATTTCATGTGACGGATCTTATAAATCAAGTTTGTGGTTATTGTCGTTACTTCCCGATGATAAAGAAGATGACACAGTTAGAGAAACTAATGCCGACGAGAACTGCAGAAAATTCTGGACCAGCACGATTCATGCAGAGAAAAATAAAAGAGCCTCAAATATGACAAAGTGTGCAACTTGATCCGGCACTGCGGCGGGACAGCTACCGACAAAACGAACATCTGTGTTTTCCCGGTGGATATTTTCTGTTGGTTTTCCGTCGCCGACACGTCGTTTGTTTGTGGTCATCGTCAAATCGGTTTGGAGCGGATATACAAACACCACAGAACTCTTCCTTCAGTTTCTCAGTGCTGCACAAACTTGATCTGAAACTACAGGCAGCCACCAAAAGAAAGTGCTCTCTCTCTTTTTTTTAATTTTTTTTTTACAGATTTTCCACCAAGAAAAGCGTCTTGTTTGCGAGGCCCCGTTGTGTCGCTGACAAACGATGAAAACAGGTCGAAAATGCAAACGAGCGGCTGCAGTGACACACAATGGTTGATGTGCATGAAGACACCCGGTGTGTGTGTGTGTGTGTGTGTGTGTGTGTGTGTGTGTGTGTGCAGCAGCATTTCTGTTTTCCCGTCGAGCTTCCTGGTATTTAGGTTACTTTGGTGCATCCCGGTGTTTGAGTCATTTCCCCGTGAGGGTTGTGTGTGTTGGAGCTCAACATTCACACTTGCTGCTTCTGCCCGGTAACAGCGCCGCACCTCCTCGAGCCAGAGAGCCAGGAAGCGGTTGGATCGGCTACTTTGCACAAATTCAAAATGTTTGTTGTTAAAAACTCTAAAAACTGCAAGCTGTGACTCAGCGCCGCCTCAGGCCTCCGTCATCCCTCCTCTCATTACATTTTTCTTTTTACTCGCTTCTACTTTAATTTCCTTTGTTTCCTCTGAACTCTGACATCCTTCCTCGTCTCTTGCGGCGTGCTATCCTGTCGTCGGCATGTCTTTCTGATCACGCACACGTCTGTGTTTGTTTGTGTGTGTGTGTGTGTGTGTGTGTGTGTGTGTGTGTGTGTGTGTGTGTGTGTGTGTGTGTGTGTGTGTGTGTGTGTGTGTGTGTGTCAATAGTAGCACACGGTGTCGTACTCTACTCTAATATAATCACTTGCATGATGCGTTTAGCTGCAGAGAAATGAAGAGGCTCTCTGGGTTTATATTTAGTTGCAGCAGCGTTCACACCACCGGGCAGGAAAATAGAAATTATAAAAACATCTCTGGTCACAACTGATGCTCAAGAGGCTTTCTTTACATTTGAGAGATACATTCATGTGGAACAAACCACAGTTTATCTTTAATCTTGTTTTATTCTGAAGTCTATTTACTCGAGGAGTCACTGAGCTTATTCACACAGAAATAACAACAGAGACTTACTGAAACAATCTTTTCTTATTTTTTATGTTTCTGAGTCCTTTCAGATTAACGAGTTTCTGACTCGCGGTTCCGTTCAGTTCAGTTGAATGTAGGTGAGTCAATGAGCTCAGAACGGGAGATAGAAATAACACACTTCCTGTAGCGCACACACACACACACACACACACACACACACACACACACACACACACACCAAAGCTTCAGCAAAATATCTCGACAACTGTTTCATCAGGTCACATGTTCAGGTACTTTAGTTTTAAGAGAAAACTAAAACACTGCACATCAGTCCGATGGTGAACATGTTACATGCTAAAGATCAGCATGTTGTTAGCATTTAGCTCGACCCACCAGTGGGCCTTCAGAGTCTCACAGCACTTCATTTCAACAGAGATCAACTGGATCAGAAACGCAACTGCTTGAATTACCTGCAGTTTAATGGACCTTATGCACAAGCGTTAAATGGAGCTTCAATAAAACATTTTAGTTCTCAAACTAAAAAGAAAAGAAAAAGATGATCCAAAGAAATGTTCATCAGCCCAATAAATCGTGGAGGAAAACAACCGTCTCATCACAGCGAATCATCCGTTGAACATCTCAGGAAACCGAATTTATTTTCCAAAAAGCTGAGGAGGAGCATTAAATCCAGCCAATTAGAAATCTGCTGAAGTTCAGACTGTGTGTGTGTGTGTGTGTGTGTGTGTGTGTGTGTGTGTCGCATTCACAATGTTCAACAGCCCATTTAATGAAAATGTCACTGGTTTTCCAATCAAGTTGTTAAAGGACAGTCGTTCTCAGCTGAAGAGCCTCGTTCTTCGGGGACAGATGAGACAACAGGTGTCGGATTATTTATGTTTTCATACAGTTTTTTCCAGAGGTCAGAGCGTCCCACATCGGGGACGCTTCAGCAGGGACGTGACCGGACCTGAACGATGCACTCCGAGCCGGCGCCGCCACCCTGCTGTCGAGCTGCGTTCAATAATGTTTAATTTGCGGGCACGAGTCTTGGTCCGACTCAGATTGATTAAATGTCCCTAAACTCTGTCAGCAGTCTCCAAAGCAGCAGTACAATCACATCTGACCGTGTGTGCGTGTCGGTGCGCGTGACACAGCAGATTTTCAGCATCCCGGCAGGAGAGAGTACCTTTCTTTATCTCTTCCTTCTCTGCTCACTATTCTGTAAAGCAGCCGGCAGAGACACTCGATTAATAAAAATGTCAAAACCGCATAACTTCTTTTTCTTTTTCTTCTAGCCGGGCAGCCCGGTCCTCTTCAGGGTAATAAAACCTCCGGCCTGCAGAAAGAGGAACTTCACTGCAGTGATCTAGAACTTTTTAGTTGAGATGTCGTTGTACAATTTAGCTGCACAAATTAATAAAACCATTATTAACAAATATTGCGGGCACTTTGTGCTCCAAAACTCTGCGTGTACAGGCGAAGAAGGCTGCTGGTCCAGAGACGGTGAGGACTGCTGCCAGCATCTGGGAGGCTGCAAGATGAAAGTTAAAAAGAAGGAAAGAAGCAACCGAAAGGTTTCCTTTATGCAGCGTTTAGACCGCGTGGTCTTCATCTGTTCAAACCCACTGACGAACTGAAACAAAGCCAACGGGCCACGGACAGTACAGCAAAAAAAAAAACATTGTTTGGAAAGAGTGTTCACGCCAAAGCCCCAAAAGTTTATAGGAAAACAAAACTTCTTGCAAAAACAAGGTTGGAGTTCGGAAACAAAGAAAAACAACTCAAGAAAAATGTTGTCACGTTTTGGATTTGAACGGCGACTTCACGTTTTGCTGTGGCGGACGGGCGTGTCTATTTCACGCTTCGACGTGGTACCGGGTTGCAGCAGCTGAGTGAACCACAGTGGGAATTAAACTCAACTGAGCTCCTTAGATCTCACTGACATATTTCTAAGATTGCGTTATTACTTTTTATATTATTATTTCAGAAATGTAGGCAATTAGCCAGAACACCTTAAAGCTCAGTTTCCACCTCGAAGTGTCTGACATCTCTGCTGCAGTCCCACCTCAGCGCATCATGTTTCATTCATGTGTTGTCAGCTGTTTAAATGAAGTGCTGGATGTTAGCTGCAGGGCCACGCCATGTTAACAGTCCCCCCCCTCCGCCCTCCACCCCCCACCCAGCGACAAAATAATTTATTAAATGCAAACACATCAACAACAAGTGGAAAAGGTTAATGTATTCATGAGGGGGGGGGGGCAGTGCTGCTGGATTAACAAAGAAAGTTAATCTAGTGGCTCCATCTCTCATTGCAGTGCACGATGTCTGTGAGCGAACAGGAGGTTCAACACTTTAATTCATGAAAGTCAATCGATGAATAAACTAACGTCACCCTGAACTCATCGAGACGCGACCGGAACGAGCTGGTCGTGAGAAGATCAAACGTCCGAACCCGTCGGACCGGACTCGGCTCCGCTAGCGTTGGTGGCGCTAAAGCTCCGCCCACAAAAAGAAGGAAAAAAAAGAAGAAGCATTCAAAATAAGTGTAACATTAAATAATTAGCGTTGTAAATGGCATCCTTTTTCCTTGTCCAAGGTGAAGTCAGGGCGGTTTGTCCCGATCGTTGCACGCTGCATGAAGCTGGAGATGCTTCGAGGGCAGCTGAGTGCGTACTGACAGGAAAGACAAGAGCTTCTGATTCAGAAACAATCTGACGAACAGCCTCCTGAGAGAGCCGAGAGGAAGGTCGGTGTTTCTGAGGACGAGGAGGGGACGTCTGAACCGCGGCCGAACGCGTCTCACGTCCTCCCGCTGGTCGGTGGACGTGCTGCTGACGAGGCTGCGTGGACGACGTCGGGACGTCGAGTCCTCAACGTGTGGCGAGTTGAAATCAAACAGAGGTTGGTGTAGAAAAAAAGAAGAAAAAGAAGCAGAACGGAAACATACATGAATAAATAAAGCAGCCAGACATCAGTCACTGGAACCACGCGGCATTTAAAAAAGTTGGAAGTGCTACCCAAACTCTTTATTACAGATTCTGCTGACGGACAAGAAGACAACAACAACAAAAGGATGAAAATAAAACCGCCGACAGAGTCCAGCTACAGAAGCTTTAATCTGTCAACTAACAAATATCCGTTTGAGTCGAGACATTTTGCTTGTTCAGTTTGTTATTCCACCAAAGTAGCTAAATCACAACATGATGGGAATAAACACCAACAACAACAAAATACTTAAGGGGCTCGTTTTTTAATGGCTTATTTTTTGTAAAGCACTTTTAGAAAAGTGCTATGAAAATAAAGTGTGTGTGTGTGGGGGGGGGGGGGGCGATAAGGAGATCAGGAGATCAGGAGATCAAGAGATAAGGAGATAAGGAGATAAGGAGATAAGGAGATAAGGAGATAAGCTGCTGGCCTACAAGTCACCTCAGCTCAGGCTTAATTCATACATTTGACTTCTTATGGCAGCATGAAGCTGGAGGGAACACGAGTCAGCCTGGGAGAAGTTCAGATCCCCAACCGGATGGATTAAGTGGATCAGATCTCTCCGGAGGTGAAACTGTGACGTTGTTTCAGGATTCAGTCAACAACAGACGAACAACGAGGACGAGATGAAGGCTGCTGTTGTGTATCCTCACTGATCGATCCTCCGGGCAGAAATAACAGATCTCCAGGTCCCGTTCAGACCAGACTGTTTCTAAAAGAGTTCGTAGCTTCAGGTCTGTAAAATGGTTCCAATCCAGAAGTGTCTTCAGCTGCAATACCAGCGAGTGCCACTAGAGGTCGGCTCCAAAAAGCCTCCGGCTCCATAGACTCCCATTCAACTTCTCTCATCAAATCCAAAGTGAATAAAATGTGTCCATCAGTTATCTCGGTGTTGTTAGCTAAAGTCACTCCTTCTTATTAGTTTTCTGGAGGTCCATCTGAAAATAATCCCTCATTCATTGGAAAAGAAGATTCAAGAAGACCTGTTTTTGGGGGCGTGTCTGTTTGATTGACAGGCCTGTGGTGCAGTCAGGTTACAGCCATCGGTGGGCGGGACGTAGTATCGTCAGGTTTCCAATCAGATCGGTCAGATCCACCTCTGGCTCCTCCCCCAGCTCGTCCAAATATGGTCACTTCCTGCTCCAAACTGCTCCGAACTAGCAAAGATGGTGACGGACAGAATCTGAACTGGAGGATTCATAATGTTCACAAACCAACGATGACATCACTGATGACAGGTCAGTACATGCTGGTTGCTGATTGGTTCAGGCTGAGGATCGTAGATCTATAAAGGGAGCTGGTAGGAACCCAGAGCAGAAATGAAAAAAACATCCGTGCATATATCACCTCACACTAAATACATGCATTAACCCAATCTGTGTTCCCCCCGACAGGAAGTCCTCCTCTCCATGTGGTGATCCCTGCTGGAGGTCCAGCTCCTGCAGTGCTGCAGTATCAATATTTACAATGGAAGTTCTGCCGCAAGTGATTTTCCTGCCAGGCCTCCTCAACGCACCTCCGCCATGATTGTGTTCGGCTCTCCTCCTCCTCCTCCTCATCCTCCTGCTCCTCACTCTTTCCATTTCAGCGTAATGACAACAGCAACACAGCAGAGCGTGACATGAAGAAGAAAAACCCTCCTGAGCCATTAAGAGACAGAAGGATGGAGAGTTTACAGGGAGTTCTCCTCCCATCTCTCTCCTCTCTCCTCTGGTGAAAAACACCATCTCCTGATAAACACCACCTCCTGATAAACACCACCTCCTGATAAACACCACCTCCTGATAAACACCATCTCCTGATAAACACCACCTCCTGATAAACACCATCTCCTGATAAACACCACCTCCTGATAAACACCACCTCCTGATAAACACCACCTCCTGATGAACACCACCTCCTGATAAACACCACCTCCTGATAAACACCATCTCCTGATAAACACCACCTCCTGATGAACACCACCTCCTGATAAACACCACCTCCTGATAAACACCACCTCCTGTCACCAGATGAAGTCCAGTCGAGATGCGAGTGGCGGTTTCAACTCTTTTGCGATAATGACAATAAAAAACGAAACTATTTCATCGTTTGTCAGACAAACATGATGATAAATGAACCTCCTCAGTCCTTCTCTCCCCTGTAATGTCTCCCCCTCCTCCCCCCCAACTCCTCCCCCTGCCGTGTCATCCATCCTGTATATTTAAGGTGGACAATTTCAGGGGGTTATTAGGATGAAGAGGCAAAGCCTGAAAGCAAGTCAATCCTGATATTAAGGTAATTCATCACAATATTGATGCCTCTCGCTCGCCACATTCTGCCTGCTGCATCTCAAAATGTGTGTGCGTGTGTGTGTGTGTGCGTGTGTGTGCGTGTGTGTGTGTGTGTGTGTGCGTGTGTGTGTGTGTGCGTGTGTGTGCGTGCGTGCGTGTGTGTGTGTGTGTGTGTGTGTGTGTGTGCGTGCGTGCGTGCGTGCGTGCGTGTGTGTGTGTGTGTGTGTGTGTGTGTGTGTGCAGCTCAAGGCTCGAGGGCTAATATTGCTTCATAACAGACTATTTTCCATGCCACATTAGCCTCCTCTCTGCCTGTCTTGTCTCCCAATAATAAAATAACCCAGCGTGCTACAAGCCGCCGTGACTGTTTGTCGGCCGGCCGATCGATAAGAGGCTGTGAATATGTTCCACTCCTCTTTGTCCTGTTGTCATCGATCCGGCCTCGACAAACACGAAGATGGTAAAAGGTGAGCGAGGAGACGGACGAGTGGCTCTTTAAAAAAAAGACACAAAAAAAAGTGCAGGAACGCCAAAGAGCGAAGCCGGTTTCACCTCGGCGCTCCGAAAGGGACATTTATCTTCAGGACACATTTCAGAAGTCTTTGTTTGTCGTGTTTTACCGACTTGTGACATTGAAAAGAGTCTTTAAGGTTTGATATTAAATCAAGCTATCAAACGGATCAGAGACTCTTGTTTTCTGAACAACAGGCACGAACACCACAACAGAAGAAAAGGAGGAAAAAGAAGAACAAATGGAAGTGCGAGAGTTGGACTGGTGGAGGATTAGTACGACCAGGGAGGTCTGTCTTCACTTTCACTTTACAAATTACAGACCCGGAGCAGATTTGTCGAAATTGCTGGCAGTTTCCACAATTATGAGGAATCACCGGCCGTCTCCGGGGTACTTTCAGAGCCGGTCGGTGCCTAATCCTGAGGTTTTAACTAAGAGAGAAAACAAGTGCCTGTGCAGCTCTGGGAAATTCAGAAAAGATCTATATTTATATGTGGTTTTGTACGATCGGTTGATTTTATTTTCAACTAATATGCTTCCAATTCTTTGGAACACCTGAGGGGTTGAGGTCACCGTGGGGATCCTTTCTAAAAACGGCCCGCCCGCCAACCTGAGCCGTGACGGATGGAAGGAAAGCGTCTCTCAGTCAGTTAAAATCCTGTCGACTATTAAAGTTAGATCACGCTGATGAAGGTTGTCCTCTCGCTCTGCCTCTCTTCCTGGAGACAAAAGGCTTATTTTTAGCTGAAGTAACACACACACACACACACACACACACACACACACACACACACACACACACGCTTCATCGTGACCACGGACTCGTCTTCACAGACGTATGAAGACAGCAGCGCGTCAAACCTTCTGCTGCTTCCAGATCTCAGACACAAAGAGAAACACGAACGTTTCCTCCGACACGCGAAGCCTCTGAATCATTCAGGAGAGACGGAGGTGTTGCCGAGTCCTCTCTCTCCTCCGCTCTCCTCTTCTTTCTGACCTTTTTAGGAGAAACACGACGACAGAAGCGAGGAAGAGAAGTTTAAAGAGGCCATGAATCTGTAGGAAGTTTCAAACTGTCAACTTAATGAACAACCTGTGAAGGTACGGATGTGCTTTCAAAAGTTACCTGGTGGGCTTTTGGACTTTATACTGTTTACACATCACTAATATGTCCTCCAAAGAAAAGAAGGGGGTGGGGGTCAGAGAAGTGGGACGTCCAGCCATCAATCCTCCACAGGACAACGTGTCAGCATCACGCTTTGCCTCGCCTAGGCGTGAAAACCACACGCATGTATGGTCGGGGTCGAAGAAGGAGGTCGTGATGATGTATAAAGTCTGCGTAGTAAAGAGGTCAGAGGTGGTCGGATGGAACCAAGCAGCCACCAGCAGAGTGATGTCATCAACCATCAGTGATGTCATCAACCAGCAGTGATGTCATCGTTGGTTTGTGAACGTTATGAATCCTCCAGTTCAGATTCTGTCCGTCACCATCTTTGCTAGTTCGGAGCGGTTTGGAGCAGGAAGTGACCATATTTGGA
>NW_027185412.1:447451-457451 GCF_022577435.1 Embiotoca jacksoni
GTCTCATCTAAACGATGAATCACTTATTGAAACAGTTGTCGATTAATTTTCTGTCCGTTTCCGTTTTCCGTCAATTGAATAATCAACAAATCATTGCAGCTCCAGTACAATTTAAATTCCTAAAAAACCTCTGAATGGAAATCTTTCCCAGCATGCAGTCTGTTAAATCAGAAAGTGCTGAGTCATCTGGACGTTTCCTGAAATAATGATCCAGATAAACAGACAGAGATCACATCAGAACACACAGGAGCTCAACCAGCTCATTGAACTAATACAGATGTGGACGCATGAGCCAGCTGCCCCGCGCTGGTGTGTGTGTGTGTGTGTGTGTGTGTGTGTGTCTGAGTGTGTGTTTGTGTGTGTGTGTGTGTGTGTGTGTGTGTGTGTGTGTCTGAGTGTGTGTTTGTGTGTGTGTGTGTGTGTGTGTGTGTGTGTGTGTGTGTGTGTGTGTGTGTGTGTGTGTGTGTGTCCGTCAGCTCGTGCTGCTTCACCACTGTTGTCGTCACATGTCCCTGAGCTGATGCCAGACGTGTCAGTTAGCGTTTAAAAGCCTATTAACGGTGTCAGATGTGATCGGCAGCAGCTGGACAAACAGTGGAGCTGACAGGATGCTGCTTTCTGCCAGACACACACAACGATCTGCGTGTGAAGCCGTTCGCCTGACGTTCCTGCTACTTTCTAACGTGACTCTATTGATCCGAGGTTGTTGTTTTTTTTAAATTTCTTTCCTGCCATATTTCAGGGTCAGCAACAGAAAAGCTCTCTGGGAGCTGCTGTCAGTCGGCTGTACGCAGCCAGAGATCAATAAAGTATCAAATACTTTATTGACTGATTGACAGAAAGTATTGATTTGCATATATCTGGAGGCCGCTGCTCTGATGTGTTATTTTAATTCACGGCTTCTGATATATTTTCTTTCAACTATAGATGCAGATGTGAATCCTGTCAACATGAACTCAAATCATAAACTGTTTCTAAAACAGTTCGTAGCTTCAGGTCTGTAAAATGGTTCTGATCCAGAAGTGTCTTCAGCTGCAATACCAGCGAGTGCCACTAGAGGTCGGCTCCAAAAAGCCTCCGGCTCCATAGACTCCCATTCAACTTCTGTCATCAAATCCAAAGTGAATAAAATGTGTCCATCAGTTATCTCGGTGTTGTTAGCTAAAGTCACTCCTTCTTATTAGTTTTCTGGAGGTCCATCTGAAAATAATCCCTCATTCATTAGAAAATCTGAACTGGAGGTTTCATAACGTTCACAAACCAACGTGTGACGTCACTGCTGGTCGCTGCTTCACTCAAACGGAAAACAGACAATTAAAAGTGAGAGATGAATCTTCCCTACGGACCAGATCTCTGCCGTTTTATATGATCGATACTAAAACAACACGTCCTTCAGTTTTGAATCTGAACATCCAGCGATGTTCCACCTTCCACGGTTTCCTCTGTGCATCCCAACGATAACAGCCCATTAGCACGAGGTAAAGTTACTGCAAGTAAACAGTAAACAGTGTTTGGGTTCAGCAGGTAACAAAGATGTTTTTATGAAATATAATATGCCCACTGCAATAAGACTGTACAATAACTCACCTCTGGCAAAATCCATCACAGTACAATAACACTGTTGACTGTGTTTCTTGGTTTGTTGTATATAATATATATAGATATATAATGTACTGTATATACTGTGCATTTTATATTTTATATTTATATTTTCTATTGCTATTTACTGCTATTTTATTGCTTTTCTATTATTCTATTCTATTCTATTCTATTCTATTCTATTCTATTCTATTATTTTATTCTATTATTTCTGTTATTATCTTATTGCTTCTGTATGCTGCTGTAGCGAAAAAATTTCCCCTCTGGGATTAATAAAGTAACTACCTACCTACCTACCTAATATGATGTTTTTTGACACGATTGCGGTTAAATTAGAGTCATTTTATTTCACCTGCAGCTGAATGAATCCTTGCTGACAAACAAACAGCAGCTTCAGCAGAGAGTATGAGCTGTACTTCTGATTGAGCTGCTCAGTGAGCGAGCCAGAAATCTCTGTCGGCCGATTGGTTGACGGAGCTCCAGTAGAAATGTGACCCGGCGCTGCTCGCTCGCGTCGTCTGGCAGCTCGCTGTCAGCTGGGTCGATACTTGGCCGCGGTTCTCCGTCTGCAGTCCAGAGGCCGCCTGCTCCCATTACTGCCGTTCAAAGGCTGCATTCACTCCGCTCCTCTTTTTATAGGCCAAGACACAGTCGTGGTTCTGGCGCTGTCCGGAGTCATCCAGAACTCCTCCAAGTCCAACCCTTCCTCCCGTCCTGCGCCGTCCTCGTCCTCCTCGCAGCGTCCTCGAAGCACGATTGAAACGTGATTTTCTTTTGTCTATTTGTCTTTCTGAAGCGATCGATACTCCGTTCATCACGTCTCACCGCCGCTCTCTGTTGTTGGATCCCCGTTCCCTCCTCTGCACACGCCTCTGATCCGGTCCAACTGTCTCACGCTCGGCCATTTTTGTCTCCGCACAGAGACTCCGCCCTCTTTCGTCATGACAACAATTTGCTGCTCCTTCTCATCCCGAATCTGAGTCTCTGCTGAACCAATGAGGGAGAAGTGGGAGAAATAAAGTCTGTGGGTGCGACACTCTCAGCACTGTCAGGCTCGTTTTACTCAATGTGTGTGTGTGTGTGTGTGTGTGTGTGTGTGTGTGTGTGTGTGTGTGTGTGTGTGTGTCAGAGAGTATTACAGCCTATCAGAGCTAAATGTGAAACGTGGCTGTGTGAATGTGCTGAGAGATAGAAATGATGAGAGCAGCTATCAGCGAGGTAGCGAGGACACCTTTACCAACCAGATCCAACCTGAACCGACTCCAGAGTCTCAGAGTCCGACTCACCGAAGGACCGACCGGTTCACCGACAAACAACACTACAGAAATTCACCTGAAATTACCAACATGCTGCCAATTCATGAGTTTATCTGAACATCCCGTCCCAAGAATATAAATCCACGTCAACATCTTTGTTTTTATTCCTCTCAAATCTGACGTAACCATAGTTAACCATAGTGGGAACAGGATGTCACAGCGTTCAGGAGACTAATGGTGTAGCGGTTAATTCAATACTGGATAAGCTGTGGTTGGTTGTTTCACTGTCAATCAGCTGCTCCCAAACTTGACCTTTAACCTTTTAAACACAAAAAACCCCCTCAGAGGAACAAATCAACAAAAGAACTAAAACCAGTAAAGTTTCCATAGAATATGAACAATCAGACCATATTTGAGTTTCCAGCAGATCCTGATAATCACGTTCAGATTTTCAGATTCAGCTACGAGCTCCCGAACACCTGCCAATCAAAAGTCATTCACTGCTCTGCAAAATGTTAACATGACTCAGCAGGACGAAACATACAAAAGAGAAGCTGACAAAGTTCAGGAAGCATGAAAATATCAAACAATAAAAGCAACACATTTATTCACGTACTTAAATCTGACATTTAAAAAAGTGAAGTCGTCTGGAGTAAAAGCGACGACTTGTAGATGTTTACAAGAAGTCTTTATGTCCACAGAACAAACTCCACCAGAGCTCCGCTGGGTCCACAAGAACCAACCCATGTTTTAAAGTGCAAATATGTGTTTATCAGTGTCGCTGTCGCACTAGAGACAGGTGAGATGGAACCCGTGAATTAGCACATCATGAAATAGTTATTGTTAATTGAACAGCGCTGCTCTGATCGTCCAATAAACGATCTGTCAGCTGGACGTGAATTAAAACCAGAATAATCTCCTCGTGTTGCTTCTGTGACAGAAGAAATCTGCTCAATATCACAAACAAACAAACAAACAAACAAACACAATAAACTGCAGCCTCGGAACCAACAGGATCAATACCTCTGAAAACAGAGTTGTTAATTCAATTCATAGAAAAACACTGCATGCTTGATAAAGGATGGATTTCACCACATTAAGAAACTTCCAGCATCTGTACTTCAGCATCAAACTTTAGAAGTCCCTCAGCAGCATGGGTAAATATTTATTCATATTCAAAATGCTGCCAAATCATTTCCACAAAGCTGAAACCATTGTTTTTTTTTGCAGAAAGAGAAACGAGTGGACTCATTACAATTAGCTGGGAGATAATATTTAGAAGCAGCACGGCGCCCATTGTGACTCACAATCCCTGTTAATCCGAAGCGCCCCTACAGCAGCGCGGCGTGCCAGCCCGGCCCCTTTATTCCCATCCAATAATAACCGGCCCAGTGGCGCCGCTTCCCCAGCAGCCCTTGCGGTTGCCATGGTAGTTAATAAGACTCATTAAGATCAAAGGCACAAAGAAGATTGTTGACTCTCCAGGGGAGGCGAGTGGAGCCCGCAGGAACGCAATTAAGGCCGAGGCAGGGATCCTCCACATACCTGATGCTACGCTGACGAGTGTGGATGCAGCCGCACAACTCAGCGACTTCAGGAGGCGTGATCACTATCTGTGTGCAGGAATGTGTGTGTGTGTGTGTGTGTGTGTGTGTGTGTGTGTGTGTGTGTGTGTGTGTGTGTGTGTGTGTGTGTGTGTTTTCCACAGAGAAAGCAGGGCTGAATTAAACAGGCTGTTTCTGAATGCAGCACAGAGCAGGTTATGTGTGTGTGTATCTGCAAAGCAAGCTCCACAATGTGTACACGGGCTGCAGCAGCTCTGTGTGTGTGTGTGTGTGTGTGTGTGTGTGTGTGTGTGTGTGTGTGTGTGTGTGTGTGTGTAAATTGAAAGCAATGGGTGCACAGAGAGGGAGATGAAACAGATAATGGGCGCTCACTGAAGGCAGAAAGCTCACCTCTAATGACACAGACTGATGCCCACAATTACTATAATCACTTACAGATTTAGTGTAACTGCCATTTTAATGAGATTTTTTTTATGAATTGCAGAAACAACTTGGAAGCAGAGTGAGCATATTTAATTTAATTACATACGGAGTTCAACCATCGGTTTGTGCGCAGCTTCTCCGGCAGCGGGGACGTCCATCAGAAGACATGTTTGCTAAACATCGTCGTGGCTTCTGCTTCCTGTGAAGTTGAGTAATAATACTGTCGTATATTAAAATCTATTTTTTACAGCAAAGAGTGGGGTCAAAATATTTTTCAACAACAAACGGAGGGGGAAATAAAAATGAAGGGTCGGGGTCAGGACCCTGGAGGTTTCTCTAACTCTGACGGGTCATAAGATGATTTCAGAGATGAATAGAAAAAGGAGCGACATGATTTGGACTTTTTCTCCAGTGACACGCTGAAAACTTTGACCTTATGAAAAGGGCACATCAGTTACATTTTTAAAAAGTTCATGATTTTTGCACCAGTTGCAGTTAAATTCAGCAAGAAGAAAAACCATCAAATCTCAACAGAGGCCAGAAAGTGCAGTGAAAACCAAATCAGCAGTCGTGATGACAGATGAAGTCACACAGATCAACTCATTAATCACGTTTCATCAGCACAATAAGAACTCATCAGTCGTTTGGCGTCTGGGATGTTAGACGCGGGCAAACCCTCCACGTCCAACAAGAAATTCATCTGTCAGCATTTTTTAGAGCAAACTTAAATCAGAGCAACAAAATACATTGTGAGTTTTGTGATCTACCACCTCTGTGATGAAGGTTCAGGCTGTTAGTCCATTTCGACCAGATGGTTTTACAATGTCCGACTACTTCTGCCATCACTTCTCAAAAACAACCGCCAAATAAAATATCTAACATTACATAATAACTAAAGTTACTTCTGACTTTCATTATTAATTCATTTACCAATTACTTTCCCACTTAAGTGACTAAAAACTGGGTCTATAAATTGCACAAAATGTATTTACATTTTTTGACCGACGACTCAAAACTAAAACAGATTAATTTGCTGTTATTTAGGAGTAAAAAAATAGAACTATAACTCTTTGAGGAACCCGATGCTGTCAATGTTTGCCATAAAAAAATACTTCCAGTGGTAACTAATGATTAAAAATCCACTAACAGTTGCAGCTGTTGTCTAATGTTGGGGCCATCTTATCAACACTGCGAGCACCACACTGATCCAAAGTGCTTTATAAATCTACCGCTCATTAACTCCAATCACAGCGGAAACCAACACCGACATCCACCTCCGCTCTCAGGCAGCGAGCCGACTCACGCTAACGCCGCACTTCCTCGTCTGCAAGACAACAATCGGGAGGATTAGAATCGCTGGAGACGTACATTAAAAAGATTGAATGTAATGCTGCCAGCACCTTAATGGAATTAAAGATAAAGGTTTAATTAGTGAGTGAGTCACTTCCACCGAGTACGTTTCTATGAAGAGTCCCAATTATTTCTTCGTAACGTGTCGCTCGAACAGAGGAACTCACACGGAATAGAAAAAGCCACGGATTATGTAACGCTGAATTCAAACGACCTCACGAGGTCACGTTGTCATCGTGGGAAGTCAAGAGCCCAATATGTCTGGAGTCCGAGTGGCTCCGGTCACAGAGACTGTGTTGAGCAGTGGAACGGTGTGTTTACATCGTTACTCGGTCAAACTCAGCATCGTTAGCAAAAATACGATTCAATATTCACGTCATGAACTTAAGATGGAGGCCATGCAACGTCCAAAATACTCGCCGATAACAAATCTGATGAGAAGCATTTCTGTAGCTTCATCTTTGAGATAAGGACCACGGTCTGCTCTGCAAGTCCAACATCAAACCGACTTGGTCCGTGTGCTCAGTGGATGCACGTTGCTCTCCGACGGCTGAGTGCAGCTGTAGCAGACTGATGATCTGCACGCTGGACCTGGCAGCGTTTCACACGCTTCACCAGAGCCTGCTGGCAACACCTCCTTCTGTTTTGATGCTTAGTGACGGTTGGCAAACAGCTTTTAGGTGAATTACTGCCACCTTCTGGTGAAATGTTTTTGTGTTTGACCTTCAGGGCCACCATAGACGTCAGAATAACAGTTACAGTAATAACAGTGGTTCTATGAATTTCTGATGGCTGCAGCATTATAAAGTCACCGTGGCATTTTGCTTTGTGATCTCAGGATTTAAATAATTACTGTAAAGATGTAAAATGCTGCTTCGAAGGTTGTTTTCTTCCCTTTACCTGGACTTTACCATCACGCTCCACATAACTCGGCCCCTTGGGTTGTTTCTTTCTGACGCAGCTCTGTGGTGGGTCTGAACACGGCCTTGGTTATGCAGATTTATCACATTTACAAGACTTTCTTTCTTGTAAACACAGATATGATGACAGGAAAGAAAATGCTGTGAACCTCTTGGGGTAGCGGTCTAACACACGGGCAGGAAGTCCAGATTATCAGTTTCTATTTTAAACTGACGAAGACCATGTGGCTCAAACTGCCCGTCGCCTCCGATAGAAGTTTTAATTCACAAGAACTTCGACTCGTCAGTTATTTTCGTACAATCTGTAAAGAACTGTTCAGTCTCATCCAAGCTGTTGTTCCACTCGATACTCCACTGACAGGTTCGGGTCTTTAAACATTAGACAGCTTCAGAAAAAACACACCATCTGTGTGAAGACAGGTGCGTGTGTGTGTGTGTGTGTGTGTGTGTGTGTGTGTGTGTGTGTGTGTGTGTGTGTGTGTGTGTGTGTGCGTGTGTGTGTGTGTGTGCGTGTGCGTGTGTGTGTGTGTGTGTGCGCTGCACGCAGGGATTGGTTTAGTTTGAACAAAACTTCAAAGACCACACAACTAACTTGACGGACTGAAATCCACTGGAATCCATTCAAGAGAAGAGAACTGAGACCGTCTTCCTGGAACTCCATCAAATATCTAACGGAGGGAGAATATTTAAGGTTTGAAATTTTCTTTTAAGTTTCTTAGACAAAACCCCCCCAAAAAAACATTTCAGTTGTGCTTGACTGATGTAAACGTTAGCAAGCCAGAAAGCTCCAGTTACTGCCGTGAACGCAGCGAATTGGTTTAAAAAGAGCTAAATATGCTTTAACATCCAATTTATTTAAATCTAAACCAATGATTTCATCTGGGAAACGCTGTATTGGCTCAAGAGATTCACTCCAGAGCAAAAGTTATGCATTTTAAAATGGAGAGTACGTCATCGTGGACGTATAAACAAACCAGCAAGTGAACGCACCACAACATCTCACCTGTTGTCATTCAGTGATTACAAATGTAAAAGACTGCCGTGTCACAGGAAATGAATAAATCAAATCAAAGATAATAATCGGGGTCTTTTATGATCGCTCTCTTCTTCCTAATTGTCCCACCATGACAACAGGTGCCTTCGCTCCTTGTACGATGCTCTGCTCTCTGATCTGTGGATTTACAAGCATCTATTTCTCACTTGGTTATTAAAGTAAAAGTAATAATCGGGGGCGCACGGCGTTTGAACCTGCGCAGTCTCTATGTAGGTCAGGTGGCGTGCACTCGCTGTGAACCCGGAGAGACAAAACAGCCCAGTCAGCATTCTTGAGTGGAAAAATCCCAATCCCATTTGTGCTGGCTCGGCAGGAAATGACCAGATATGGGCGCGCCACCTGCCCATGGTGAACAAAGGGGGCGCTGTTGTCATGCCAACGAAAACAAAGATGAAGGTAAAGGGAAGTTCCCTGAAAAGTATAAATAGAAGGAGTCGTAGAAAGTTCAGGAGTGCAGATGTTTGTTTGTCATTTTATTTGTTTGTGTGTTTTTGCACAATAAAAAGTTTCGTATCAGATTTTGGAAAACTTCAGCGCCTCGTTTCTGAGTCGTCTGAGTTTTTCGAGAAGGCGAGCGGTCCAGAGCCGACGATGTACTCTAGAAACCTTTCATGACGTCTTTTCATATCATGTGCTTCTGTTTCTACCTGAATCTTTTCTACTTCCTTCCTCTGCAGCATCTCTGCTGCCGCTCACAACACCGGCCGTAAAAACACATGAAGAGGGAACACGCATTAGCACACGCATTAGCACACGTTAAACACGCTTCAAGTGTTGAGCACATGAATACACTGAACTCACTCCTACATATATACATGCAGGGATTTAAGTGTCCTGCACGGGCAGAAACTCCCGTATAAAACTCCACACAGTGAAGTGCAGGGTCACAAAGAAACAGATGGAGCTCACTCCACCTGCATCACCGCCGCTCATATAAACAGCAGCTTTTATTGGAGAAGCCGAGCTCCCGAAGTTTAAGGTGCGGCAGTAAAGCTGCGATCCATCGCTCCCTTCAGCGCTTCATTTAAAGGCAGGAAGCCGCGGAGTTTTATTCGGGGCTGTTTGGAGTTAGTGCGGTTATTGTTGACAGCAGGACATCCGGAACAAAGTCACAAATCACCGGCCGCTGAACACGCACACGTTTCAACTGAAAACCACCGCGTGAACGATAACTCACTGCTTTAAATAATGAAGCAGACGGTACTTCAGAGGGGGAGGGAGGGTGGAGGGAGGGTGGAGGGTCCAGGGTGGAGGGTGGGGTGTGGAGGGTGGAGGCTCTTTGTGCTACAGCTGTAACCATGGATACCCTCACATCTGCCCATTTCCAGCTGCTATCATCAGCACATTTCCGTCCACTTCCTCCAAGTTCGTTCGTTCGGTTTCTTCTTCTCGACTGACGACATTTTTCATCACGATCTCTATAAAGTCCAAATATTCATGAACCAAACTGAAGCGCTAAAAGAAACATTATTTCCTAATTCTAGAATTATAATTTCATCTTTAATTTCGATTTAAAGCTGAAAGAAAACTGGCCCGAAGGTCAGCGGTTCTACCAGAAATGAATGGGACAGATTTGTTTCTTTCCAATTGTTAAAATCGAGTCACAATTAAATCTTCCGCGACTTCTTCTGATTGGTGGCGATGCAGAAATCCACCGACCCTGAAACGCTGCGTTCATTACCAGTCGGCGTTTAACCTCCAGCGGTTGTTTACACGGGGAGCGCCGTCTCCTCATTATCTGTGGTGCGTTCGAGTGCCTCTGGATGAATGAGCGAGAGTCAGATAGAGGACGGCGTGTCGTCACGGCGACGCGTCGCTCACAGATACCGTCTG
>NW_027185412.1:464951-469951 GCF_022577435.1 Embiotoca jacksoni
TTCTTACAGCAATCAGTTCAGTCCAGGAAGTCGAAATCATGAACGCGAATTCAAGCAAACTCAGCAATATTTGAGAGCTTGCAGGTTTTTTTTTAATTCCCGAGATTTATACGCAAAAAATATCATCAACAGAATCTGAGCTGAAAAGTATTAACGGCAGCAGAGAACAAAACGAGCAGTTTAACAGCTGAGGTTGGACGAGGAGCTGAGGGACATCCAACAGGCACAAACAGGAAGTCGCTCTCGGTAACTAATGGTGTGTGTCTCATTTCAAATTTAAAGCATGTTACCCAAACAGGGCCACACTAGTGAGAGCCTCGGGGAGGCAGCAGAAACATTAAGACTGCTCTGCAGCACATATTTTAGCTTAACATGCCATATGGAGGGCTGTTCCATTAGACCCTGATGAATACTGCCATCACTGAGATGCATTGGTTACACAAAGTTGTTGAAATGTTTCCCATTCATTTCATCTAAAAACAATGCCTTTTAATCATTGTCATTTTAAGTTTCATTTTTCACTCCTTGCAGCAGCCAAAATGTTGCAGTTTGTCTGTTCCAGCTTCTGAAATGCTGCTATTCAGCTTCGGGGGTTTCGTCCGGTGCAGCGACGTCCTGATCTACCTGTTAGCTGGTCAGAGCAGCGACACGGCTGACACCAGAAAACACAACTGTTCTCAGCACACGGCGAGGAGGGGGAGAGGGAGGTGCAAGCACGACTCAAGGTGAAGTCTTAAAAAAGGAAACGGGCGGAGAGGATGGAGAGGATGGAGGTGACCCCCGAGTGCTCCAACAGAGGACCGCCACAGGAGTGTCAGCTACCGCCGGTTAATTCCAATCAGCGGAGTGATTTATGGTTGAATCTACACAGACTGGAGAATACAAATGAGACGTAGTCTCCGGGTGGAAAAAAAAGAGAATGCAGAAGTGCCTTAAAGTGCAATACCACTGAGGGGCCACTAGGGGCTCTCTAATAGAAAAAGTTCCCTCCTGACATACAAAGTCAGTTAATGTCCTCGTGGTGTCATTAGATAAACTTCCTCCTTCTGGAAATAACTCCAGTGTTCATGACATATTTAGGACTGAAACATGGCTATGTCTGGTTTGATTGACAGGCCTGTGGTGCAGTTAGGTTTCCACTGTCAGAGGGCGGGACATAGTATCATCAGGTTTCCAATCAGACCAGTCAGATCCACCGTGTCTGATTCCACCGTGTCCCTGGTGATTTTAAAAGTACTGTTTTGATCAAACCCTTTTTTTTTTACTTTCTACACCCAAGTAAAGATTATTTTTCTTTACACAACCAGTTGATGTGGCTGCGTATCTTTCTACCCGCCGCCGCCTCCCTTGTGTGTGTTTTCGTGGACTCCTGAACCCGACCAGCGGGGCAGAACTTACGGAGCTCGAGGCCCAGTGTGACAGCAACTTCCTTCTATTTGTGTCCCGCGGCCTGCAGGCATCTCTACAGGAGCACAGCCTTAACCAACCAAACCCCTCCGCTGTCATACCAACACCTCCTCCTCCACCCTCACCTGGGTCACACACACACACACACACACACACACACACACACACACACACACACACACACACACACACACACACACAACAAAACAAGTGTTTGTTTCCCTCGATGGAGATGATCTTCCCTCCGACTGGACACCACGAGACGGCCGGCTGCAGCTGCTCGGGATTCCTTGAATGAATTATTGATCATTAAAGATGAATTAATTGTTTGCACCATGATGTGTAACTCTGCAGCCTCCGTTCAGAGAGTCGAGGGAGGAATCACCAAAATGACATATGATCATGATAATCAGGTAAACTGCACATTTCCCCCCCCCGAAAAACATCTGCTGTTAACATCTGATTTAGTTAATATAGATAAAGTTTAGATAAAAGAGACTGAATAACACTTAAATAAAAACTCATAAACGCCGTCTGAACTTCACAACTATATTTATTTGTATAATAAAATATTAATACTTGGCATCTGCCACACAAAACACACAATATTTGCTGTAATGTACCCAGCAAATAACCACGACAAACCTGATGAAGCCCAACAGGAGACAAACGGCTAATCAATCAATCAATCAATCAATCAATCAGATCACCAACCAGTCAGATAATCAATCAATCAATCAGGCTATCAACCAATCAGATCATCAATCAATTATATAATCAATCAATCAGATAATCAATCACTCAATCAGATCAGCAACCAGTCAGATAATCAGTCAATCAAATCATCAGCCAATTAGATAATCAATCAATCAATCAATCAATCAATCGACCAATCAACCAATTAGATCAGTAGCCTATCAGATCATCAATCAATTATATCATCAATCAATTAGATGATCAATCAAATTATCAACCAATCAGATAATCAATCGGTCAATCAATCAGATCATCAACATATCCGATCATCAATCAATTATATCATCAAGCAATCAGATACTCAATCAATCAGATAATCAATCAATCAATCAATCAATCAGATCATCAACCAATCAGATAATCAATCAATTGTATCATCAACCAATCAGCATTTCAGATATTTGAAGTTTTTCGGAGCGATGAAATGTTTGACGTCCTCATTAAAAACAAAACTGTTAATTATCAGAATCAGTGAATCAGTGAATCTCAGATGTTTGAGTGATGAAATGAAACAGTGAATAATAATTGTAGTTATTTGCAGGTTGTGTGATGGATTGAGAAGAAGTCACGGAGCTGAGAGAGTCGCAGCTTCATCCGGCCGACAGCCGGTGGGAAGTTCCTCCCTCCGGTTCTCACGCCAGTCTTTTCTGGTCCCGGAGAAGAAGACGGTCACAGTTTGACAACGGTCCAATCCTCCACAGAGCGCTGACGGGATTACCACACTCAGAGACGTCACGCTACTTTGTGATATTAGATGGGATCAAACTCTGCGAACACAAACACGGGATATCAAATGGAGCTTTTTGTAACTGTTGCAAATGTTGACTTTGATGTGACGGAGAGCTCGTTTGGATGACAGCAGAAAGAAATGAAGAAAAAATAAAAACACATGATAGTGAGGCGGCTTCTGGAATCTGGGGGGGGTGGAGGACAGGAGGGGGAGGGTGGAGGACAGGAGGGGGAGGGTGGAGGACAGGAGGGGGAGGGTGGAGGAAAGAGAGGACGAGGAGGACGAGGAAAGTCATGGAGACAGAACAGAGAGAGACCGAGGAAGGAAAAGAAAGACGGACTCCATTTCTGGACCTGACTGACTGTTTCTAAAAGAGTTCGTAGCTTCAGGTCTGTAAAATGGTTCTGATCCAGAAGTGTCTTCAGCTGCAATACCAGCGAGTGCCACTAGAGGTCGGCTCCAAAAAGCCTCCGGCTCCATAGACTCCCATTCAACTTCTCTCATCAAATCCAAAGTGAATAAAATGTGTCCATCAGTTATCTCGGTGTTGTTAGCTAAAGTCACTCCTTCTTATTAGTTTTCTGGAGGTCCATCTGAAAATAATCCCTCATTCATTAGAAAAGAAGATTCAAGAAGACCTGTTTTTGGGGGCGTGTCTGTTTGATTGACAGGCCTGTGGTGCAGTCAGGTTACAGCTATCAAACTGGCAAAGATGATGACAAGACAGAATCTGAACTGGAGGCTTCATTGGTTCACAAACCAACGTGGGACAGACGAGAAGAGACCGGAGACGTGAGCAGGGTTGCACAAAGCAGATGCTACCCAGGGACACCCCCCTCCTCCTCCACCTCCCCCTCCACATCCACCCTTCTGTCCTCAGTTACTGAGTCCAGTTGATGCCCATTTGTCCCCTCACCTCCTCCTCCCTTATCATCCATTCCTCCTCCATCCTTCCCTTCTTATCTCTACAGAGATCCTCCTCCTCCCTCATTATCCTTTATATTCCTCCCTTCAATCACCGAGGTTTTTTTTTTTTAATTAATATTGTGCTAACACCATTTAAATGCCATGTTCAAACTTACCAAAGCATGTAAATGGGAAACACATTTCTTTCTTTCACTTTCCATTTCCAAAATTAAATTTGTGTTTTCTTTATTTCCTTTTCTTTCCCAAAACCTCCCTTCCTCACATTTCTTTTCTTGTTTGCCCTTAACGGTTCAGTCTGTAGGATTTAGGAGGATCTACAGTTAGAAATGAAATAAATACTTATAATTATGTTTTCTTAGTGTGTAATCTTTATTTCCTTTATATCTTAGAATGAGCCCTTCATATCTGAATAGGTATCTACATAGGGAGTATTTTCTACAGGAGCCCAGAAGGGACAAACCAAACACGGCCTCACCGTAGATTCTCTGAACACTCGGAGGAGGATGCCCTTTAAAGTTTCTTGAACTTTTCAACTTTCATCCCTCTTTCTTCTGAGGATCCTTCTGTTCTATACGTTACTGCCCCCCCCCCCCCCCCCATATCTTCTTTTCATCCATCTTGAACTTCTTTCCTTCCCCGGTGACCTCCTGCAACCTTTCCTTCTATTCTTCCGTCTCCATCCTCCATCCTCCCTCCTCCATCCTCCGTCTCCACTTCCATCCTCCATCCTCCCTCCTCCATCTCCACCTCCATCCTCCCTCCTCCGTATCCATCCTCCCTCCTCCATCTACACCTCCATCCTTCCTCCTCTGTCTCCACCTCCATCCTCCCTCCTCCATCTCCACCTCCATCCTCCGTCTCCACCTCCATCCTCCGTCTCCATCCTCCCTCCTCCACCTCCCTCCTCCCTCCTCCGTCTCCACCTCCACCTCCCTCCTCCGTCTCCTCCCTTTCCCTCCGTCTTCACTGTCTTTTCCCTGTTTCAACGCGCGGCTCTGCGGGCGCCTTGCGGCGGTCCTTCCTCTGGCAGACGAGAGGTGACATCGAGCAGACAGCGGGAAAGACAAGTATGAGGAGGAGGAGGAGGAGGAGAAGAAGGAGGGGGGAGGAGGAGGAAGAGGGGGCAGGGAAGGGTTGACGTGTCTGACAGGAACAATGAAACCAGACAAGACAGAATGAG
>NW_027185412.1:479951-549951 GCF_022577435.1 Embiotoca jacksoni
TAAGAGTGGAATTACGAAACCTGAAACAGCCACGCTGGTTTCACAATCCGAAAACCCAGAAAATTAAAAAATGATCATGTATGTGACTGTTTATCAATATTCATATTTTAGCATGGGCAGTTTGGCAGGAATATTTGGTTTGTGATGTCACACTAAGCCCCGCCCACTGGTCGCTGATTGGTCCGTCCTTCAGAGCGGCTGGAGCAAACCTTCATACGTACAGGATTTCCACTACAACCACAGAGAAGTCTGAACTGACCCTCGTCCACACCAGAGCACCAAACCTGTTTCAATCTGCTGCTGAATAGTTCCCAACAAATGCACTATTTCCTTCTTCTCGTGCAACATTTGCTGAAAAAAACTCCACAAACCACATCAGAGAACGACGGCAACAAAGTTTGAGCTGCTCTGAGTTCGTCGGTGAGCTGAGGTCTTGTCAATCAATGTGGCAGTCGGCAGTCAGCATCAATCCTGCTCTGAATTTTGTTGAGGAAGCGACCTTTTTGTTCACCTTTGGATCAGGGATTGATTGTTTGATTCAAAGCCGTGGATCCTGGGTGAATACCGCAGCGCAGGCAGACAGAAGAGCTTCGGGGGGAATAAATCTGGAGGTGTTCGTCGGCTTCCAGACATGACAACCCTTCTGCCCTGATCTGAACCGCTCCAGATAACAGGTGACTACTTCTGAAATAAAATACAAAAATAAAAAGACAGGGAAGGAGCCGCAGATATAAAAAAGACGAAGAAACCAAACAAAAAAAATTCACAGGAAAACAACAGTGAGAAGGATGAACACGGAGACGAAGGAAACAAGCAAGTCGTTCAAGCCGAGTAGTGAAATATTCTCTGATTTCAGTTGCTCTGTGAAGATTTGCTGTTTTCTTCATTTCATACCTTCGCAAATTGACTTTCTTTTGGTTTTGGACTGTTGGTCTTAAGACAACAAGCCAATTAGTCCCAAATACTGTTCACTCTAAAAGATTGAAAGATGAGGAGTCATGCCGACCCGGTGACTCCATTTCCCCGGCGGAGCAGCTGGTCGTTCAGTCCGTCGCTGCCTTCCTCCCGTTTACAGCTCACGGTGTCTATCGGCGTCTCCAACCATTGATTGATCCGAACATCGGAGGTGTCGGACGGGCTTTGAGGTCAGATACGTTTTTCCACACCAAAACTCAGAGAACCTCTCCCGGAGCGGACTCTGGGCATCGAGGGGGATCATCGCTTCGAAACAGAAAGGGGACAAGCTGAAGAAAATGATCCCTCCTTTAAAATTAGGGAGCTAGAATTCAACTTCAGGAGTAAAAGGTCCAACATTGCGCGGTCGGGAGCTCCTGGAGCTGCAGCGGAAACATGGCGGTTTATATTTAGAGCTTTTTTTTTTCATTTTTACCAAAAAGCAAAACAGAATTGGATCTCAAGA
This sequence comes from Embiotoca jacksoni, assembly GCF_022577435.1. Classification (NCBI taxonomy): domain Eukaryota; kingdom Metazoa; phylum Chordata; class Actinopteri; family Embiotocidae; genus Embiotoca; species Embiotoca jacksoni. Next base: position 481,372 of record NW_027185412.1, read on the forward strand.
GATGATGCTGCTGAGTTATAAGGTCAAATAAAAACACTTAATATTCCTCCGCTGTGCCTGTTTATCTGCCTGCAACTCGGAGGAATCGCTGCGTTGTTTTCAAGGGCAGGTTGGAGCTGAACATCGGCAGCAACGTGCGCTAAATAACCACCGGACACGAGCCTGAACGCAGCCTGCTCGGCTCGGTGGTCGCAGCGGGCCGGCGCTCAAAGACTGATTAAAGACGAGGATGCTTTATTAGCCCCCGCGCCTCCATCGCAAACACATCAGCGGATCAGAGTGTGGACTCGGGCTAATGTGGAAACACATTAAGGTGCAGTTTAACCCTCGTAGTTGTATAAAAAGAGATGAACATGACCGCCGGCCGGGGGGAGAAAGGTAGACGCTATTGATCCGACAAACAACCTCCATCGGTCTGCAACTAACAGTTAGTCTTTGAGGGCATCTTCCACCGACACCCTGCTGACTGATGCTTCTCCAGCGAAGGAAAGGCCGTCTTATCGATCAACCCCCCTCCCACAAAAAAAAAGTGAGCACTCACAACTTCTCAGCACTCACAATATTGTGTCTGAGAGCTGTAATTTAATTTCACCTGCTTACTGTGCAATAAAAGGTGGGACGAGCCGCGGAGTCCATTACAAACTACGACCAAGACTTTGGAGCAGTTCAGGAAACGAGTTCGTTTAATAGACGCAACGCCTCGTCTCCACCAGGAGAACCCTCCAGTTGGTCTGACAGTCCGTCGGGTTTCCCGCCCGCTTGTTGAATGACGGAGGACAGAAATGATCCGAGCTGTGAACTCGACGAGCGATCTGAAACACAGCAGCCCAGAGAGGTAACGCTCCCGGCTACCGATGACCTCCGACCCCGCTCACATCCATCTCAGCAAAAATCTTATGAAAGAACAGAAAAAAAACATCTAGTTTCAGTGTGTTGTGAAGAATCTGAAGCATCGTGATATTTTATTTCTCAAAACAATATTCCTTTACATGCAGAGATTCGTTTCATTTCCTCTGCTTTGATTGGTTCCTCCAGAAATATGTGTTGAATGAACATGAATTAAACAGCCTCTAAAGCTCTTCTGTTGACAGCTGATGTCGTCCTTGTTTCTATATTCCAGTCACAGACGGTCTGTTCTGGAAACATACGCAGCTTTTAGGACCTTTTAGGACCTTTTAGATAATAAAAGATGAATTAAAAGTCTGTTCTCTTTTTCTTTATTTGTTTCTTAGAAGTCTTAAATATAAAATCCTGGAGGGACTGATTACAGGGACTGTTATAAATACAGAACTGTTCTGACTGCATTCAAACCTCTTTCACTCAGATTTTATACATTTAACGGCGTCTTGATCCGACGATACTTTTCCTCGACTCTGTGGCCTAATGACAGATATCGTATGGACCCTGGTCCTCGGTGCTCTCTGCCTTAGGATGCATTTAAAAAGCTCGTCCAATCATTCTGCCACATGTAAGCGGTCTTTTAACATGTTTGGTTTAGACCGAGCTGACGAATGCTTCAACGCTCTCTGCACCTCCTCGTCATCGAGGAGTGGGAAGGAGAGGCGTGCAACGCCTTTACCGCAGATACTCACCAGACAGAAGAGAAGTTAAAGAATAATACCAGATGATGCCGGGAGCGTTCCTCTCAGTAGGAACCCAACAATCGCTTTCCCGCCTCATCATTTGTTCTCAGACATTTTGCAACGCAAACATTCAGCAGATGATTGACAGTAAACATGAAGCTTGTTTGAGCTGCGTTCACACGTCCGGACCGCTCGCTGAAACCCGGGAAGTTCTTTGAATGGATGCAAAACACCCCGATCGCTGTCGTCCTCCGTTTACTGTCCATCACCCGACACCCGAAGGCAACGTCTCCCGTCACACAAATAAACCTGTTGTCATCTTTTCTATTTCACTCAAAGCAGGTCACAAGTTAAACTCCATGAAAGTCTCGAGTCTCCATTTTATTCTGTTCCCTTGAAGGGATATGCGAAATGAAAAACAACAACGTAACGCCACTACGTTGAACTACAGCACAATTACGTCTGTTTTCTGTTTTGTCGATGTTCTTGGTTAAATAATAAAGATCACCTGATCATGTTTACTTTTGGAAAACGAAATGAAAAATCTCACCACACACACGAGGCTGAAGATGTGAGCACCGAATCATGAACGTAAAACTTCCCACGCTGAACATCGAGTGTGAACATAATCCGGGCGGCGACGACATTTTCCCACCGCAGCGTAATCAGGAACGTGAATTTGGGTCATTTAAATGTAATTTCTCAGAGCTGTTTGTTTGGAGAGCGACGAACTCGTCACGTCTTCAGCTGAAGAGATCGCCTCAAACCTTCAGAGCTTCTGACGTCCGAGAGCACTTTGCCCCCCCCAGCCTCCTGGAATAATGAGTGAGTAATGAGGCTCTCCGGGGACCCACGGAGATAAACCGTGGGGCTCCTCAGTGCTCACACACCAACTCACCTTCACTCTTTACATTTCATGATGACCTGAAACATGAAAGTGTCGAGGAAAAGTCCAGAATTTGCATCATATTTAAGTTGTAATTTGAAAGTATTTAATGATCGGTGCTTCGGGGTGAGCAGGTTTATTTGAATGAGTTATAATCACAGCTGCATTAAACAAACACGGAATCTAAAGCTGGATTTCACCTTTTTTTTTTTTCTCTAATTTAAAATCTTTGAAGCGACGATATATATTTAATAGCTGTAAATGTAGTAAAGCTGTCTGTCGGGGATGAAGCTGATCATTTCCTGTCTTGTTTGTACAGTGTAGGTGGAGTTATGGGATGGAAGACTTCCGGTGGAGAAGACAACGTGTGTTTTTGGCTGCGGAGCGTTCAGATGCCTCGAGCGGAGACACGGCGGCTACAGCCAAGTGATTCACGCTGGATAAAAATACAAACTTCACTTTTTAAATGTAGGACAGACTAGATATCCTACTGGCCTCCTCCAAAGGTCAGTCAGCTGCAATTCTTGTGTATTTCAAAACTGGACGACCTCCATCTTTAAAACGCTGAAGTATCGCAGATCGTTTCAGCACGTTGGACCTCAGCGTTCAGGAACAATTCAGTTCACACACACACGCCATCCGACCACGTCATAGATAATTCAATCCATGGCCGGGAGGGAGGGGGAGACGGGGGAGGGGGGGGCTGACATGGTGCCAGACTTTGTGTTCCCAAACAAACGCAAGTACGACGACAGGAAGTCTGGAAATGTGCGAGGCAGTTGTCGCCTCTCATTTGCCGTTCGTGCGGTCGGAAGCCGCTCGGCGAGTCGATGGCGGCGCTTCTCCTCCTCTCACTTCACTTCACCGTCTCACCGTCTGAGAGACGGATGGAGGACCGCAGGACAGAGGACGGAGCAGAGGACGGAGGGAAAGACGGACACAATCAGAGCGGAAGAGCAGGCCGAGGTGGAGGAGCAGGTGACGGAGATCAGGAGAGAAGGTGTGTGTGTGTGTGTGTGTGTGTGTGTGTGTGTGTGTGTGTGTGTGTGTGTGCGTGTGTGCGTGTGTGCGCGTGTGTGTGTGTGTGTGTGCGTGTGTGCGTGTGTGCGTGTGTGCGCGTGTGTGCGTGTGTGCGTGTGTGTGTGTGCGTGTGTGCGTGTGTGTGCGTGCGTGCGTGTGTGCGTGTGTGCGTGTGTGCGTGTGTGCGTGTGTGCGTGCGTGCGTGCGTGCGTGTGTGTGTGCGTGTGTGCGTGTGTGTGTGTGCGTGTGTGTGTGTGTGTGTGTGTGTGTGTGTGTGTGTGTGTGTGTGTGTGCGTGTGTGTGTGTGCGTGTGTGTGTGTGTGTGTGCGTGTGTGTGTGTGTGTGTGTGTGCGTGTGTGTGTGTGTGTGTGTGTGTGTGTGTGTGTGTGTGTGCGTGTAGACTGTTGTTGTTGAGTGGTTTTCTGCTGCTCGTCTGTTACTCAAATGTTCATCTTTTCCAACGTGGATCTGTTGAGCTGGATAAATGATGAGAGTCTTTATTTAGATTTTTAAGAACCTTCCTTTTAATCACCGCTAAAAGAAATACAAAAATAAAAATAAATAAACAAGGCTGGTTAAAGCACTAACTTCCTGTTCAACTACCCTAAAAGAAAAAAAACACTTTTCAGAGGAAATTTGTCATTAACACCAAAAGGAGAAATGTAACATCTGTGCTGCTTTTTCAACCGAAGCTTGTAATACAGCCGTTAGTCCACCAGGGGAAACTGTGTCAGTCCTGTGTTTGTTTGATCCAATCACACCCGACGTGGACTTCATCAGGAAGGTCCAATCCAGGAGGTGAAAAGTTTGTTGTCTCGTTTTTGTTCCTAACCACGTGGGTTTTGTACGTGGTTCTGTTTTCCTTTAAAGCGCAGCGTGTAACAGACACGCTGCCGGAGAAAAGCCAAACGTGCGATAGCTACGCCTGCTATAGTCTCGGCGTGACAATAACACATTTCGCTTATATGGGCGGGCGTGTCTATTACACGCTTTGTCGTGATACCGAGTTGAAATAAATAACAGATAACGGGGGGAAATGGTGTAAAACAGAAAAGCTGCAAATACGAAGTAATTTCTTTGATGTTTCAGAAGTCGTGACTATAAAATAAAGAACAAAAAGTATTGAGCCATCGTCACCAATTACCTTTTAGGTCTCCTGTGTTACCGTTCTCCATCTTCCGTCATGATTTATTCAGGGAGAAAAAAAGGCAGTTTCTTGCACATTAAAGTGAATCCTTATCCACTGGATTGAATAAAGTGAATTAAACTCTGTTGGACTTAATCTAATGAGATTAACAAGGCATTTCTAATCCACAAACACCCAGGACTTTACAGCTGAAGAAAGCCCTTTTCTTTTTCTTTTTTTTCAGCAAAGCAGCCTTGAAGACGATTTCACTGCACTGAAAAATATCTTTACCTCAAAGTGACTTTCATAGTCAGCATCTAAACGGTTCATCCTGTGCTTTACAAATGGCATTGGATGGTAACGTCTATGATAATACCTTTAAAATGTCTTCTTTTACTCAAACTTTGACTGTAATCCTGTCAGATCTGTCTGTTGGCGGTTTTTTACGAGTGAAGCCTGAATATCACCGAGTGTACCGACGGTGTTTTATCTAATACGATCAGCAGCACTCCGTCTCCTCCTCGAGCCGCCTCCTCCACCGTCACCGAAACAACATTAGCATTTTTATGGCACAGCCGCGGTACACAAATGTCATCATGATTTCTGATAGCGGCTTATATTACTCTCGTTAAGGCGTCGGGCTTCAATAACACTCTCCCTGGATGGAAATATAACCAATTGATGTACTCTTTGTATTCCATCACGGGCAAATAAATTCAGGGCCGTGAGTCAGTCAGCTGATATCAACAACCGGGTGATGAGTGTATATCAGGAAAACACAAGGTCACAGGTTAGATGGAATTGAGTAGTTTATGCTGCTATCATCTGGTCAAATAAAATGTAGTTTCCCTCGTTTTTTTAACCAGCACCTGGTATCAATTCGACGCCACGTCCAGGAGGTGGCAGTAATGCACCTAAAAGCTGTTTGCTGTAAGATAAGAAAAGAAGAAGAGCACGTTACTGCTGGATGTCAATAGAAACGTGAGTGGAGCAACGAGATCACACGCTGCAGTGCTGTAATTATGACCAATGAGTATATATGTATATATATATATATATATAGGAGGATAATCAAAAAAAAGACTGTGATTGGTTCTTAACAAGGCTCCATTGATCCTCCTGTTTCATTATCTCCTCGCTGCTCCTCTGTTGCCATCTTGACCTCTAACCGGGAAGGTTTCCCCTCCTGTAATTATCTCCGGCCCGAGTGGCCAGATAGGAAACACGCAGTGAAACGTACGGATTACGGTTGGGAAACCAGAGCAGGTCTTCCTGCATGTGTGCACAACACTGAGACAACACTGCTGGAACGTGAGAGCAAGGAAACGCAGAGGTCGGGACGCTGCATGAAGTGAATGGAATCAGTTTTTAAATGGAAATTCACAATTATTTCCCTGTTAAACTTAAACAAATGTGTTCATAAAGAGTTGTTACATGATTTGTGTTTTTTCTATAAAATATAGGGAACAATGAGGCTTATTCACTAATATCTTATTAAAATTTGTTTTAATAAAGGTTCTGAGGAAAGTCTACACCAGATTCATGACATGACCTTAAACTATAGCTCTTATAAGAATGAATCTCATTGTCCTTTTGAATTAAAAGTGTCTGATGGTTGTTCCTAGTGAGCACGAAGAAAGACTGCAGATTAGAGACAAACGGAAACGATGCCGACAAGAAAACCTAAAGATGGTGGAGCACCGGACTCCAGGAAGCTGCAGCATAAAAGATACAAATCATTATTAGGAATGCAACACATGACACGTGAGCTTTAGAAAAGGAGACGTCTGCTGAGGAAGCTTCCGACTTTTCCGATTCCCTGAATGTGTAGTTTTGGTGCTCAGTGCAGCAGATGGATGGACTCGTCTTCATCATGGAGGTCATCCTTGTTTAATCTGTTGTTAAATGTAAAAAGCACCAGCTGACATCAAGTCTTCACTTTCCAGACGATATTTCTCGATAACGTCACCTGATCTGAGAACAGATCTCAGAATGTGAATCGCTGAGTTCATGCATCGTCTCTTTTAAACGTTTCCTTTCTTGATTAAGTTGCCGTCGGTGTCGGCGCTACTCGGGGAGTCATTAGTTAGAGGTGAACGGTTGAGCAGCTCCAGGCCCCAAATGAGCTGCAAACTGAATGTGAAATTAACACCGGTTCCACCCTGAGTGCTACCAACCACTCTGGCAAGTCACCAAACAAATCCGCAAACAAAACAACAACCGTTTCTAGAACAAGCAACATTTCTCCACCAACTCTGGGGTTGAAGGCGAGTTCAGCCTCGGGAACTAAAACTCGGTTTAGGTTGTGCAGATGGTTTAAAGAAGCCGAAGGACTGTTGAGGAGACCAGATGGAAACCACAGTTCTGGTGAAAAAAAGGTTTTACATTGACGGAAAAACATAAAATAACACACTACTTCTGCCCTTCACGAGAAACATCCTCATTCATCATTTAAGAGGTTGAACAACCAACCAACGCTGTTAGATGATTGTTTGGTCGTAGCGGCGGCTCTCAAACAATATCACCAAATATCTGGGTACTTTTGGGATAACAATTACAAAATACAGAAAAATATCTGATATTAACAAAATAAAGACGCAAAGACGACAGTCAGGAAGTTCTGAGTGGAACTCCTTCAAAATAAAAGAAGACGAGGTGCCAGTCCTGTTAAACACGGGGAGAAAACAAAGTGATACGATAACCGACAAATCGTTGTGATGTTGTTGTAATATGACGCTCAACGTCAACCAACAGCCTCGAGCTGCAGAGACAGGAAGTGTTTCAGAGAGGATGTTTTTTAAGTCTCACTCCGACCTGTTACTTTAAATTCATGAGCATGAACTGTGGATTATTGTTGACCCAGAAACCAAACATGGGAACCTCTGCCAACACAAACACACCACAACAACACACTGAATAATACTGGAATATTTGGAGACAGCCCTGTTCTTTTGTCTTCAGGTTGATCCGGCCCAGACTGGCTGCCACTCCAGAGACATTAGTCACATAGAGAGGTGAGCGTGTCCTCACCCCCTCCCCCACCTCCCTCAACCACCCCCCACCCACCCACAATGAGTTGTAAGGTTTTTCTAATGGGGTCAGCCGGCTCTGGTCTCATTCCACAGGCTGAGAATTATTTCTAGACGGCACCGCAGACTCTATCTGTCCAAACAGCCGGAGCTATTTCTGCCCACGCCGTCACGCCCGACAGATTATTACCGCGGCTACACTCAGGAACACACATCAAGGATTTATACAAAATAAAAAAAACACAACAACAACAAAAGCACACAAACAGTCGTTGCCATGAATGATGCTGGTCTCTGCAGGATGGAGCATCACATCCACACTCAAAGGATGAGAGCAGAAGCACCTTTATGAGGAGGTGTGTTTTTCTGATGACATCGGCAGTAATGAGAGGATCTTTAACCTCCCGCTATAATGACAATCATGATGGCTGAGGAGTGGAGACGAGGAGACGAGGAGAGAGGGACGGCACGGCGATGAGAGTAATGTCTTCCACCCGAGAGGTCGGGTTGAGAGCGGCGGGACACTGAAGGATGAGGAGCCGGAGCTGGAGGAGGAGGTGATGCAGGGGTCAGGGTGAGGCGAGGAGGAGATGTTAAAGGGGGTAAATGTGAGGTGGAGGATGCTGTGTGGGAGCGTGAAGGATAGGAGAGGCACGAAGGGCGGTGGAGATGAAGGACTGATGGATGGATGGAGGGAGGTTAGAAGGCTGTGGGGGAGAGGAGGGGGGTAACGGTGGAAAAGATGGAGGTGGTGAGGCAGAGGTGGAGGACAGGATGGACAGGTGACGGGACAAAGAGGGAGATAATGGAGAAGACAGACATCAAGAAGAGAAACATCATGAAATGTCATTCCACATGAAAAAAGTGAAGGAAAAGAGGAGAAGAAGAGTTGAAGAGGAGCGACAGGAAGGATGAAGGTGGCAAATGAAGGAATGGATGGAGGGTCAGAGAGAGAAGGAGTCACGGATGAGGAGGAGCCGATGAGGACAGGATGGAGGAGAGGTGTGGATGAACAGGCCAGGATGGCTCGTTAGCAACAATAACTCCTCATTTAATCAGAAAGTCTCCTGTTTTCATCTCCAAATAAAACTCTGTTCACCAGAGAAACAGGAAGTCACGGGTTTGTAGGAAATGATCTTCACATTAAAATGATGTGATTAAATGTTTGTGATCAAAGGAAGTGATTCCATATTACTGGATGTTAAATGAGTTTCCTCCACACGTCCAGTTGTCAGAGACGTCTCTTTGTTTGTTTCATCCAGCAGGTCTATGTGTTAAATGAACATGAATTAAACAGCATCTAAAGCTCTTATTTTGACAGCTGATGTAGTCCTTGTTTCTATATTCCAGTCACAGACGGTCTGTTCTGGAGACATACGCAGCTTTTAGGACCTTTTAGGACCTTTTATCTCCAAGTTCAATGAATACATATATTAAAAAAATATATTTCTGTCAAGTGCAGCATGATTATAATCAAAGGAAGTGATTATATATTTATTCCTTTATGAGATAGTGTTTAAAAAATAAAATAAAAAAAAAATCACATTTTTCTTTCTCGGATTCCAATTTTTTCGAACTCCCTCAATTTTAAAAACTCTCCGAGGACAAATTACTTCGCAATTTTTGGGAAAATCATCCTCAAAAATCAAACAACTTTGATCGCAACACAAAAAAGCGGAGTGAAATGATTTAAATGAGTTGTGATGGCATTTTACTCACTGACTACTGAGATTTAGTGACTTAGCAGACAACTTCTTCCTGATTCTGCTGACGTTGACTTCTGGGTAAACAGAACATTTCCATTACTTTTTCACACACTCCTAATCTCCACCTCCCATCTCCGTCTGAATTTTCCTCTTCACCCTTCAAGTGATCTGAAACACTTCGACACAGATGGCGAGCGTCGTCCCGAACAGAAGCAACAAATCCACCATCGCACCATCACGGCTCCTCGAGAGGAATAATCAGAGCGAGGGACGCTTCAAACCCTCCAACCGGAGCGCTTCCCCTTCCTCCGCCTCTCCTCCTCACGCTCCTCCTCACGCTCCTCCTCACGCTCCTCCTCGATTAAATACGTTACATTACGCTCATGTTACGTCAAAGAAATCGATTCAGGTACTTGTGTGATATTTCTTTAAGACTTAACGGGGATCTGATGCTGTCATCTCCGTGTCTACAGGTATATTTTCTTCACAATTACAGATCCTCCGGTGTTATTAATGTGAGACTGGCTGCTCCTCTCGCCGTCCCAGATTCTGGTGTCACCATCTGTTTTAAAAAACCTTCAGCGTGTACGACACCTGTGAATCCTCTCGCTCCGAGGTCCTCAGGGAGCTTCGCTCTCCGTCTCCTCTGAGATGCAGTGAAGGGAACACGCCTGATGATGGATGACCTCTATCAATTTTTCGGGTCGTGGGCTAGAGGACGGAGGAGCGACGGAGGGAGAAGGAGGAGGCGGAGGAGGAGGTGGGAGTAAGTTCACCGCTAAAGGAGGCGTTACAGAAAACTTTTCACTCTCATTCAGAAATAAATGCACAGAACAAGAATAAATAAGCGAGCGTGCATCCGGACATAGATGTTTATTTTACAGCAAACGGTTCTGTTGGAGGGAAAGAGAGTGGAAATGTTTTAGCCATCCATCAGTGAGGTCATCAACCATCAGTGAGGTCATCAACCATCAGTGAGGTCATCAACCATCAGTGATGTCATTGTTGGTTTGTGAACGTTATGAATCCTCCAGTTCAGATTCTGTCCGTCACCATCTTTGATAGTTCGGAGCGGTTTGGAGCAGGAAGTGACCATATTTGGACGAGCTGGGGGAGGAGCCAGCGGTGGATCTGACTGATCTGATTGGAAACCTGACGATACTACGTCCCGCCCACCGGTAGCTGTAACCTGACTGCACCGCAGGCCTGTCGATTGTTCATCATGACATCTTTAATGTTGTCTGAAGTCTGCAGCGTTCTTGTTCGTTCCAGTGCTCATCGTTCAGACGGTAACGTCCACCTGCAGCGTGAACCCTGCCGGCTCCACACGGGGACACGCAGCAGTTCAACAACACGCACGGGATTAAAACTAGATTAAAACGATGTGTTTCAGAACAGGTCGTTCCCTACGAGGTGAATCCAGCGTTTTAATCACAACCTGCCGAGGTGACACCGATGTCCAGAACAGACCTGTGATTAATTAATAGACGGTAATTAAGTCACCTCTTTGAACTAGCAGAGGTGGATCTGGACATGTCCTGAACCCCCACCTCCTCCCACCTCCTCCCTCCTCCCCCCCTCACCCACAGACCTCAGACCCAGCCATTAGTGTAAAAATAGTCATTGATGTTACGCTGCGACAGTTAGGAGCACAGCAGCTCGTACCGATGAGACGTTCGGTGCTCAAACTCTGCAGTCCGTCTCTTCAGTTTGACTTTACTCACCGTGAAGTCAATTTAAAATGTGTTTTAAATGTAATCATTTCTGAACGCCGTGGCGTGGAAGTTGTTTTTTCATTGTGCAGTTTTGTAAAAAAGAAAAATAAAGTACATCCTCCAAATTGCGGTTCCGGTTCAAGAAATCACAGCTTGTTTTTGTGTACAAAACACAATTTCTCTGAAATTGCAGTGTGCAAAAAAAAAGAAAAAAAAAAAAAAGACTTTCTTTTCTTGGTGACTGAATATAAAAAGAAATTTTTGCTTTAAAAACTGTTTCTCCAAAGTGGTTAGAGATTCTTTTTCTTGGTGTTAGACGTGTGGAAACGTTTGGAGACGTTCTGGTGACAGATGGGATTGTGGATTGTGTGCCGGGTCGCTGTCGTCTCCATGGTGACGGACGTAACCTCCTCAGCGCTGCTGATCCGTTTCAGGGAGCTGATGGCCTGCAGCGAAATCTCTGGCTCATGTGTATATATATATATACACTGTGATCTATATTAGGGAAAGACTCCAGTTATATTTAATGACATTTTTTTTGGGAGGGTTTTCACGATGAGGCTATATGTGCCTTTTTTAAAAAAACAATTATTATTCATATTTTGAAAAGCTTTTTGATGAATTGGTTGATTAAATAACAGTAGTTTTAAAGTGATCATATCAACAGGTATCAGATTACACCTCCACTGGCTGACTTCTCTCCGCAGGCCGCCATTAAACGTGAAGGAGCTGCGAAGTGCTGCTGACGTTAGAGGAATCTCCTCCTGCACGGCGAGTCGTCTCAACGACGAGACTTCTGGGAAGTCGAGGAGCATCTTTGTGTGACAGCGGGGGGGCGGGAGAGGGGGGGGCAGAGAGTTTTAATGGCACTCATCATAATGCCATCTTTAAACATTCATGAGCCACCTTACTATATGCATTACTGAATATTTTAAAAGCCACTTTTTCCAGTTGATGTGATCCGTCGGAGGCGAGCCGGCGGACGGCTCGGTGGAAAAGGTGCCGGCGTGTTCGCGTGCGACTGTTTGAAAGCATTTGGGTTTAAAGTGAATGCAGTTAACACGCTGCTGCACTCCCGGCGCCACAAACGTCTCTTACATAATGCTGGATAGTGTTTTAAAATGTATATTTTAGATATTAAGATTTATTTTTCAGGGTTGTTCATTTTATCTGTTGCTTATTTTGATTAGTTGTACATACAGTACTTTGTGGGGAATGCTGTGTTGCTCATTGATGCTGATTGTATTTAGACATGTTTTTATAAAGCTGCTTTGCTTGATTTTAAATCCTCCACTGACCCAATCACTTCTTTTGAATTTGCATGAACAACCGGCCATTAGTAAAGAGCCCTTTTCATATGAAGCGCTAATCAAAGTGAAGAGTTCAGCTGCATAAAAGGCTGGAAAAAACTAAAACATGGAGTTTGCCCCGACGTTTGTTACGTGTTTGTTACGTGTATTTCTTTTGCCAACTAAACCTTTGTGTCGAATGGACAGGTTGTTTCACTTTTTGCATGTATCTCCATTTGACTGAAATTTGTCCAATCCCTCTTTTGTTTCCCCATGACATCGTTTTGGGTTCATTTGAGTCAAGAATGGAAGTTTTGTTTCTGTCAAATTCAACCTTGTTTTTTCTTCCAAAAAGTCTGTTTGAGCAGACGAGATGACCAACCACCCAGAAAATGTAGCTGTAGGTTATTTCACATCTACATCACCGCCTCAGTGAAGACCAAACAGCTTTCAGATGAGCATTCATTGGCCGTCCTGCTTCATGAGGCGTAATACAGACTGACGGGAGTCTGACAGACTGTCTGTTGTTCCTCCGTGTGGCGAGAGTCTACAAGGACGAGAACTTCAGGCTGCAATATTCTTGGTGAAGAAATGTGATGTCTTGGTATTATGGGCAGCTGTGATCCTGTTTTAACTGCTCTGTTGGAAACCAGCAGGACTTTTGAAGGTTTTTGCTGTTTTCAAGTCAGTTTTGGTAAAAAACAAAAAATCAACATGAAATTTATTTTTTTATTTTTATTTTTTACCAAAAAATGACATTTGGTTCCGTTGCTGCACCTGAAAATCAGCTTTGTTTCCCCACTAACTTAATATGACAAACTATATATTTGGATTGAGACACAAAGCAGATTCATGACAGGCCTGCGGTGCAGTCAGGTTACAGCTATCGGTGGGCGGGACGTAGTATCGTCAGGTTTCCAATCTGATCAGTCGGATCCAGCGCTGGCTCCTCCCCCAGCTCGTCCAAATATGGTCACTTCCTGCTCCAAACCGCTCCGAACTATCAAAGATGGTGACGGACAGAATCTGAACTGGAGGATTCATAACGTTCACAAACCAACGATGACATCACTGATGGTTGATGACATCACTGATGGATGACGCCTGAGTGGACGGTACAGTAGAGTTGACTGTATATCAATATTTATTACTGAATACAGTATTGATATCCAAACTACAAGTTAAAAGTTCAGGCTGTTAACTGGGAAACATTTCAAACACGTATATGTGTGTTGAGAAACGTTCTCTTTCTTTGTCCGTTTACTTTCCCGGCTGAAAACAAGCCGCTTATGAACGTGTCTGTAAAGGATCTCTCAGGTCTCCTTCAGTCTCAGATGCACGAACATGGATTATCGCCGCCGTCCTCTAAAGCCTCCGAGTCTCTGAGCTGATGGCAGATAAATTGTTTCTCTGTTTGTTACCTGACAGGAATCAGCTGCATCCAAAAGCCTTTCAATATTTCATCAGTCAATTCTGGAAAATATATTCCATGTATTTATATTTTAATCTCCCTGCGTCTCCACTTTCCTCGCATGTCCCCTCGTCCCCTCGTCTCCTCCCTTCACTAACCCTTCATCTCCTATTTTTTTCCCGTTGCCTTCCCACCCCCCTTCTCTCCTCCTCCCCCGGTCCCCCCCCCCCCCCGTCTCTCCTCCTCCCCCCGTCTCTCCCTCCATATCTATCTGTCAGTGTGTGACAGATTAGCTCTCATCTCACCATTTAATGACCCGGCCTTACATGGAGACGCTCACCCATGAAACTCATTACATCAAACATGACATTCAGCGCTGTGTGTGTGTGTGTGTGTGTATGTGTGTGTGTGTATCTGTGTGTGTGTGTATCTGTGTGTGTGTATCTGTGTGTGTGTGACTGCAAAATAGCCGTCTTCTTTTTTGTTTGTGACACACACACACAGCACCATCGTTATTTTCTTTTCCAAAGGAGGGGTAATTTTATAATTGGCTGTTTGTAGTTCTGACCGACTGGCGTGCACGCATGCACACGTGCGCGCGCACACACACACACACACACACACACACACACACATAAACACACTGTGAATAGGAGTTTATGTGTTTTGTACTCCTCCTGACAAGGAAGTGAAAATCAGTCAATTAAAGAAGTGGTGTTTACTCCCTGTCATCCTTCTGTACTGCGCACACACACACACACACACACACACACAGATACACACACACACACACACACACACACACACACACACACACACACAGATACACACACACACACACACACACACACACACACACACACACAGATACACACACACACACACACACACACACACACACACACACACACACACACACACACAGATACACACACACACACACACACACACACACACACACACACACACACACACACAGATACACACACACACACACACACACACACACACACACACACACACACACACTCAAATGCTCACAAAACCCAAATCACATTCAATTATCAGCAAAAATATGAATAGATAAAAGATTTTGGGCACATTGAGACATGCAAAACAAACACTGATACAAGGAGCCTCACACACACACACACACACACACACACACACACACACACACACACACACACACACACACACACAGATAGGGTCTATTTTTATCTCACCGCTGACAGCCCCCTGTCCCACTGTTCACACTAAGCTGAGCCACGTAATTGGCTTCCATTTCTCCTCTCCCTCTGCTTCTCACTGTCGATCCCCAGCTTTAATTCTTCTCTTCGCTCCCTGCTCCTCCTACTCCTCCTCCTCCTCCTTCTCTCCCTCCTCCTCTTCCTCCTCTTCCTCCTCCTCCTTTGATATCCCTCCATCCTGTACTTTGTGGGAACCCCGGTGAGTTTGTGCGGTCGACGCTGAAACCAAGCTTCCATTTTCTGTCTCAGCGGGAGGGCTGAATCACAGTGTGTTTACTCGGATGGAGGAGAGTGGGAGGGGAGGGAGGAGGAGGGGAAGGAGGAGGAGGGGAGGGAGCTTTAAACAATACACAGACTGACATTTGAACAACTAAAATGATGATTATATGTAATGTTTTGTTGGATTTTCAGCTTTTTGCTGGTAAAAAGGATGATAAGTGATTCTAAATTAGATTTGTTCAATTCACAGCGAAAGGAACAGAAACCAGATCCAAAATGGAGTCTGCGATCAGATTCACACCTGTGTGCTATTGTTTTAAATGAAGTGAATTCAATTAAAACATCTTATGGGCTGCCCGAGATTCACATAGTGATAAAACTGGATTAGTATGTATAAAGTGAGGTGTTTAAAAATGCCCTTGTAATGTAATGACCGGAGAGGCAGTGTTTCCGAGAGGAGGCCTCATCCATTGCTCACATCAACAATCATGAAACATGAAGCAGGTTTAATCATCAGTTGAGATGTGTCAGCATGTGAACGGCTTCCGCCTCAGCTAAACAAGTTCCACAGGGAAACCCCGAGATTTCAAAACTATTTTAACCCCGTAAGCTCCGGGAAAATTACCACCAACAGGCAGCGAGGTCAATAGGAGGTCAATAGGTCAATAGGAGGTCAATAGGTCAATAGGAGGTCAATATGAACAACTTTGGCTCAGAGACACTGGAGACGGTTCTGAAACACGATAAGCTTCTCTGTTCAGAAATAGCTTCGTTCAGACGGTAAATAACAGCCCGACTGAAGCTGAACGCTGCTGCACAACCTGCAAAACAAACGGCATCAGGAAAGTGTTCAAATCCAACCGACTGCTCCGTCAGCACGTTAACGTCCCAGAATCGGACGTGTTGAACGATTACAGACAATCGTGAAGATCTGAACCCCCAAAATAACAGAGGAGGAAAAGAGTGCAACGAGTTGAGAGGAGCAGACAGCAGCAATCAGCTTTCACAAGAACAAAGAGCGCTGATTTACTACCCTGCTGTGTGTGTGTGTGTGTGTGTGTGTGTGTGTGTGTGTGTGTGTGTGTGTGTGTGTGTGTGTGTGTGTGTGTGTGTGTGTGTGTGTGTGCTCATACTGTGTTTGATGGACAGTGAAATGGAGGGTAAATCTACAGAGGCTTCACCTTACAGCAACCTCCATCTGCCTCTCTCTCACACACACACACACACACACACACACACACACACACACACACACACACACACACAGCGCCGCAGCAGTCATGTATTTCTGCCTGTAAAATCCCAAGTCTTTTAATCTCAAAGGGGACACACACACACACACACACACCACACACACACCACACACACACACACACACACACACACACACACACACACACACACACACACACACACACACACACACACTGTGGCCTTTGGGACGCTCAACATGATTCAGGGGGAGAAGCAGCCCGGCCTTAACAGCACATGACAGACAGACAGAGCTGCATCAGGAGGTCCAGTGTGACGGTCCAGCACATCATCTCTCACACACACACACACACACACACACACACACACACACACACACACACACTCTATGAACTTTAACTCTGCTCAGTTCCACTGACTGGGAGATTAGTTCACTCTTGTCTGTGCATCACTCAGGAATTAGTGAAGAATATTATCTTAAAACCTTCAACTGTCTCTCCAGCAGCCTGAAGCTCAAAGCGTGACTACCTCACATTTTGCTGTAGTGGACGGGCGTGCCTATTTCACACTTTGCCGTGATACTTCTTTAAGTAGTCGCGTGTACAATCTGTCCTTTTTTCACCATTGTTGATGTGATATTCTACTCTGAACATGTGCACCTCCCCCCCTTCCCCCCACACACAGTTATTGTGTTCATTTCCACTAAATCATACTGTACCATCCATCAGCGAGCTGTCAGATATGACCTTCAACTTGAACAAGAGAAGGAGAAACACATAAAGCACAAGAGAGACAACCAGAGGAACACGTCAAGGAACAAAGAAAAAAACAGAAGAAGAAGAAGGGCATGAAGGGAGGTAGATAAGACCGATGACGAAGGAGAGAGATGGAAGGATTGGAGTGATGGACAGTGGTGTGCAAACAGGAAGACAGAGTGAGATGTGATGAGCTTTAGATCACTGTCCTGCTGAGATTAGCGTGCTGACATCCATATTGAATTTACACGGGAGTCGTGCTCGTGGTGCGTCCTCTCCCCGGCCGTCCTCCGGGGGGCGTCACACCGCGCCGGCTCATATTCAATTTAAACTTGACATATTTTACCATTTTCTCATTAATCCCCCGGCTGTCAGATCACACATGTAGATTCACTGCAGCGGCGGGGTGGAGGAACAGAAATGACCCCCTTGTTAAACTTCAGAGTTATCTGCTGCCAGCATTTAATTCAATTTAGACGGAAATTTCTGCCGTCCTGAGAATCTGGTCTGTCGTTTCAAACAAAGACGTGTTCTCCCTCGCGGACCGAAGACAGGAAAGACTTGTTTGCAAGACTGTAAAAAGCACTTAAGATGTTTTGGGGGCTCCTCGCTCACATCTGGTTTAGTTTGCTCTTCAGTCGTGATATCCTTATTCCCAGTCTCCTTGAAATAAAGCAGAGTAAACACAGCTCAGTGTCCGTCAGACCGGTGCAACGACTTTCCACATTTATTCCACGTTTAACTGCCAGACTGCTTTAAAAGGAGAAACACATCATTTTTAAGGTTTTTAGTTTTTTTTCCCTCCTTAACTTGGTACTGTTTCAACACAACAACCAAAAAGCAGCGAGTTTTAGCTTTCACACAACCAGCTGACATTTCTCAGCCGAAAGGAAACAATTCCAAATCACCTTTTTTTTTGTCCAACTTCCTGAATTTCAGCTGAAAGAGCATAAATTATTATTATTATTTTTTTTTTTTTAAATCACAGCAACCAATTAAAGATGTGTTAACGCATCGTCAAAAACAAATCGTCTCTTTGTGCCAACAGATACCTGAACAGATGTTACATGTTTTTTCATTCAATGGCTCCGAGATAATTTCATCCATGATGAATAAAAGTCATGAAACATCTTGACAAAAACAGTTGGTGGGCTTTTAGTTAATCAGTTTTATACCACTGTCAATGTCTTCATCAGCCCGACAGGAACTGCAATCCCTTATTTGGTCAGAAACGTGGGTCACACATCCGCAGTCTATTTCCAAAAGCTTCATCACAACAGTTTTTTGTTTTTTTTTCCTGAGAAAGGCTTTTACAGAAATAAACTGCAGGCAAGTCATGAGGAGGGGAGGTGAAGAAGAGGAGGAGAGGGAACGAATTAACACCTTATCACAGTATTTGTGGCTTGTAAGTGTGGGTGTAAAAATAAAAAAAACATTCAGATTAGCTGGGAAATTGTTATTATTATCATAATAATATTACACAAATGGTGGTTTTCAATCCAGCACTTGACTGTTACAGAGATAAGTTATGATGGAGTTTAAAGTAAAGTGCCAAAGTACACGTCTTTATGTTCAAGATGTGTGAAATGGGAAAGATTGAAGATAAATACAAACCACAGTTCTCTGAGCTTTATGGGAGGAGGAGGAGGATGGGGGAGGGTAGGGGGTGGGGGGTTCTCAAAATTACAGTCATTTAAGTTCCTATTTCTGCGATACTACTGGTCGTGGTGTTAGTGCTCTTGCTGTGTCGGCACATTACTGGATTAAACAAAAACAAACATCTCTTGCGATGTCCTGAAAGCAAGTCAGAGTGAAAAGGAAATGAAATGTGCTGATAGGAAGGAGCTCCAGGGGGTCCAAGCATTTCATTCCAGTCTAATGTGTTTCGTAGAAAACAGTCCACCTGCTGCGCACCTTCAACCAGACAGGAAGTGAAGGAAAAGGGAAAAGGAAGAGAAAGTCAGCCGAGCCGAGGCGAGGCGGTTGGACGGACAGATGGACGAGGAAACAGATGGGTGAGGAGATGGAGGGATTGAGGGTAGAACTCGAGGCCTTGCAGATTAATCCACAGATTAATTCTTTTAACCAGACAGGATGCAGACTTTCCGCTGGAATGTCAATCACACATTGTGATCTGGATATTTGTGACGGCCTCTTACCTGCTCATCTGTCACTGGAGTGGGCGAGCTGTTACGTAATATAACTACTAACGTTTCTGGAGTTAGCTCTCTGCGTGACAGCTTGCAAAGATCAAAACACAACCTCATTCACAGAGCGGGAAAATGAGTCCGACAAAGAGAAGCTCCAAAAGGAAATGAGAACGTTTAAAAGCAGAGAGGTCCGGTCATCGACGCGCTGGATGGAGTCCAGGATGCCAGTTGAACTCAAGGACTTAGAAATATGAAGCCTGCAAGAAGTTCAAAGTCTAAAATAAACAGGGATCGCCCAGATTCAACATCAGATGTAGGACTTTCTGTGAGGAAGCTTTTTAATTTGTGCTCATTAATCCGTCTCAAACAATCACGCAAAACCTCCCGACTTGTGATGACTATTAGTTTTGCATTTTGTAAGCAAGAACATGAGACGGTGAATCAAAACATCATCGGAGGATTAATCGAGGATATAATTATGATCTGCGACCCTAAATAGATGAAACCTCCTTATTTTAGCATCCAGAGGTTTTGCTATCGCCGCATGTTTAACTCAGAAGTTTCAGAGGAGTCTTTTTTGTGCAGTCAAAGAAAGAAGGAACCGAATGTGTCAGAGGTAGAAGAAAGATGGGAAAGGCATCAAAGTATAGCGTGCTAAGAGGAGGTGTGGAGGCGGGGAGGTGCTCTCTCTGTCTCTGCCTCTGCTAATGGGATGTGAAGCACATAGTAATGCTCTCCATATAACAGTCACCACAAAACAACGCACCACTGCAGCCGCATTAACACATTTCAGTCTATTATCACACTCAGCCGCCGCCACCTGGGTTGACTGTTCCTTTGCGTGCCGGCCTGCTTGTTGCTTTTATAAACCTCTTGTTTGCGGTATGAGTAAGAGTGTGTCTGCCTGTCTAACAGCCTGGTGTCTCTGTCACCCTACATCCCTCTCAGCTGCCTGCCTGCCTGTCTGCCTGTCTGCCTGTCTGTCTGCACAGCAAGCTTCTGCAACTGGATGTATTTCATGTATACAACCGCCCATCCTTCTATAACACACGTACTCTGAATTAATTAGGGATTAGAACGTCTCACGCAAAAATAACCAAAGATGTCTTGATGAAATATACAAAATGTTCAAACACCTGCAAAACGAAACACCTATTTCCCCAAATCCTAAAAAAACATCCAAAGTCCAGAGTTCGCGAAGCTCCTGCAAATCTACTGAAACCACAACAACTTCAAATGCATCTTTTTAGGCCCTGAAATCATCATAGTGCTTTACATGTGTACAAACCGTCTTTCTGTTTAAATGAGTTGGAGTTTGACCACATGATGAGGAGACACGACATCCTGAAAACATCCCAGACATTTAAAGTAAGGAGCAGTGGTCAAACATGAGGAAGTAGCCACATTTAGATGTAAAAACTGGGCGCAGATTAGGCCTGCAAGTAAACATTTATAATCTAATATTTGTAAAAATGAAATGGAAATGTTGTAATAGTAGTTACTCTTTTATTGATCAGACTATGAATATTCTCCCTCTTCTAAACCCACCCTCCATGCAGGAGGAGGTCAGAGGTCAGGGTGAGCTGCAACACAGACTCTGATGGTGGTAGGGATTCAGCGTGTCACTCAAGAACAAGTCAGGAGGCAGGATGTTTTACGACATGCCTGTAAAATCTTCCCTGCCTCCTGGCGTGTTCGCTCATTTCATCCCCTGTGACACAGAACGACAAACATCCACCCACTCTGCTTGGTGGAATAGAAGCTTCGTGTTTTGTCTGCAGCAGTTCAGCTGCTCTTCACTTTGACATGGACACCCTGGACGCTCGGTTCAAATGAAAAGAAAACCAGCCTCACTGTGTCTGTGCTGCACGATAAAACTCTACAATTTATACCTTTTATGCAGGCTTACAAATGGTTGTGAAACTGCGTTGCTCATGTACGGCACTTCATGGATTTGCATCTGACCGTAAACAGTCAATAAGTCTTTTGGACCCCTCTGGGGTCATAGGTCTGACTTTTCAAGGTTCTTAAAGCTACTTTGGCTCTAAAACCTCTGTCACACCTCTCTATGAAGATTAACTTCAATTACAGTGGTCTTGAATCTGGTGGACCTCTTCGATTTGTGTAAGAAATTGTTATTTTTTTAAAGCTACTGAATCATTTAAATATGTATACGAGCAGCTTCTGTAAGTTGTTTGTGTTCATGTTCAGACTGTTGGCACAGAATGGAATGACCCATAGCAGGAGAGAGTGAAAAGGAAAAGAAGAAATGTATCTGATAATGGCTGCAACGGATGACCTTGTGTTTCCCCTAGGCTCAGATGGAGACTGTGCAAAGAGGCATCGGTAAAGAGAGTAGGAGCAACTTCAGAGCACTTTGTGCCAGTCTCAGGACATGCACTCATACTGTGGATGATTAGATATGACACAAATGTTTTCCTGTAAAACCCTGTCTTCAGAATATGTCATGGGCTCACTTTTTTGTTTTGTTTCCCATGCTTTGCAAGCATTAAGGATGTTTTATCATAACTACAGTGTCATGTGTGCAGAGTTCATGTCTCGCCTTGTATGTGGAAAACTTAACTTCTATGACTAAATCTATCTCTGAGATACAAACAGATATCTTCAGATAAACTCCACGTTGCTCTCCGTGGTCCTAAACTAGCTCCAGCTTCTATTGCACTGTTCTTGGCTTCTACGGAACTCTCCATGGTCCTGAAACAGCTCAAGGTCCTGCTGCACTGTTCCTGGCTTCTAAGGATCTCTCCGTGGTCCTGAACCAGCTACAGCATCTACATTACACTCTTCCTGGGTCTAAGGATCTCTCCATGGTCCTGAACCAGCTACGGCATCTATATTACACTCGTCCTGGGTCTAAGGATCTCTCCATGGTCCTGAACCAGCGACAGCATCTACATTACACTCTTCCTGGCTTCTAAGGATCTCTCCATGGTCCTGAACCAGCTACAGCATCTACATTACACTCTTCCTGGGTCTAAGGATCTCTCCATGGTCCTGAACCAGCTACAGCATCTACATTACACTCTTCCTGGGTCTACGGATCTCTCCATGGTCCTGAACCAGCGACAGCATCTACATTACACTCTTCCTGGCTTCTAAGGATCTCTCCATGGTCCTGAACCAGCTACAGCATCTATATTACACTCTTCCTGGCTTCTAAGGATCTCTCCATGGTCCTGAACCAGCTGCAGCATCTATATTACACTCTTCCTGGCTTCTAAGGATCTCTCCATGGTCCTGAACCAGCGACAGCATCTACATTACACTCTTCCTGGCTTCTAAAGATCTCTCCATGGTCCTGAACCAGCTACAGTTTCTTATGCATTTTTCCTGGCTTTTAAGGAACTCTCCGTTGTCCTAAATTCCTGTTTAAAATCAAACCACAAACTACAAGCCGTTGTGTTGGAGCTATCCATGGTGCTGACAGTCTGAGCTCACTGCAGCACTATGCCAATGTTATAGCCATCTGTGGTTCTGAAACTCCATCAACTCCCCCTATTGTACTGATCCAATGTTAGTCCTTAGCAGTAAGATCAGTCTTTATCACAGTCTCCACGGGACTCAGAATGCCTTGAAGCTGCTGACTCTGAGTCTGCTTGTCTGAAGCTACCCGTGAACTACAGGCAGCTCCTTCTGATGTCTGTAGAGATATTTTTGGACCGCCCTTTCAGATCATCGCCTGGAACAGAAGCTCTCTCAGTGTGGAGCTGTCTCTTGTTCCTAAACACTCCCTGGCTCCTCGCTGACTGCTGTTACCAAACCATATCTGTGTCCTGTTGTGTGTCCTGCTCTGCTGTGTTCCTTTTCTGTGTGGTATTCAGGACAAACAGTGTAGTCCAGCTTATAAATATCATAGCTTTGTTTGTAAAAAAATAAATAAATAAAAATGTTACATGGTGTTCTGCTTGCACGTTGAATGGCCAGTTATGATGGTTTCAGAGCAGCCCATGTTTAGGCTCATAAATAACGTTTTGGTTTGTATCTAACATATAGTTGGAACAATAAGTTCAACATTTCTTCTTTTGCTATTATTCAACCTCTTCTTCAGCTCCTCCTGCCCTCTCCTCACCTCATCCTTTCATCCTGTCGTGCCCCCCACCTTTCCTCACCTCACCCTCTCCTCACTTGTTATCCTTACTTCCATGGTGATCTCCCCTCCTCTGCCCTTGCCTTGTTCTGAATCCCCTCTTTAACCCTCCCCCCCCATTCTTTCCTCCCCTCTTCTCCTTCCACCCTTCTTCTCCCTTATCCTCTACTCACTTCTACCATCTTTCCTCACCCTTTCCTCTCTCTCTCTCCAATCCCTGTTCCTCTCCTCTTGTGGTCTCATCTCCGAGCTTTCTGTATAATAGATGCGGCTGTAACGCCAGTCAACTGGAGCGGCATGATGAGGCAGCTTTAGAAACAGAGAGCGAGACAGACAGGGAGAGAAAACTCCCCCAAAATGGGTTCTGTTACTGCGCTCCCACACGCGAGCGCGCGCCAAGCGCACACGCACGCACACATTCCCATGCAGGCTCGGCGGGGCTGCCTGCCCGGTCCGTGCATCGCAACACACAAGTGTCCATGTCCATCATGGCTAAATAACAATTACCCCTTCAGCATGTGAAGCAGAAACAGATCCGCTCCAGATTTTGGAGAGCTCTAAATAAATTGTCTGGTGAAAGGCAGAAAGAATCCACCAACACAGGCGCAAAAAGCAGAGCAGTCACAGCGAGCGAGGTTATGGCAGAGCCTAATCAGATTACAGCGATGATTCATTTCCTGGGCACTAAGAATACAACTATTGCTGGCACCGAGATGAGCCTGGCATCCCCGTGGCAGGAGAAGAAAAAAAGAAAAAAAAATCAACTGCATAGCAGAGCTCGGTCCCACCGAGCATCCTCCGCCATCTCACACACCCTGCATTATTAACAGCCGATCAATCAGCCTTACCTTCATCGATCTCCAGCTCTTCTCCTCTTGTCATGTCTCTTTTCTCCAAAATCCCGTCTTCCTTCTCTCCCTGTCGCTCCACTAATGAGTTAAATCACAACGAGAAGCCCCAAAGGCTTGAAAGCAGCAGCTTATCCCAACTCCCGGGCTCCTCTCCTGCGCGGCTCCTCTCCCGCGGAGAGAGAGAGAGAGACAGAGAGAGAGAGAGAGAGAGAGAGAGAGAGAGAGAGAGAGAGAGAGAGGCTATCTCGGTAGTTGGTTTTTGGTGTTTTTTTCTGGGGCTGAATAAACGTGTGTTTGTGTGTACGTGTGTGGGACCGGGCAGCGGTGGAAGCGGAATTGCCGGAACAGACGTGCGCGCAGTCAGGCAGAGGAGGAGAAAAAAAAGTGGGGGTGGAGGCGAACCGGGAATCCAGGTGCCGGTGGTCCTACCGTGCAAACCCACGACAAGCACTCATGTACACGTAGATCCTCCAGAAAGGGTGGGTGGGTGGGTGGAAGGTGTCACGCGATTACTGAAAAACTCCCCGTTAGCCTCCCGGTCGACTCCAAAAGACAAATGAACGTTACTCCAATGGCGTATTTAAAGTAGCAGGGGCGCAGGAGCTCGTGCCATCCGCGGAGATGCGTGTGCAGGTTTGCCTCGAGCCCAGTCCCTCACGAGACGTATCCAAAATGAGCCGAAGCAGAGAAAAAGTGGTGTTGGGAGGTTTTAACGGTTTTAATTCCGGTAACGTTCGTCTCAAGTCCCGGTAGAAATCCGCGCACTGCTCCAAAACCCCAAATACTACCAGAAACTACACCCACCTCCACCGACCGCGTCCTTGAGTGCAGATGCCGGTTTTTTTGGTGTTTTTTTTTTGCTGATCCAGGCACCCGTTAACGGGTTAGTCTGCTCCCCAAAAACCTGCAGCTATTCCTCCTTTAACAAATGAAACAATTTTCACTTTCAAAACATTCCGGTAATGCGCGCGGTCTCCCGTTCGCGGAGGCGGCTGCAGGCTGCAGGCTGCCGGTGGTTTTCCTTTATACCCACAGCGACGAAAGATGAAATCCCGGTCCGGGCGGTGTCCGGCTCTGTCCTCGGTTATCACTAAGAAATCACACCTGACTCCGGTAATCCAACGAGGAGCTCCGAAAACATTTCTTAGGAGGAAAATGCACTTTTGAGGAAAATGACTAATCTGGTGTCGATGGTTTTAAAGCGTTAGTGGAGGCTCGCGGACCCGCAGCGGGCTCTGCGCACCGAGAAGTCGCCTATTGTTAGAGGGGAAAATCAGCCCTCCGTTGGAGATCGTGATAACCCTCGTGCCGTCGAGGCTCCGAAACGTCACATTGTCGGTCAGCTGTCCTCCTTTGTCCGGTTACAATCCTCCGCCACACGTCCCTCTGTCCGCCGCTTCCTTCCCTCCAGCTGCTGCAGCTCGAGACTGGTTTTTTTCTTTAAACAAACGGTTCAAGTTTGAAATTCAGCTGCAAATTCCAGCGCGTGCTTCCCTCCGGTTGGAGGCGACTGTAGGGCGCGAGGATGACTGACGGAAGAGGGAGGGGTGCACGAGAGGCTGCGCGAGGGGTGGAAACAAAAAGACACACCCATCAAGTCATCTATCTATCTATCTATATTATCTATCTATCTATCTATCTATCTATCTATCTATCTATATTATCTATCTATCTATACATCTATCTATCTATCTATCTATATTATCTATCTATCTATCTATCTATCTATCTATACATCTATCTATCTATCTATCTATACATCTATCTATCTATACATCTATCTATCTATACATCTATCTATCTATACATCTATCTATCTATCTATCTATACATCTATCTATCTATCATCTATCTATACATCTATCTATCTATCTATCTATCTATACATCCATCCATCCATCTATCTAGTATCTATCTATCTATCTATATTATCTATTATCTATACATCTATCTATCTATACATCTATCTATCTATCTATCTATCTATCTATCTATCTATCTATCTATCTATCTATCTATCCATCTATTATCTATCTATATTATCTATCTATCTATATTATCTATCTATACATCTATCTATACATCTATCTATCTATACATCTATCTATACATCTATCTATCTATACATCTATCTATACATCTATCTATCTATCTATCTATCTATCTATCTATCTATCTATCTATCTATCTATCTATCTATCTATCTATCTATCTATATTATCTATACATCCATCCATCCATCTATCTAGTATCTATCTATATTATCTATTATCTATACATCTATCTATTATCTATCTATCTATCTATCTATCTATCTATCTATCTATCTATCTATCTATCTATATTATCTATACATCCATCCATCCATCTATCTAGTATCTATCTATATTATCTATTATCTATACATCTATCTATCTATCTATCTATCTATCTATCTATCTATCTATCTATCTATTATCTATACATCTATACATCTATCTATACATCTATCTATTATCTATCTATCTATATTATCTATACATCTATCTATCTATCTATCTATTATTCATTTATTATCTATTTATTATCTATCTATTATATACATATATTATCTATCTATCAATCTATTATATATCTATTTATTATCTATCTATCTATCTGTCTATATTATATATACATATTATCTATCTATTATCTATCTATCTATCTATTATTAATTTATTATCTATTTATTATCTATCTATCCATCTATCTATCTATTATATATCTATTTATTATCTATCTATCTATCTATCTATTATCTATCTATCTGTCTGTCTGTCTGTCTGTCTGTCTATCTATCTATCTATCTATCTATATTATCTATACATCTATCTATCTATATTATCTATACATCTATCTATCTATCTATTATTCATTTATTATCTATTTATTATCTATCTATTATATACATATATTATCTATCTATCAAACTATTATATATCTATTTATTATCTATCTATCTATTATCTATCTATCTATCTATATATATTATCTATACATCTATCTATCTATCTATCTATCTATCTATCTATCTATCTATCTATCTATCTATCTATATTATATATACATCTATCTATCTATTATTCATTTATTATCTATTTATTATCTATCTATTATTTATCTATCTATCTATCTATCTGTCTATATTATATATACATATTATCTATCTATTTATCTATCTATATTATATATACATATTATCTATCTATCTATCTATCTATCTATCTATCTATCTATCTATCATCTATTATCTATCTATCTGTCTGTCTGTCTGTCTATCTATCCATCTATCTATTATCTATCTATCTATCTATCTATCTATTATCTATTATCTATCTATCTATCTATTATCTATCTGTCTGTCTATCTATCTATCTATCTATTATCTATTATCTATCTATCTGTCTGTCTGTCTATCTATCCATCTATCTATTATCTATCTATCTGTCTGTCTGTCTATCTATCCATCTATCTATCTATCTATCTATCTATCTATCTATCTATCTATTATCTATTATCTATCTATCTGTCTGTCTGTCTATCTATCCATCTATCTATTATCTATCTATCTATCTATCTATCTATCTATCTATCTATCTATCTATCTATCTATCTATCTATTATCTATCTATCTATCTATCTATCTATTATCTATCTATCTATCTATCTATCTATCTATCTATCTATCTATCTATCTATCTATCTATTATCTATCTATCTATCTATCTATCTAAATAAATAGACTGAAGCAACAGAACTGAAGGAATGATAAATGGAGAGATAGATCATCAATAAACTACAAAATACAGGAAAAGCATAAACTAATTACTGGTATGTAAAACATAAATTAGCATGTTATTCAACTTAATTTGAGCTTAAATGTAATTTAATCCGTTTTACTTTCCTGTAAATTAGTTATTCTAATTTGTTGTGTGTTTCCGAAACACCAGGCTACACTAGAAATGTCATCAGTTATACAGTGAGGTATAATTTTGCGCGGTCAAGAAACATAACAGCTGGAAATTAAAATTATAAACTGGCGCAAAAATGACAATTACCAAAGTAAACCTGCCGGTTCTGAACAGACACATTGGAAACACAACAAAATGTAACAGCATAGAAAATACTCAACTTAAACTACTGCGTCCAACACCAGGCATGATGGGAAATGAGCACCATCACGACAACGTAATATTATACGATTTTTTTTCTGAATATATTTTTAGTAAAACAACTATTGTGGTTGTCGCCAAAGTAAAATTCCAGCTGTGGAAAATATCACTTCTAAATGATCCTGGAAGAAGATCGTTGTTTGTTACGCGGGTGTGTTCACGAGGCTTCTTTACTGCACAGACAGATTTAATAGCATTTCTATTAAAAAAGAAGTGGAGTTGTCCGCATGGAGAAACTGAAAAACCTGCTCGGTGAATGAGAGAACAAGAAGTTGTGTGATGAGAAGATGAAAACAGAGAGGCAGGTGGAGAAAGTTCCTTCATGTCTAAATCCAAGACGGGAAGCGAAACCTGTCCAAAAGAAGCAGCAGGTACATTTTTCGGACAAGTCGGCAACCTGATCTGATGGCGGATGATCCGTCCTTCGACGTAAAACTAACTGTGAAATATAAAACTAGGGAATTTCTGAAGGACCACCTGCCGAGTGCCTGGTTGCTATGACGATTCCCGACCCTCCATTGGAGCAGCCGGTCAAGACAGGACAGCGGAAAGAAGCGCTGACGAGGGAAAAGAGGCTGCGACAAAAATCCTCACAAAACTAAAAACTACAAGTCCTACGGAAACATTTCTTTCTGCGTGTGCGACAGAATCTTGTCGTGAATAACCGTGTTGATTTTCAGGCTCCGAGCGTGTTTTCTTGTTCGCAGGTTAGAGACGTCGACCGTTTCTGCTTTTGGACCAGAAGTTTCAGAGCTTTGGACCAGAAACGGTCCAGAAAGTTCATAAAACGAAAACTCTGGTTGCATAAAGACCGTAACACATATCAAAACACCACTTTAGTCAGTGAAAGTTTAAAGACATGTGACCTGTTCAAACTTTAAATGACATTTCTAGTGTAAAGCATGCCGGAGCTGTAGGGCTTTAAATCTGGCTGGGTTTTCTCCTCACTGCGAACATTTCCCTTCATTTCAATGGGATTTTCTTCACAGTTTTTCAGCAGATTTTTGAAACACCGCGTGATGAATTTGTACCAAAAGTCACAGCAAAGTATTCCCTATCGAGACGCATTGATTGATGTATTTTTTTTGCGTGATGAGTTTCACGACAACATTTTGGCCAAAAATGGACAAATAAGTGGAGTAAGTTTGAGCAGTAGTACCAGCTGTATTCAACCGGGCTCGGATTCACGAGGAGAGGCCGTACGAACGGCGCCCTCTGGTGGTATTCACATTCTCTATGAGCCTCGTTTTCACGAGTTGTGACGCGTTTGCTGTTTCCAGAAAGGTCAGAGGTCATGGAAATGTTTGGTTGGATGTTCAGATAATATATTGTAGTTTTAGTCACGTAGAGTTTGTCTTCATAACTAAGATAACAGCCGACACCTGAGGAACATGTTGCCTCGTCTTTTCCCTCTCTGACTTTGTATTTCCTGCGTTACATTACCCCCAGATACGGTGGGAAATTAACTCTTAGCTTTCAAATAAGAAAAATGCTGAATCCCAAACCGGGACACGCGAGGCCCGACATCTGTGTCAGTTCCTGTTTACGGTCTCTGACGCACAAATGGAGCGATGTCGGACTGGAAGGAGGCTGGTGGAGCAGGGAGAGGGTGAAGGAGGCTGGTGGAGCAGGGAGAGGGTGAAGGAGGCTGGTGGAGCAGGGAGAGGGTGAAGGAGGCTGGTGGAGCAGGGAGAGGGTGAAGGAGGCTGGTGGAGCAGGGAGAGGGTGAAGGAGGCGACGGGCTTCGGTGGCACGAGGGGTGGCTGCCGCTACCGCTGCAGCTGCGCATTAGAATTAGCAGCATCGGGGGAGCGTCACACGTGGGCCGAATGCTGAATGTGGCATCGCCGCGTAAGTGGAAGACGTGCTTTCCATCTCTTCAGTAAATGCCAATACTGTTAACATGCGGGGGAGCGTGAGGCGACGGACGGCAAACGAAGAGTCACGACGGACGAGTTGTGGCCCGGTAATAAACGGAAGGACGATGGGAAACACACAAATCCACAAAAAAGACACAAACACACACTTTAGTTTCACACCGTTAATGAGTCAAGAGAGAAGTCATGTTCAGAAAGGGAACTTGGTAATATAGCCAGTGAATGGGCTGAGGGATTGTGGGTATTCCTTCCTCACACGCTCGTGGTTTAATAGATCTGTATGAGATATATTAGTCATTATGTTAGTGATGGAATTTACACAAGAGACCGAATCACTCTGGTGTTGTCTCTCTCTTTTATTATCGTTGTCACACACACAATATAATCTCTGACCTACATGCACACATGGTCCAACAAATGCATAGATTAACATGATAGATTGATGTGGGGGATTGGGAATATTAGGAAACGCTGGAGAGGATGTGAGGGCCCTATATCTCCAACACACACACACACACACACACACACACACACACACACACACACACACACACACACACACACACACACACACACAGCTTGATCAAATTTAATCCTGGAAACCCCCTCATGGGAAGATTTCTCCTCGCTGATGATTCAGTATTCAACCACATTAAAACCTCCTACAAACCTTTAAAGTCCAGCAAAACAAAAAAAAAAAAAACGCAGAATTTTAATTTAATAAAAACAACATTGCAGCAGCTGATTTCACTGATAAAAGATGAACAACCGAAAAGGGAAATGAACCGGTGGAAGTAGCAGAAGGGACAGTATTTTGGCAAAGATGGTTGATTTTCTGTTATAAGATTTTTTTATAACACCTATTAACAAAAAAAAAAACTGAGTCATCGAAACGAATGACAACTTCGAGAACTTTCAAGGAAACCATAATCTAAGACATTTGTGGAAATGATCAGTCCCGCCAGGATTTCGCTGAGTTTGATTTTGTGATTGTTGCAATCAGAAATGTTTGATTTTGTGACACATTTTTCTCCAAAAAGTCCATTTAATTTATGGAGTTTTAAGTGATTTTTTGTTGTTGTTGCTGGAATTAGAAAAAATTGCAAGTGGAGAATTAGTTAAAAACTTTTTAGGCATTACCTGATAAACAATGATATTTAATCAATTCCTATGATAATAATCATGCCGCACAACACACATGTTTTAGTTTTAATCTTTTATAGAACTTAGAGAACCGTGGCGATAAAAGCTCCTAAAAGCTGCGTGTGTTTCTGTGACTGGAATATAGAAACAACGACGACATCAGCTGTCAAAATAAGAGCTTTAGATGCTGTTTAATTCATGTTCATTCAACACATGAATGAAAAAACAGGAGCAGAGCCTTTCTGGTTGGAAATGAGGAGCTACTTTTCTTAATAAACTGAGTTTTTTCTCATTTATGCCGTAATACTTTCAGCTCAGCTTCTGCTGATGAGATTCTTTTTTTAAAAGAAAAATCGCGTGATTTGAACTCAAATCAAGCAATTTTCGCTATATTTGCTGAAGCTTGCAATTTTCTTTATTTTCTTTGCAATTTCCTGGAGGGAGGGACTGATTGGCAGCACACTGGAACATCCTGTATGTGGAGTAGTCATTGCAGGAACTCCGCCTCAAGTCTATTTTCCTTTCGATTTCCCCATGTAGCTGCAGTGATGGTGTAACTGGCGGTCAGCTGTGTGCAGGTGACCTCCACTCAGTGCCTCCGCTGCTGCCGCTCTGCTAATCTGTTGCTTACGCTGCACCTCCTGGGTAATCACGGCGCCATCTATGACCGCATGTTTGGACTGACGACTGAAGATGTCCGTCTCTGATTGTCTGGGAGGTTGGCGAGCGTTTCAAAGCTCTCTAGCCTCATTATTAACCCTCAAACGCATCATTCTGCCAGTTTTAAAAAAAGGCTTCAGCCCACATCTGACTAATGACAACAAAGCCTCACGAGCTGGAGGATGTTCTTTAAGATACAAATGCCACAGCTGTTTACTCTTATTACACAGCTGTGCACTAAAATGTAAAAAGCATGGCAGCTTTTTACATTTTCTGTTAAAAGCACATACTTGTTCAATCGCTATGTGCCACTCACAGCTGTCACTCAGTCCAAAAATATCCAAACAGCTTTGAAGATTTCATTTTTTTTGGTAAAATATGAAGGCATTAAGAATGTTTTATAATTATGTTCAATCTTCAGTCCAAGTAAATGTTTGTGCCACATTTGAAGACTGTACTTGAAAGTGTTTGAGGTCTTGTGCTCACAAGAATGGGACCAATGGATGAACTCATAGTGATGTCGACCTTTGACCCCCAAAATCAAATCAATCAATATGAATTCATGGCCTCAGGTTTCGCAGCTACGTTTCTACCAGATGTTGAATGTTTTCTTAAAAGTCAAAAAAATAAAAATCTCATTCATCAGTTTTTCAAAACACACTCGGCACAAAACAGCTAATCTCAACCATCATCCAAACAGTTATTTTGAAGAAGTTAGCAATAACAGTCAGGAATAATCACAAAATACATCAACTACATTTCCATCTGGACAAAGAGCCAAACTCAAATACTCAGAAGGCGATGAAAACAGAATTGATTCGCTGTGATGTAATTACTTTTTCTCCCTTTTCCTAATGAACTAAGTTCA
This sequence comes from Embiotoca jacksoni, assembly GCF_022577435.1. Classification (NCBI taxonomy): domain Eukaryota; kingdom Metazoa; phylum Chordata; class Actinopteri; family Embiotocidae; genus Embiotoca; species Embiotoca jacksoni. The sequence continues at coordinate 514,423 of NW_027185412.1, forward strand.
ACTCATTTACTATTATGACAGCACTTAATAAAAACTCTGCACTTCTCCAAATTTTTAATTTGGCTAACAAGTGATAAAGTAACTTCCATCTCATCAGCCGCCCTCTGAGAAATCATCTCAAACGGATGCCGTCTGAATCTAAAAAATGTTCTTTATTAAAACTCTGCTGCGGGCAAACAACCCGAGAACGACGTCTCCGGTCTGATGGGAAGTTGTTCCATTTTTTTTTCTTTTATTGAAAACAGTGTTTGTTGCGAGCCGAGTCACTTTCATCAGTTTGCCGCGGTGGCTGTAACGTGGCTGGAGTCTTTTCGATCTCACAGCTGCTCAACGGGTCTTCAGCTGCCAGCGGATGAATATCCAGCCCTGAAGGCAGGAAGCTGCCCTTTCTACAGCAGCTCCTAATCCCTCCGTATCAAATACCTGTTCTGCCTTCAGTAGAAACTCCTCTTTTCTCCGGCACCGCTCTCAGAAAATGTTTCACATTATCAGCTGTTGTTAACGGTTAACAAATAAATGAATCTGCACGTTGTTGTTTTTTTCTGTCCATCAGTTGTTGTCGATGGACGTGTAATAAAGATTTCAGTCTTTGTTGCTGCAAGAAGGATTTTAGACTTTTGCTGATAAAGTCCATCTTCCACCACGTTGTTGTTCAATATGTTTTTAAGTGCTAATTGACCAGAACAGCCTTCTGATTACTTCCCGGTTGAATCTCGTGATGTCCAGAACTACGTAACGGTATTTGTTCAAATGTTTACATGGTTGAGCGGAGAAGAGTTTTTTGGTAAACAATGGGCTGAGCCCCCAAAACCACAACAGACGTGTTTCCTGTCGAGTTGTGACACGACAGCGGAACAATCTTCTATTTATTGAGGCTGACAGAGAAAGAATGCTTTTATTCAGTTTGAGCCGTCGGCTTCGAAATCTAACAGCTGCTTCATTCAAGAACGTGAGCTCACGAGAAAACCTCAACGTATTCCCCGGCAACTTGTGAATTAAAAGTACAAAACTACAAAGTGTGCACGGGAAGTACACACAAGTGTTGTGGTTGAGGGAGGTGAGCCGAACGGAAAAATAATCAAGCTGCATTCAGGGCTGAGTGACACCGGCAGACTGGGGAGGAGGTTTTCATCTGAAGACGTCTTTGTCACGCAGTCGAGCTTTCAGGTCGGTGAGCTCGGAGAATATCTGGTCTCAGAGGACTCCTGACCTTTGTTACCCGTCATCGCTCCGTTTCCTGTCTGCTCTTCGGTGCTCGGCAGTGAACCATCTAATGAGGCAGAAATGCCTTACAGACACACAAAAATTTAAATCGCCTCACAAATTACTGCGGAAAAACATCTGATGTTTTCTGACAGGAGAATTTCTAATTTTGTATGAAGCCAGCAGCTGCGATGTGACGCTGAGGTCGCGCCGCTTCCCTGCAGCCACCGACCGGAGGGACGGCAGCACCGATGTCACCGACAGTCGCGGCTGCGAGGCTGCTGGTTTGAATACCGGTCTGAGCTGGTCATCCTGAGTGGAGACGACGAGAGTTCAGATCATGATAACCTGCTCACATCACATCTTCATCAGCAGACTTGTGCATAGATGCTGAAAATGACGGCCTGCAGGTTGGCGAGAGATCTGTTGTCTTACGAGTAACCCGCTTACATTACAGTAAACAATTTCCTCCATTTTAAATATGACAAACATCACCAAGTGGAACTTAAACGTGAACAACTGGAGATTCAGACCGTGCTCACGAGAGCGCGTTGGATCATCACTCGGCAAACATTCAACTTGAACCGCATTTGAATTGCAAACGCTCATGAATGTTAATGACCCGTTATCTATCCCAGATTATAGATTATTACTAACTGAAGAGAAATGCATAATAATGAGTCAATAATAAGCCCGTGTTTATTATGAGTCAGGTTGCTTCGTTATGTCAATTGATATGCTTCAGATGTGTGCAAAACAAACCATATCTTGTTCTGAAGGTGAGTGATGGATATCAGCGACACTCAGGAGGCTTCAGTTTGGATTTAATGCACCACTCGGTGATTCACATGTTAGGACCTGATGATTCAGTGCATGACAATTTATTTGATTTGAATATTGCCACGCTGCTCTGACATTTTTAAGAGTGCTTCACTGATTTTGTATTGCTCCACTACAACATTATCAAACTCCTGATTTACAGGTAAATCAAAAGGGTCCAAAACCAAGAACCAAAACCACCGTGACGTCGGCGTTTTGGTTCTTGTCATCTTGTTTTTCATCACAATCAATGTACAGTTGTTTTTAAATCCAACCAATATGTAAGGACTCGACTGACTTTTTGTTTGTCCAAGTGGCCAACAGCAGTACTGCAACAAAACAAATCGCCTGCAGACCACAGAAGTTTGTAAAGTAATGGTAAGATTCTGGTTTCACGAGTGGTTTTCTCTGGTGTTCCTGTTATTTTGGCCGACAGAACAAAACAGCTGCTGACATAAATAATGGAAAAGAAGGTAAACCGATGGGCTTTGAATTGGTCTCGTTTGGCGCCTCGGACAGATCCAAACGATCTCTGCAACGAAAAGTAAAACTCGGTGACGACACTCTCCAGAGATTTACAGCATCTCTGTTTACCAAACGCTCCCTTTGCCTGTAAAATATGATGGATGGACGTTATTTTGGTACAAAAAGTCTTCAATTTGGGAGATGTGTGCACTCAGGGGAATAATTTTAAACCCACTTGACTTGAATCAGCGCTCATGAAAACCTCAATTTAACTCAACCACCTTATGAATAATGGAAAACACTAACTGCTACAGCTGTAACCATGTAGCCTCATTCATTTTCTATCACACCCCACCTCTCTCTCTTTTTCACATTTTCTTTTCCCCCTATTTGTCCTTTGCATGCTTGAACCCCTCCCCTCCCACCACCCCCATTATGAACCCTTTTGTGGTATTTATTGGATGAAGATAAAAAAAAAAAAACATTCTTTTGCCTCTCATCTGCCAAATAAACATTTCATTTCCCCAAACTCTTCTACTGTTCCTCCCTGTTGTTTCATCGCTGTCTGTGTGACACTTTTTTCCAGCATTTTCACTGCAATTTCTTCTCACTTTATACCGTCCATTTGTCCCTCGCTTCCTTCCACCTCCACTCCATCTCTCTGGCTACCCTTCGTCTTCATCTCCGTCTCTGTCTCGGGTTTGGTTCGTGAGTGGGAGCTTGACGGATCGGAGCGGCGTCAGCAGTAAAGCCGGCGTTACAGCAGACAGTTTTGGTGGGAGCTGAGCCAGAAGGCAAAGCTTTCAATTTACCAGTCGATCTTATCAGATGATCGTGAACTTTGGGTGGTGACTGAGAGAATGAGATTGGGCGGTCGGGCTCAGCCTTAGAGAAATAGGAGATCCAACATCTGGAGGGAACACGGAGTACAGCAGCTGCTCCTTCACATTGAAAGGAGTCGTTTGAGGTGGTTGGGGCGTCTCATTAGGACGCCGGCTGGGCGCCTTCCAATGGAGGATTTCTGTGCACGTCCAACTAGTAGGAGACTCCGGGGAAGACCCAGACCACACTGGAGGGATCAGATATCTCCCACCAAACACCTGAAGATCCCCCAAGAGGAGCTGAAAAACGTTGTTGGGAAAAGAGGCTAACTTCCTGAACCGGCTGCCACCTGACCTCAGATAAGCAGCAAAAATAGATGGATAGAATCAAACTATTGTTTATCTGTCTCTAGTTAACCCAGTATCACGGCAAAGCGTCACATAGACACGCACCGGTCCACTGCAGCAGAATGTGAAATAACCCCGCTTTGGTCTGTGTAGGCGTGACAGTTACACGCTTTCCTGTAGCGGACGGAAATGAAACCTACTGCAGGCGTAGAGCCGTGTGAAATTTAAATTTGAGCAAAAACACATGATTGGGCTTAGAAAACAAAACAACTCAACAAAACCGTCGTGACCTTCTGGATTAAAACCTCATCTGTGAATAATGCCACCAAAATAATGTCCTTCGCTGCCTCTGTTGCGGGACCTTGGTCACATGATCCCGCGTCAAAAGGTATTTATGTGCGTGGAAGAGGCTATTTCACGCTTTGCCGTGATACTGGGTTGCTCAGAGGATTATTGTGGCCGGTGGCAAGATGCACATCCAGAGCACACATGTACACGTGTGGATGAAAGAGCTAAAGTAGAATCATACGTTTTAAGTAGACGTACCATTGATCGGCTGGCAGACGGTAACCATGAAGGGAAACCACGTTACTTCAGTCCAATAAACAGTGACAGTACAAGCTGTTGTATTGAGGTTGCACTGAAGTTGGAAAGGTATTGGCAGAATTGAACTTCCGGAAAGAATAACTCATTAAGTAAATGTTGTCAGAGCACAAATATTTCATTCTGCAGGAAAGTAGACGAGCTGAAACAGAGTTTTCATCAAAACTGGACAAATAACGCTGGTGTGTGCAGCCGGCTGAGACGAGTGCAGAGACGATCTGCAAAGTGCAACACCGAAAAGAGGTACTACAAAAAGCTTCATAGCAATTAGACTTCAATCTATATTTTGTATTTCAGGCACTTTTTCCTCATTGTAATGTCACAGTATTCTTTCTGTGAAATTATATGTGTCCACCGGTTGAAATATGGAATAATTACAGTGAAACTGGGATCAAGTGAAGGGCAATTAAAGTGACAGAACTCAGAGAGCTCAGGAGTATTGTGGCCTGTTGATCCGGGTCAGCAGGCGGCTGGCAGGAAACAGAACGTGATTAATCCTTGCACCAAAATTATAGAGCACTGAGAGATGGTGAATAGCACACCTCTTGTGCAGCTTTTGTCCCTTTGTGGATCACTTTCCTAAAAAAAAAAAAAAAAAATTAAAAAAGAGGAGAAACTCAACTACATCCCGGGAAAATTGCACTTTTTCTTTTAATTGCACCTACAGAAGATACATCTCTCTATTTACAATCTCCATGCTTCTCAGTATGAATCTAAATATACAATCGGTCTCTCTTTGTCGCTCCATCAACTCCTTCTCTCGTCCTTTTTACTTCCTGCTTTGTTCACATCCACCCTCCTCTAATCTCCTTCCTCGATCCCCCCCCTTTTCCTTTTCCCTTCTTAAATGTTACCCTCCTTTTCTTCTTCATCCCCCCTGACCTGCTGCGATGAGAGCCGGGTAACAGCAGGGAAGAGAGAAATAAGAAGTGCAAATCAGTTTCCGAAGTTTCTGTATCTCTTCTCTCTGAAGAGCCTGCCGATAAGGGAAGTATTACAGAGGAGGATGATGGGTAATTATGCTGGGTTGGAGATATACTTCACTAATCTGGCCTCTCTTCCTCTTCATCTCTAATTCTCTCTGTCTCTCCGTTCCTCCCTCTTTACTCTCGGAGTTTCTCATTATCTACGCTGTCCTTTCTTTATTTTTCTCTGCTCTCTCTCTTTCTGGGGCCGGAGGATGTGATATGTGCAGTGATTGAAAAACGACCGACTGTGTGCGTTCAATTCAATTTTTTGGGCTGCAGGCGCTGGAGAGTCTTTGTGTTCGAGTGAGTCTGTGCGGCAGCCTGAACATGCTGTGAACAGCTAATATCTTTATGTATATTTCTGTTATGAAAACACAGTACGAAAAAAATGCATCCATTCCAAAACCAAATGAATATAACTTACCCATTAGCAGGAAAATAACGTCAATGTAAATAGTAATTATAAAATATATTTAATTTTATGTATACAAAACCAATTGTTTTACAGTTCCAGTTACAATATTAATATCTAATTGAGTAAAATCTTTTTTTTTTTTTTTTTTAAAAGACGTTTTAAAGTTTAGCGACCTCTAGTGGTCGTACAAATAACAGCTCTGTATAATTTATAATGTGAGCTTTTCCTTGTTAGAAGGAAGAGGGTGGGCGGGTCGAAACAACAGGCGACCGCTGTTAGCTTAGCATACACCGTGAGTTGGTACGGTTCTAAAAAAACAACAATGCAATTTACTGTTGCCACGACAACAAGAGTTTAATAACATTAAGGAAGTAAAACAACACGGAGAACCCGTCTGAGAACCCGAGGAGTGACGAGTAAATATTGAACCCCACCCCGTCAGGTGTGGGTGGAGGCTTTGCCGAGTCGGCAGCATCGCAGCAGGTGCAGCACACGGACAGATGGGAAGTTCTGCAGCTGCGTGGACGAGCTTGCAGGATTTACTCCATTTGTAGGAAGGTTGGTCAATCAGCTGTTCCCTCAGCCTATCCCCAACCTTAAAACCTTCATCCTCCCACAGTGCAACAACCAATCACAGGCAGAGCCTCCCTTCCCACTGATCCAATCCAGCACCAGCCTTGTGGGAAGCGATGACATATTAACCAGCTCTTACTCTCACGCAGCCAGTGAGGGACTTTTTAGCTGAGTGAGGACGTTTCATCTCGCTCATTCATCAAAGAATATTTTTTTTAAAAACATGTTGGCCCTTTTTCAACATATCAAAGGGAATTCAGGAGAGATTTCTATTGGCCGGTTTTCACTTTGCACTTTGCAAAGACCTGACACGTCCTGAAAGCAAGTGTCACGACTGGGTAAAAGTTGAAATCAAGTTTAAGTCTTTAAAGAATGGAACGAAGACCCGAGTGCATTGAGAGGGAGACCGGGGGTGTATTGTAAGGAGGTAATGGACTTCGGATAAAAAAAAACAATCAATACTCCCAAAAAAAAAGCCATCCAACTACTCTTTTAACATTTTAATTTCACTTGGCGACTGGCGTCGGGTAGAAGCCACATCATGAAAGACAAAGTCGCTGAAAGTAAAGTGAAGATAGATAGATTGATAGATCACATCACAGGTTGTTTTTAAATCAGGTTTCTTCATAAATAGCAGCCCGGTGAAAACCAGACCTGTTGTCACGCTGTGATTTTCCCTCCGTGAATATCTGGGTCTGTCGACCCTCCACGGGGAACCGTTGGCAGTCGTTCCATCCTGCTTGGCGTCGACCTCGGGGTCATTTTAACCCCCCAGAATAGCCGCGGTGCAGTTACGTGAAGGCGAGGGAACAAATCACAAGTACGAAGGTAAAACTGCGTCTGTAATTGTGGCGATGACTGTCCCTGCATACGTTCATGTGTGTGTCGGCTCATGCGTGAGTATTGTTGTGTGCTGTTAGTATGAAAGGAGCCGCAGCAGTTAAACTGCTGACTGCAGTAAATCGTGCGTCTCCTCCCCAGACTCCAAACCCACATTTTCACTCTGGTCATTCTGCCACAGCTGCTGGTACACACACACACACACACACACACACACACACACACACACACACACACACACACACACGACCCAGATAGGGCCGTGCAGCCGCCATCCCGGCGCTCTGCGTGTTCATTATCTATCCGTGGAGCTCCGGCTGAGCGAGCGCTCCCTCTCCCAGCAGTGCCCTGTTTGGTATTCACACGGCTCCACACGTCGGCGCCGCCACGGTCCGACCGGCCGAGCGCAGAACCCCCCGCTGCCCGGCACTCACTCCACTAACCGCTCTGCTCGTAAACACATCGCATTTTCTACATGTCTGCACTCGGTACGTGGAAAGGAATCGCACGAAGTCTGGATCCTCCAGGAGCTTCAGACTCCATTTTTAAAATGTTCATCTCAAATATGGGAGATGACTTCTGTGATAATAATATATAAATATATATATATATTTTTTTTTTTATAATGTCACGACTCACCAACACGTTTTGAGCCCTATAGATTGTCAGTCAAGATATAAACCATTTTCTGAAGAATCAATTCTATAAAATCAACTTTAAGAAAAATAAAATGACATCACACATCCATGCTGTTTAGAGGACGAGAGCAGAAGGCAGGTTATTTACCAGATGTTCCCTAAACGCCTCACATGCTGTCGGTAGATGCTAGCACACAGAGGAGCCTCCAACGACTGCAGCACAAGTCCGATGTGGCCCAAAATTAGTTAGTAAAGGGTGCAATAAGGTGTTCGAATATGAAAATGTACCTAAATTGAAGATGAGGGATTTTATCAAGCAGATTAAGTCTGGTAAACGCTCTCACGTTCATCAGATTTATGAAGGCGAGGAAAAGTTTTATACTTTAAGATGAAAACGTGTGAATGTAGCCGTGTTGAAATGCTCAAGACATTTTTTAATAGTAGAAAGTACTGAAGCAATTCAATTGGCGGAGGAGTGGAGGTTCGGTACGACGGCCTTTTGTAGGTCTGGAAATGTGTTCCTGTGAAGAAGTTAAAATTCTGAAGTGGATATTAAATTTGGACAAATAACGAGAAAAATACAACAAAACCTTGTTTTACTGGAAACTATTTCGATTGAACATACTCGGCATACATATGCAGCCCATAGTTCAAAACACCTATGTATTACAGTCGTTTTCTCTGAAATATAAAAGCACTCTTCAAGGACGGAGAATTTCAGCACGTTTGCAAAATAACATTATAAAATGGTGAAGAATTCTCTTTTGAAAGTGCGAAGTAAGTAGAGGTCACGCAGTCTGCAGGACACTTCAAAGTTTGAAGGACCACTCGGCTATCTGTTGCACCTAAAAACCCCAAACCCAAAGCTCCTCGTGATAAAAAGAGAGTTGGAGGTGTCCTCATAAGAACCCATACTTTAAATGAAGTGTGCCTGTTCAGAACACTACAGATGAAGTTAAACGGTTTTTGAGGCAGATGCATGTTGTTGGGCGTCTCTGCAGCTCACATCGAAAAAACAAACTTTAGTGTCATTGAAGCCGTTACGTTTAATTTGTGCTGAATTAACTGGTTCTGATGGTGCAGGAGAGCACAGGTAAAGGTAGAAGAGTGTCTGTAACTAGGTTGCTGCTCACAGCAGGACCAAACGTATTAACTCAGTTTGTGTCCGTTTTTATGCATCATTAGAGTTTCTAGCACAGTTGGAGAAGTCCTGGATGCAAGGAGGAGGTTTCTGTGTTAAAACTGCTCAGAAACTGGAGAATAAAAAAATAAAATCTGCTGTAAGTTTGATTCAAGAAGTATTTAACGTGTGAAGAATCTCGTTAGACCTTTTATAACACGTAGAAATTAGACATCCAGAACTATGAATGTCCTGGACCTTACACAGGAAATATCTGAACAAAGTAACACGGGGGAAGCAACAACACCCACGAGAAACGAGCCTAAGTTACGTTATACGAGTTTTTGTGACCACTGGAACATTTGTGATTTCACCGTGAACCTGAAACTTGAGAAACATCAAATTTGCATCAAACTCTGGAAAACTTTGACGGAGACTTTTGAAATTGTGTCGTGTAAAATGTCCAAGAACTAGATTCAACATTTAATAGCAATGTGATATATTATATTTTTTTGTAATAAATTAAAGTGAGATTTAGTGACAATTTAGTCTGTTGATTTATCCTCAATGTAAAACCTAGATTTCCATCAGAGATGCAGCTGGAACCTTTTCTCAGACAGAATAAAAGCTCTGGTTGATAATGACATTTCTTTTTTTCCACTACGTCGTCTTTCTATGACTAACAAAGAGCCCACACCTCGTAGAGATTGAAGAGTGAAGATGTTTCAGTGGGAGGAGAAGGAGCGACGAGTGTTTCATTTACAGACAGGAGATGAGGAGTCGCTGCCTTTCTTTGAGTAAAGTGAAAAGATTCAGCAAAGGAAAAAAAAATAGAGCAGAAGGTCGGTTAATTTTCTTCCCAGTTCACAACTTAAACACAGAGAGACGAGTCAACCCTTCGTCCTCCAGCGAGAAGTCGATGTATTCAGACAGATAAACAAACAGAGAAGGGCATTTCCACTTTGATAATGGATGCAGCGGAAGCTGTAATAACAGGACCAAGAAGTATGAGCAACAGCTGGAAATCATCAGCACCACAGTCGACGCACAGGCTGTCCTCTCGGGCACAATGACTTCCTCACAAAGCTCTCGCCGTGTGCAGTCGGTGAAGGCCGCGAGGAGGACGGGAGTTTGGTGGAAGCAGACGATAAATGAAGGAATCGATGAATACAGCTGAACGCTCTCCCAGCTGAACATGCGGAGACAAGAATTCATATCTGCGTAGAACAAAATGTCCAAACTGTTCCCCGAAATTAGACAAGTCGTTTAGAGGAGTGTGAAACCAGTTTCCATGCTACTCACTTTAATACAGGATTCAATCTGACAGCTGTCGATCCAGTTTCACAGGGTGCAGCATATAGGTTTGTTCTTCAGGAGGGTCCCGATCGAAGGGGAACGCTGGAGTTTCCTCAGAACAAAATTCACTTTCGTGTATTATAAAAAAGAAATACTCAAGTATGTACTAGCATGTAATACTCAGTCCGCCGCCATTCTTCAAAGGTTGGCGAGCGAGGCACGTTCGGTGAAGAGCCCACCCGCCACGACTGGGATTAAAATGGATGCAGTGTTGTTGTATTTCATTTCTGTTGCATCAGATTTTGTCAAGTAGCGTGTTGAGAATTTATTTACTTCAGATTCAATGACATCAATGTCACTGAGTCTTTGTTTTAAGGCTTTCATTTACTCTCTAATTTACACTTTTGTTCAGGCAGGAAAAAAAAAAAAAAAACGTCATTTTTGCTGCAGCTTTTCGGATCTCAGTCGGACCTGCTGACGAAGACACACACACACTGATTGTATTTCAAAGTGTGTCTTTCATGGAGCCAAAGCTTGTTCAGTTCGGCCTCACAGTTGTTGAGCTGTTGTGGACTGAATTATGGGATGTTTAACTTCCCTCGGTGTGAATTTAAGAATAACTAGCACACCATTTTAGGGGTTAAATTTAACGTGTAATAACGGATGTTGTTGTGTTCCTTCCCGTACGGTTGTACAGTTCTGTCCTGATATGGCCCAATATAATGGGATACAATTGAATTTGAAGAAGTGCACATATTCTATTGTATTCTGCAGAGCACTGTGTTCTGAAAAGCACTCTACAAATACATGTTTCTTGTTATTGCAATAATGCATGCGGGAGCAGAGCCGAGGACTTAGCCGGCCCTTCGTGCATGCAGGCTGCAGCACACAGCGATCTCAGCGGGAACTCGCTGCTCCTGCAGTGAAAATGGAAAAGAGTCCTGAAATGTGAAAGCCCCCCCCCCCTCCGGTCGTCAGGTGACATCTGAACGCTTCTTATGCCGTTAAACGGCCTGGCCTCTCTGGGGACGGCAGTAACACATTCAACCAATCCCTTACATTTAACGCTGCAATATTCACACTTTTAAAGGTTAAATCATTCACAGCAACTGCTACATTAAACATTAAACAACAGCACACACTCCAGTCGAGTCTGCAGTTATCCGAGTTGAATCGTTCCCTCCCTACAGTCGGATTTCATGTCAGAAAGAACAAACCGAGAGCTACCAAGATGTCCTCAAATGCAAAAAAAGAAAAGAAAGAAGAGCTTCCCAAATACAGTCCGGGACATCTGTCCCACCTGTGGGAGACTCATCCTCGTCAGGTGCGAGGTCTGTAAACACCAGTTTCCAAGACGGAGGCAGCGTGTGAACACCAGCCTCCAATACTAAGGCGTCTCCAGCCAGACGGCGACAGATGGACAGACGAGAGCCTGGAGTATCCAAGCTTATAGCTTACACACTGTTAGCCATGGAAGATCCCCACCCCCACCCCCACTCTACATATATTATAATCATACTTGGTGGAAATGTAAAGAAAAAAAAAACTGATTTGAGCTTTGTTGCAAATAAAGGACTGACAGGATATGAATGGGCCAGAAGAAAATACTAAAAGGAACTAAAACGGTACAGAAGTTACAGCCTTCATGTCTCCAGATGTTTCACAGTGAACGGTCCATGTCAGCGGTGGGCAGCAGTACCACCAAGGGTACCACCAGCGGTACCACCAAGGGTACCACCAAGGGTACCACCAAGGGTACCACCAGCGGTACCACCAAGGGTACCACCAAGGGTACCACCAGCACTGTCTCACTACAGGCAATTAATGGAAGCAACTCTAACTTCACTTTCCAGAAAACTGCAAACAGCAACACGTTAATGCATTACTGCTCCATGCAACAATTCTTCTCTGTAATTTTAAAGTTCCTGTCACACGGCGACGCTGCAAGTGTAGATATTGTTCAGCTCAGGTTATGAATATGAATGTGGACCTATAGAGGAAGAGCTCGCTTCACTGCCGACATACTGTGTTGGTCCAATGCAATATGCAACAGCAATTGCTCAGTGAGGCACAGAAAATCATACACGCAATCATACAAGCTGACACACACACACACACACACACACACACACACACACACACACAGAGTGACAGAATTAAACCTGAGAGCCCATCGAGAGCTCACAGCTCATTAAATTCAAAGCACTGAAAAAGGCCAAACTGAATCAAATGAAGTTATTATGTTTTTGTTCCCCAGAGGATCCGGTCAGGAGGACCGCCGGACGCTGCAGGCGGCGAGAGGACGGACACCAAATGCAGTTCGGGGGATATTTATTTGTTCAAGCTGTTCGAGACGCACTGAAACACTCGAGGAGATTCGGTTGGAATAGAGATGAAACCGCGAAGCAGAGAGGTGGACTGAGGAGTGGGCAGATCATGAAAGGAAGAGAGGAGGAGGAGGAGTGAAGAGGAGGACTCTCATGAACTCGGACTCTTTAGTTTAATTAATATGACCGGGTGAAAGCAGGACTGTACCAACACAACTCAGACTAAATCTCAGCACTGGGACTTTTATAATCCCAAATGTAGAAGAGCTGCCTCCCGGCTTGTTTTGACTAACAACTGGAAAGCAATCAGTCACGTCAGTAGACTCTTACGTTATGTTTCCTACTCCAGGAAGTAGTCCGCCCCTTAGCAACCACCTAGCAACAGAGGATTTCTAGTCTCCAACTGAATAAATACAGAACATAGAAACACTAAACTGCTCAGCTAGCTCAGTCTGGTTGGAACAAAGATATCTGACGACCAAAGATATCTGACGAACAAAGATATCTGATGAACAAAGATATCTGATTAATAAAGCTATCTGACGAACAAAGATATCTGACGAACAAAGATATCCATGGACTCATGTGTTTTTGTGTCGTGTTCAAACCAAATCAGTCCAGCTAGCCGCCGCTTGGATTGTAAGTACGTGACTATCCGTGGTGTTACGGTACGGGTGCTCAGAGCGACCAAAAAGGAAGTACCCGATTTTGCAAACTTAAATCTGTAGAAGGTCAGTATCATTCAGAAATGTTCTGATAACGGTACCCGGATCTTGAGTCCGATAGGGGTTCCTGAAGAAGACTATTTTATATACCTTTTTTTTATAAAATCTACTTTGACCAAAAAAAAACCAACCTATATTACACATTACGATACCATTTATCTTGAACACAGTTTAGAGGGGGAGAGTGTATCCCAGGTTATTTTCCGTAGCAATAATTTAAACATGTCCCCAAAATGCTACAATTTCCAGATGTTCCCTAAACACCTCACATGCTATCAGTAGATGCTCGCTAGCCAGGTGCTCAGAGAAGCTTCCAGTTACTGCAGCTCAGACAGGTGTTGGTCCAAACAAAGTCGTCTGAGAACGGAAAAATATGGCGCAGTTGAAAACGAGGGGATTTTATTTCCATGTCTCATTTACACCTTCAAAGATTCTTCATCGCACTAAAGCAACTCAGTCGCTGCCATAAAAGTATTGAGATTCGGTACTTAACCCTGTTATTGTCCGTGTGGTGGATATTAAGCAGAAGGAAAAGACACGAGACGAAGGTAGAAGGACAAACAGATCACGTGAGGCATTTCTAAAGTGAGAATCTCACACTTTCACGGAGAGAGAACATGTGAAGAGTGAAGAAAAGAACAACGTGGCTCACAAAGATTTCCTCCAAAGCAGTGATGGAGTCCAACACTAAATAACTAATTGTAAGCAACTCCTTTTTTTTTTTCTTCTATATTTTCTTGATGAGTTCGTGGAGATGTTTATTCTTGGAGTTTCCATTCGAATGAGAAAATAGTGTTTCATGTATGTATTTCACTGTTAATAACTGGCGGTAGATTTTGTGTACGTCTAAATGTATTTATTATTTTTGGTATCTCCCATGACGGGGGAGTCTATCTGAATATCTAAGAAATACTGCAGCGTGTGTGGAAACATAATACGAACGGTTTCAGTTCCAGTGTGTCACGGACAAAAGAAGAGGACATAAATTGTGGAGCAGAAAATAAAAGAGAGGATGTTTATCTTGAAGTGTGTTGCCGGGAGCAACAGAGGAGAACAGAGGGAGAGACGGACTGTGTGTGTGTGTGTGTGTGTGTGTGTGTGTGTGTGTGTGTGTGTGTGTGTGGACCAGGTCGTCCCTGTCGGTCCCTCAGAGAGACGGAGAGGTGAAGAGGGGAAGGACGAAGACGGACACGGGGCTTTGTTTGGTTTATCACTGACCCGCCCCGCACGCGCACACACTCACACTCACACACACTCACACTCACACACACACACACACACTCACACACACACACACACACACACACACATACACACACCCCTACCCCACCCCCTCTGTGTCTTCCTCTCAACCCACCAGACAGATGGTGAAAATGGTAATTATGGGAGCAATTTACCATCGAGTAAATTTGTAATGTAGACGAGCACCGCCGAGGGGAACGACTCCCTTCTTCTGTCGTTTTCCACGTGAGCAAAGTTAAACCGGTTGATCTAGAGAGCCGGAGATATCGGTCGAGCAGACGAGCTGCTGATTGGATGAAGAAACCGAGCTGACAGGAAGTCGATCTGACTGTCAGTGATCAGTCCGCTAACAACCAGCGAGTCGGACTGAATCTGTCCTGAGAGAACGAGCGGTCAACGTGGAAATCCTGTTTCTGTGCTGCTGTTTTAATTAAAGGCTGAGCACATCTATGGCTCAAATACTCCTGAATCTCCACTGGACAAATGAATGCCGCCGGGATCCATCCATCGGCTTGACCATCAGTCCCTCCAGGAAAATCCATCTCTTTTCATTGTAATTTTTAATGCAAATTCAGCAATATTTGCAGGAGATTACAATTGTGCAAAGAAATTCGCACAATTTCTCTGCAAGAGTTACTCAACAGAAGAGATTACACTCTGTTGTTGTGCATGTTGTGTGTTTAATTAAAATTATTTAAGAAGCATTTAAAGGTCTTATTTTACAGGAAATGTAACGTATTTTATGAGCCACAGACTGTTTGGTTTGTAAAGCCGTTTCACTTTTACGACATTCTGTGTGTTCAGAAAATTAAATTAAAAATGAAAACTAAAACATTAGCAGTAGTTTGTGTGATGCTCGGTATACATATTATCATTCATTGGCTTTTTCTTCATTAGCTAGTAGTTAACAATAAGAAATAATCACAATCGTATTTCCTTGAATTGCAGTATTTATCAATTTCCAGAATTTTACTGCAAAAAAATAAAAATAAAATAAAATTCTGCAAATTGTTTCCCAATTTTGGAGAAAAGTCGCTGCAACATCGAGCATCTTGTTTGCAACAATCACAAAATACTCAGAGAAATCCTGGCAGAACTGACATTTCCAGCCATTGCTCTTAATAACACGTCTGCATCTTTATTTTGTTCATGAAAATTAATTGACAGGAATCTCTGTTTTGAAGTGTTGCGTCTGTTTTTACTGTTGAAACCAACAACTGATGAGTCGTGTTACAAATCAAGACAGCAACACTAAGAAAGCCGACGGATCTCATCTAAGTGAAGCAGAACGAAGTCGAGTCAAGACGGGAAACTTGTGAATGAAGAACTGAGTCCTGAGTCGAGCCTCAGACGTCATGTTTTTTTGGGGCTGTTGTTCCTCTGCGAGGGAAGAAGTTGTGAAGTTCCAAGAAACGTCAAACTCACCGAGTAAAGACGGGGAACAAAGACGACGTCTTGTTGTTCGGTGAGAACATTTTAATGTTTAAATATTATCCGTTGTCAGGGGAACGGAGGAGCCGATTGGCTACACACCCAGTCAGCTGTAAAGCAACACTAAGGTCTCACGTTATTGCCCCCCCCCCCCCAATAAGTGAGTGTGTGTATAATTGACCGGGTGCATCCTTTAATCCACACCGGGAGAGCGGGCCAAGCCTGCTCCATGTTTATGGTGTCCTTTAATCAAGCAGGTTTGCTTCCTTACCGAGAGCCAGATGGTGTGAAGCTACACCTCTGGTCTGCTGCCTCGGAGCATGAACGATGACACGGCGGTGACGAGCAGGACATCCTGCAGGGAAACGCCACAGAGCCGAGGCAGCGCGCTCGCCCGCATTTCATCAGTTTGGATCCTAATGGCAGCAGAGGATGATGTAATTAGTTGTTTTTTTGTTTTTATGTAAAAAAAAAGAGTGTACTGAAATCAATGACTCGGCAGTTAAAGGACTCAGTGTTGAGGTACAGGCCCTGAGGGGGCGCCCCAAATAATCAGGATTCATTATGTGACAAGTCAAATGAACAGATGGACTCTCAAAATCTTTCATCTAATTTAATTGGTGTGTGTGTGTGTGTGTGTGTGTGTGTGTGTGTGTGTGTGTGTGTGTGTGTGTGTGTGTGGACAGGTTCAGGTATTTGCCAGGTGGGAACTGAAAAACGCTTGTTTACACCGCTGTTGTCCAGTCATGTTTACGAGGTGGCCCAGACAGTGAACCGCGGCTCACACAGTGTGTTTTTACTGATGGCATAAAGCAATGAATTATTCCTAATGATGGCATCTGAAAGCAGCATCAGTAATCAGCGAGTCCACCACAGGTAGTACGGAGGCAGAAACATGAAACAATCCAGAAATAATTGGATTTCAGGGGAGAATTTTCATATTCTGCTGATTTACTTTGCTCACAGTGGTTCAGATTTAACTTTGATGGAGATGCTGTCTACTGCTTCACTCACCACAGGTTTCTGGAGAGTCGCAGCTGGAGTCTCTAGAATAATAAGTGCACATGTACATTATATACGGCGTGTCTTTAAACCCCAGCCAAACAGTTTATTCACTTTATAAAGAAATATTCAGACGTCTTCATCTGTTTTTCTTTCCTAACATGAACCCACATTGCAGACCAGAGTGATTCTCTCAAACATATAAACTTATGTTTTCATCATTTACGAGCTTCTCTGCATCTTTTTGTCAAACAATTACCTGTTAAACGAGACCTTGTTTTTCCATGGTAATGTCTTACTTTATTACTTCTGCCAGGGAGGTTATGTTTGTTTGTTTGTTTGCTGGCTGTTTATCAGCAGCATCAAGGGAAAAGTCCATACTTAGGACACTAATTCATAAATGTAGGTGTTGATGGGACAAATTCCCGTCATAGTTCCAAACAAAGTCCAGGATCCATTATTCTGATAACAGTTTTGGCTTATAGTACCCCAAATTCAAATAATTATTAATATTCAAATTTTAACATATGTTAAGGTTCCTCAAGACAATCCCATCCAGAGTAACTACATGGTTAAATAGCGAGTGTCTGAGATATTTGGGGCCAAATACCAAAATACAATATCTTCAGTTTTGTCTGAATTTAGAAGTAAAAAAACTGACAGGTCATCCAGGCCAAGTTTTACTACCTGATTCATTTCATCTGTCTGAATCAGGGTGTCGCCTGCTCTTCCTGTAATACTGCCTTAGTAAAGCATGTATGAAGTAAACAGTACGAGTCCAAGAACAGAACCATGTGGAACTCCATGACTTAACTTTTGAGTTAAATTAAATTAAATTAAAACATTTGAATCCATCCGATAAATATTACTAGTGTGGCTCTTTTAATCCCAACGATATGTTCCAGCCTTTAGATGGCGTCAGCTGCGCCACGAAGATCCAGCAGTACGGAGACGAGTGTTTGAGGACGGAGAAGATCATAGATAACTTTCACCGCCTGTTTTGGAGCAGTCATGTCGACTTTTGGGAAAAGCTCAGACGTGGTGATAAATGACGGCATTTAGCTGTAACTTCTTGTAAACAGATTTACTTTGACCCATTTGAACAAACTACGACGCCCGTCATGTTTCTGATGAGGAACGCTCGTCTGTCGGGTGTCCTTGAACGAAACACTTCACACCTACTTGTTCATTTATTACAAATCACTCAGGATGAGGACATCATCGGAAAAATTTCCCCAAGTAATAATGCTCCAAGGGCACATTGAGGGAAGTACTGGATGCCACCCATTTATCTCATTTGAGTTCATCTGCACAGATTGTGCTAGCAAGCAAATTCTAATTTATTAATAAATTTCTCATTTAGTGCAGTGATTCAGTACGAGGCCTCTGGCAGATGTCTTGTTTTTATGACTTGAGTGCTTCTCTGGTGCATCTGCCACACACAGATTATTGTTCAGCTGTGCTCCAGAAGGCATTCTCCATCACAGGAAGGCTCATTTGAGTCAGTAATGGAAGTCATATTAGCCTCAAGTCAATGGTGTGTCCGGAACGAGACAAAAATCTGGGACTGAGCAGGTGAGCGGATTTCGTAATTTGATTCACCACCGGAGAATATCCTGAATGTATTTTCATATTCCTCTCCAAGTGCAAGAGAGTTGATATTCATTTAACACTCTCCTGATCTTTAAACCCAGCAGCATCAAGGCTAAATCTTGAAACTCAAACCTCCCGCAGCAAAATCTGAGGCCTTAGCCTTCACACAGCAGAATGAGCTGCATTAACCTGAAGGTAAAATCAGCTAATGAAAGCTGCAGCCTCACAGCAGGGTGCCTCCGAGCTCCGTCTTTACCACAGACAAGCGAGACGAGTCACCTAAATTTACCTCTTCAGACTTCTTTTTTTTTTTTATATTCGAACCATCCTTCTTCGGCCAGTCACTTCTTAAGGAATACAATAACACGTACCTGTTTTCGCTGTCATTTAATGAGGACGCCATCTGCACAACACAAGCTGGAGAACAAGTCTGCAGTACATCACAGCAACTGAGTTTCAGCCTAAACTTTCTTTGCTCCTGAAACAAAACAACTACATTTAATCATGTACTTATTTTCATGAAAGACGCTTAATTATTGGATCATTTATGACTTTAAAGAATTTTTTGTAATTATTTCCATTGGGGCTGTTTCATAGTGGTTCTTTTTCAAACACTTTTTTGTCGACCACCGTTCTGCTTCAGTCGGGGAAGAGATTACTTTTTAATTATTCATATCGCAGCCACTTGGAATGAATGTCTTTGTTCTTTTCTGTGTTTTGCCTCCTCTGTTTAATGATTTTTGTTTGACAAAAGCCTGACAAAGATCCCTGAAGTGATATTAAGTTTATTGGGAGCTGTCGGTACAGTTTGCAGAGCTTTCATCTCCGTTCTGCCTGCAGTCCTCAAACACAGCCCTCTCCATGTTCTCCAGCATGTCTGCTCTACAGGTAGCGCTACACGCCTGTCCACGACGGCAAAACGTGAGATAGCTACGCTTGGCGACATATATGCGTGAGAGTTACACGCTTTGGCCTGTTAACAATTTATAGGAGAATGAAACCTACTGCATGCTCTCAACCATGATCACAAAATGAGAACTGACTCGACCACAAAACGAGTTCTCCTGTGATCACAGTAAGAGAAACGCATCTTTGTCCAAATTCTTCTGGACTGCACTGTAATTATCAACTGCATCATATCTGCACATTCTTCTTAATCAGCGCGAAGCGACCATTATACATCCTGTCAGCATGTCCTTGAGGCAAGACAGTAAAACCATAATTACCAACATATTGCATATTCATGGACAGAAGCGTCAGTTAACGCTTCCCTGCTGAGCTCATGGCAGCTTTGATCGGTGAAGCTGATGACCAACACACACACACACACACACACACACACACACACACACACACAAAAGAAGGCCTGCCGCTGCTGTCAATGGATAAATAAACAGCCTGATGACGGGGAAGGCTCTCAGGGGCTGTCTGGACTATAAACAACAATTTAATACTACAATTAATCTTTAATACCGCGATCACGTCTTTAATAAATAACTTTGCAAGGATCAAACTATTTGAGATCCAGCAGGAGACAGCAGGTAGAGGAGGAGGAGGGGAAAACAGAAGACGGTGAAGGAGACAATGTGGCATCGACGTGAAACAGAAAGGTGACGGCCGGTAAAACTGGGAAAAAGAAGACGAAGAGAGGGTTAAAGGGTTAAAAGAAGAGGAAGTGAAAACTCTGAGATGAAAAGGAAGGGGGGGCAGAGAAGAAAGCAAAGATAAGAAGACGAAAAGGGGAGGAATAGGAGATGAGGAAAGGAAAAAAGAAAGAGGAAATGAGGAGAGAGGAGTGACAGGAAGCAAAGAGAGAGGAAGAAAAGGAGGAGAATTAAAATGAGAAAATAAAGAGAGACATTAGACATTAGACATTAATAACGAGCAAAAAGTCCAGATGAAAAGTGAAGTGGTGAGCTGGTGTGTATATTTGAAGAGTGATAAAACAGCGGGCTTGTAATGCAGCGAGGGGGCTGGAGGAAGAGACGCCAGAATCAAGTTGTTATTATGATGAAGGGATGTGGAGGAAAAACCAATCATAGCTGGCCTTCTCCCAACTCGCTGGAGAAGAGAGAAATTGCTATTCCCTCGAGAAACATCAATTTTGTGTGCCCACAAACACACACACACACACACACACACACACACACACACACACACACACAGCACATATTGATGGGCTACACCTTTACATGGCTGCAGAGAGGCTTTAACCATCAGAATGTTTTTTTTTCAGTAGTGACCAAAGAAGCATCTTAGCAGGTAATTGCACATTGAAACTACTACAGCAGCAGGCTGGGGTCCACACACACACACACACACACACACACACACACACACACACACACACACACACACACACACACACACACACACACAGACAGACAGACAGACAGACAGACAGACACACACAGAGACAGTGTTTGACTAGTGCACAGCAGTTTCATTGGCTTCTGTTTATTTCTGTCGATACAGTGCTGTCTGCATAAATTGACCGCTGGGCAGGCTTGTTTTTATTAGTTCATAAATGGACTGCAGCCTCTCACAGGATGTGTGTGTGTGTGTGTGTGTGTGTGTGTGTGTGTGTGTGTGTGTGTGTGTGTGTGTGTGTGTGTAGTTATTAAAGCGCTGCTCTCTGCCGTCTCATCCTCTCCCTGAAGTTGCAGCATTGTTCGGAGCGAGAGCAGTCGACTGGGACTTCAGCAGCTCATAAAGGTTTCCTCCGGGGAAAACCAGAGCAGCAAGCACAAGGAAGAGTGGGGGTTCACTTCCTCCTCCTCCTCCTCCACCACCTCCTCCTCCTCCTCCTCCAGACACCTCCTCCTCCTGCCCTCACCCAACTGAACAGGGGGAAATTGATATTTTCGTAAAGCTTCCTCCCAAGACATCCACACAGACACACATGTACCTGTTCAGCTGGAGTGGAGGACTGAATCAGGTGCTCAACTTTGGTATCCACAGGATCATATTCTGTCAATGCCCAGATCAATACAATCAATGGAATTTAATTATAACCGATTAACATTACACACGTTAGATTTTGTGGAGTCCATTTTCAAACTTCAAATTCCCCACCGCACCGACCGTGACTACCAGGTGAGATGAAGCAGGTGCTTCGGTAATTTATGAAAGCAGATTTGGGATTTCTACCTTAAAATTCAATAAGCTAAACAAATATTTAATTGATGTGCCGATCACAGGAACTGTCGAGGAAAAATAAATCTGCATGACCACCTTATGAATTTATGCAAAAATCATTTGGTAACCATGGTTACATGTTTGCGAGTCAGCACAAGCAGAGGGACTTAGTCAACTCAAAGTGAGTAAATACGAGACCCTGCTTGTTGTTGTTGTTGTTGTTGTTGTTTTTAAAAGGGCAATTTGAAAATGTGTGTTCACAGCAGTGATTTAAAACACTGGATTCAAGGAATGTTTACTGTGCTCCATTTTCCTGAAAACGTACATATGAAGACAAGAAGACCTTCGAAAAACAGCTGGACACAAACGTGTTGGATGGACTGAAATCTCTGCGTATTTTGCAGATTACAAAGTATATAAATGATCACATTAAAATCATATTATATGTATTCTTGAATGTAGAAACAAACATTTCAACCCAGTGTCACGTAAATGTCATGTGACCAAGGTCCCGCAACAGAGGCAACGAAAGGACATTTATTTTGGTGGTATCGGGAGGAAGGAGCGGTGGTTTGGAGGCATTAGTCACGGGGTGACAACGTTCTTGTAGGGCTGTTTTTTGTTTCCCAACCCCAACCAATTCCACTACAGACAAACGTGTAACTGTCACGCCTACACAGGCCAAAGTGTGGCTATTTCACGTTTTGCCGTGACACCGGGTTGCAACGTTAACATAACCTCCATCTTGTATCTCGGAGCTGTCTTGTTGAAAACACTTTGCAGTAGCTGACAGTCGGTGTAACTACGAGCTGTCTGTTTTGTTGTTCTAACAAACACCTCAAACACAGAATCAGAAAACATCAGTAAGTAGTCTGCAGCTTTTTTATGGTCAAATTTCAAACTTTCTTGTTGCTGGTCTTCTATTTTCAGACAGACGGCTTTGCTCCTGATGTTTTTCCTGCACTATACGATCTGTGCTGGGTGGTGTATTAACAGAGGCGGAGAAAAAAAAACAATGCTAGCACTCAACACATCACTTTCAATAGGAGTAGGATGGACTCTGGTGTAAAGGTTGTGTTGATGCTATCGTTCACCGCAGGGGGTTGAGTGCTTCGTTGTGTGAGGCAGACGCATCAACAGCGAGCCGACACAAAAATAAATCTAACTGCAATCATCGATACGTCCCCGTGAGGCCTCTTTGTTCGAGCAGTTTGATTCTCCGAAGCTGAATGAGCCGCATTACGAGTTTATGCGCCGATACGTTGCATTGTGTTTGTTTTTTTGTGTACGGCGGCGCTGATAAGGCGTCTGTGTTACTGCACTTCACCGCATTGTTCCTGTGATAAGGAAGCAGCGGAGGGAGACCTTCTTCCTCTGCAGGAGACAGAGATGCTATCAGTGGGGGAACACTAGGTGAGGAGAGTGGAGGGGTGTGTGTGTGTGTGTGTGTGTGTGTGTGTGTGTGTGTGTGTGTGTGTGTGTGTGTGTGTGCGTGTGCATGTGTTTACACTGTGCCTGTGATGGATGTGTGGGTAGAACAGGTGAATGGGTAATGGGTATGATGGTGCAGAGTGTGTATATACAAGTGTGTGTTTTTAGTGAAGGCCAGGAAGGAGGAAGCTCAGCTGAGAGCAACTGTTCTCCTCAACAACGGAAACAAAACATCGGTCAAAATTAGTCCGTATTTTCCACAGACCACAGAAAAGAGTTCGTAGCTTCAGGTCTGTAAAATGGTTCTGATCCAGAAGTGTCTTCAGCTGCAATACCAGCGAGTGCCACTAGAGGTCGGCTCCAAAAAGCCTCCGGCTCCATAGACTCCCATTCAACTTCTCTCATCAAATCCAAAGTGAATAAAATGTGTCCATCAGTTATCTCGGTGTTGTTAGCTAAAGTCACTCCTTCTTCTTAGTTTTCTGGAGGTCCATCTGAAAATAATCCCTCATTCATTAGAAAAGAAGATTCAAGAAGACCTATTTTTGGGGGCGTGTCTGTTTGATTGACAGGCCTGTGGTGCAGTCAGGTTACAGCTATCAGCCCCCCCCCTTCCCCCCATGGGCCAAGATAACATCCCATCATTTTCTTTCAAAATAATCTAAAAAGGCAGCCGTAGCTGTGAAGTTCCTGTTGGACACAGAGCTTAAGCAAATCAACAGAGCTTGATGCCGTCACACAGACAGAAAACAATTTACAACACTGTGTTCTTCTCGTTTCACACAACTCACCATTTCCAACACGGCTGATGAAATTCTGACTCAACTCACTTCCAGTATCTTTGGAAGCGACTTCTATGAAGATAAAATAAAGAAGTGACCTGAATTCTTTTATTGAAACTCTTTTTATATTTTAAGGGAATGTGGGACAAAAGCTTTGCTGACTCTGCTCCCCAGTGAGAGGCCTG
Organism: Embiotoca jacksoni; assembly: GCF_022577435.1. Taxonomy (NCBI): domain Eukaryota; kingdom Metazoa; phylum Chordata; class Actinopteri; family Embiotocidae; genus Embiotoca; species Embiotoca jacksoni. Next base: position 538,388 of record NW_027185412.1, read on the forward strand.
TTGGTTTCCTCCAGATGAAAACATTAAAGATATTATACAGCGAGGTTGGACCTAATTCTCAATGTTTTCAAACGAATAGGATTTTGACTTTTAAAACTTTTTTTTCACGTCTCGTGTGTGCCGCAATTTTGTTCCGTCTTTACTCCCTCATTTGGTCATGTTTCCTTAGATAGATATACTTTATTGATCCCAGAAGGGGAAACTGTTTTGCTACAGCAGCATAGGCTAGAAGATAAAAGTAACAGAATAAAAATAGAGGTAGTAAAATATAAAAATGTACAGTATATACAAATTAAATTAAAATTAAATTAAAAAACAAATGAAATTGTCCGTTTGTCCGTTGTGTGGTTGTCGTCATTTCCTACTTTGTGCTGCAGCCTACGGACAAAGTTAAAACATGAATCCTCCTGTTTATTGTGTAACTATTTCACATACCGTGTCTGTAGCAGGAGGAAGCCATATTTCTTGTCCAAACTAAAAGACCGCGGGGGTAGTGATGGGAGCTTGCGCATGGGTGATTTATTTTGAAAGTTTTGTCAGACTGACTTCCTGCCCGGCCGATCTGCTCTGTTCACAGCGGCTTCCTTCAAAAATAGACTGGCGGCCTATCTTTTGCTCGCTCCTAATCCTTAAGACTCGAGTTGTGGTTGGCTTGGCAGCACTTTGGGTACCGTACTGAGCATTTCTGAGTATTGATTGTTGCACACCTTTCTGACCAGAGATCAGGACTCACAACATGCACCAGCATCGAGTGGAAACAAAACAATATGCTTCATTATTCTCCCAAAACATGAAGCTGCTGGTTTAATAAAATGAATTATGAAATCAAATCTAATCAGGTTTGGAATATCTGGCCTGGAGACGATTCAATTATTTAAATCAAGAGGTAGAAAAAAAAAACACAAACAGTTGTGAATATCAACTAAACATCAGTCTTTTATAAGTAAAGTGAATGTAAGTGAGAACGTCTTCTAAATGCCTGACAGGTGTAATATAGGTGGTGGTGGTGGTGGGGGGGAGGGGGTGATCCAACCACAGCTTCCCACTCGTCACCATGCAGCCCCATCGGTGCAGACGGGGGTTAAGCACCTTGCTCAGGGGCACTTCTGCTCCATTTACCGAGGCGGAGCAGCTTCTGCTGCGATAGTGGAGCCTTGAACCGCTGACCCTCCAATCACGAGGCATCGTCTCCAAACCCCCCCCCCCCCCCCCTCCCTGGGGCAGAGTGAACCCTAAATCCCCCCCCCCCTCCCCGGGGCAGAGTGAACCCTAAATCCCCCCCCCCCCCGACCATGCCTAATTAATGGAGGAGGTTAAAGTGGATGAGACAGAAGAGGCAAAGGTTATTCTTCCCCTCTGTCTCACTTGCTCTTTCTGTCTCTCTGTATCTGTCAGTGTTCGCTGCAGGCTGCTCTGGATTATAGATGTTCAGTATATGGAGCTCTTCCTGTGCACTGATTAAAAGTTGATTTGATCTAACCAGTCTATTTGTTCCCATCTCACCGTTTTAGACTCTCCGTCCCCTCCCCATGTCCCCAGGTGTCCCCTCCTCACTGCATCCTGAAAACCAGTGTGTTCCCACTCTCTCGTGCATCTTGGTTAAAGCAGGCTTCAGCTCCTGGCAGCGATCCTCCTGCTTTTCTTGGCAGTGACCCGGCATGCAGACGTGTTTTCAGGTGAAACGCAGCACACAAACTGTCTCATGAAGCTCAACTGCTTTAACTTGTGTCGCTGCCGGAGGCTTGAAAATAATCATTTTCCCTATTTTTCCTCTTCCTGCATTGCATCCGAGTTCCGTGACAAGCCGACGCACGGTTTTTAAAGCTGTATGTGAAATGCATTGAATACTTTAACTTGTGGCCTGCAGCCTCCAGCAGGTGAACGGAGGTGTTGGGCCACGTTTCATGGAGGTTGGTGTCCATCTGCAGCCGACCCAAACGTCGTTCTCCAGAACGACTCGTACGTGTTTTCTGATATATTCAAGGGTTACAATAAGATCCTGATTGAAACTGGGTGAACCAACTGTAGGGGCGTCTGACATGGTCCGACAAGAATATCACAACATGTCGGAGTATTTCTGAAATAACAATATTTGTGACGACTTGACAAAATATAAATTCCCAAAAACTGCAAAAAAACAATTGTTATAGTTTTATATGTCTGTATAAACAGTTTGCCTACAAATGTTGAATATAAACTGACATTTTTTTGTCACCACACCACTAAACTTGCTCCCCTTTCTGAAACGAAGTCCTCCAACCTCAGAGCCACTTTCAGCGCAAGTTAAACACATAAAAACTATTTTAAAACATATATGACAGTACAAAATAAACCAATATTATCGTGAAAGATACAATATGGCACACTGCTGCTTACAACTTTGCTAAGGTAAGGAGACCTCGTGAATATAATAATAATCATGAAACTAATAACAAGCTTCAGAAACACATGGTGAGGTTGGAGGGAACCAACGTTGGGTGTCCAGCTGTTGTAATGTTTGAACCTGAAACAACCAAACAACATCTGAGACAGCTCGTCCACCAGAACCTGAGGTCCCAATCAGAGCTGCAGTCTGTCTCAATCAGCCTCTACAGCTGGTGAACCAGCTCCTCCAGACGAGACACCGCTGAGCCTCCTCCGACTCCCTCTGTAGTCCCGACCAGCAGACTACTGATGCTGCTACACAACACACGACGCTGCTTATTGGCCATTGGCTGAAATGACCTCAGCAGTTTTTCTGGGGAGGTTGTATACTGTGGAAAAACAAATTCCCTTATTTTCCACTAAATAGCGACTCAGAGAAAGGACTGAATGAAACTGGTGCACAGGAACCAAGTGAAGAAATACTGGTTACTGGACGTAACTAGAGTTCTATGAGTACTTTCCTATTTTCTTCCAACAGCCGGGGAGACGCTGGTGCTGAATGAAGGATTATTATTATCTTATTGTTCCTCTGGTCTAAAAGGTGTCTCCCAGCCTCTGATTGATTCACACCAGTATTAGATTACTTGGTTTCACTGACTCAAACTAACAACACCAAAACATCCCTGTGGAAGCCCAAGTTGTGATCTTATAAATTACACGTCCATTTAAGCAATTTTTTACAGCGAGGCGAGTATTAAGTGAAAATTACTTGTGCTCAGCCATGAATGAGTCGCTCAAGGCCACGAGAATATCAGTGTTTTATAACCTCAATTAAACTTATTGTCGGCGGCCTGTTCGATCTCCATCTTGAAATGTATATCTTGGTGTATTCAAACGATGGCTGACATATTTTAATAATCCACCGAAAAGGCCTTTGTTGAACGTCTACCGCTTCAAACTCTAATTTCTGTCATCCTCCTTTTGAGGAAAGCTCAGACGGTCGACAACATCTCTACACGAATTCATGTGATTTCTGCTGTTGAAAAGAAACCAATCAATAAGTGTGAGGACCTCTTTCTCCCGCATGCAGAAAGCAGAGACCTCAGAGTGGAACTGTTGGAGAGTTGAAGCGAGACATCGAGGCAGCGAGATGGAAAGCTCTTCTGCTCGCCGTCTCTCCTTCGTATCGATTTGTTCTTTTTTTCTTCTGCTGCCCTTGAGACTTCAGTCCTTCATCGATTCACAACTTCGTTTCTCATCACGATGACATTTGAACACAAAAATTCACGAGGTGCAAACACAACTTTGCAGATGCTGTTGCCCGCTTATATGATCCAATTAGAGATTATGCAAAATGTTTCAAGTCTGATTTTTTTGGACACTGAATTAATCACAGCTGGACAGCTGTAAGATGAGCTCAGTAGTTAAACCACAGGTGAGACACCAAGTACCTCATGTATAACACACAAAATGTTTTGTGTATTTAATCAAAGTGGCTGAGAACCCCTCAACCTCCCAGGCCTCTGCATGGTGGAGAAAATACATCGATGATCAATGAAGTTTTACTGAACATCATCTGGGTCCAAACCATGTTTTCAGGACGATTTGTATCCTACAATAACAAAACTTCTTGACACATTTTAAAATTTGAACAAAAAATGTGAATTCTTTTGATTAGAGGGATGTAAAAAAATGTCCCTAATTTAACTAAAATACTGGTAACACACAAACGCAGCACTCCTTCAGCTCGAGGTACACAAATGTGTCTTCACAAACATTTCAGGACAAGCAGCAACAGACAGGTGTGTGCACGCGCGCGCAGCGTAAAGAGAGAAGAAGAGCGAGTCTGTGCGAACACATGAAATGATGAAGTCGGTTACTGACCGTCAGACGTCTCCGGATAACGGTGTTGTTGTGGTTGAGTGTCCGGGGCCCGTGTCCTCTCCGTGGGTTGCAGCGTCCACAGTCCCCGCTGCTCCTCACGTTGTTCCTCACGTTGTTCCTCCAAACGCTGGTCAGTATTCCCGCCATCATGGATCCAAAAAGCTTCTGATAAACTCTGCTGGTTCCTGGACGACCGCACGCGGTACTTTTGGACACTTGGTCCTCTGAGGAATGATCATATCTTCTTCAGTCTTCCTCCTCTCTGTCCTCCGGCTCCGGTCCCGGTCCCGGTCCTGGTCCAGCAGCGTGTCTCCAACCTTCATTAGACCTCTTTAAGATCAAAGTCTCCTCACGCGGACGTTTACGCAGTGAAACAGGAGACATCCAGGTGCACGCGCTTCCCTTCTCTGATTTCCAAAAACTGGCGCTCGAGCTAACAGGAAGTGAAATAGCTGCACCCATTGGCTGAATCAGATCACCTGTGTTGGCTTCCTGTTTTTGTTTTTTTTAACCCTCAAAATAATATTCTGATCACACGATTTTCTTGCAGAAATCTACTATTAAACTAAAATGCCTTTTGTTTATTAGTCTGCCGTTCAAACAGCTTGATGAAATACTCAACATTAATTGTTTAATAGTTACCTTCATCTTCAGCAGAAGTACCACCAAAGTTTTAACACTCTCTATTCAACCCAAACTTCTTCTTTTATAGCTCCATTAGTTCTTTAAAGATCGTCAGACATGTTTACTTTTGCTGGCTGATTAAAAACATAATCAAATTCATACATCTCATTTTCTTTCATCATGTTAGCAAAAACCTATCAAGAGTTTAACTTGTTTATCTTCAATCGCAGGTCTGTAAAGTACCAACAAAAAAAACCCTCATTTTTTTCAATACACTTTCTGTGTTGTTTTTTGCACCCAGAGCCTGAGTGAGTGTCGGAGGGGCGACCGAATGCTCCCTCTCTCTGCAGTGATCACCCCATAATGGAACTATCACCCTGACAGAGCACTCTCTCACAACTAATGGAAGTGTGTTTGGGTCTGCCGTGCGTTTCTCAATGCATGTGTGTGTGTGTGTGTGTGTGTGCGTGTGCGTGTGTGTGTGTGTGTGTGTGTGTGTGTGTGTGTTGTTGCGAGCATCTTGTGGTAAAAGTGAAAGAGAGTTGGGAGACAAAGGCCAGACGTCCGTTCGAGCTTCTCTGGCCTCCTCCCCGACGAGCTAAAAGGGGTCGGCTGCCGTCGGTGTCGAGGTCAACCTCTCTTCAACTCTATTTGTTTTTCTTTTTCAGCCGTGCCATCTATTCCTGCCTTCCTACTCTCTCTGCACCTGGGATGTCCAACGGGAGGTCGGAGGCCCTTTCAGCAAATGAGCTTCACAAACTGCAGTTTACAATCAAGCGAAATTCCTTTGAAATCCATCAGGTTGTGAAGAAAACAGCTGATATCTGTTCGGTGGTATTTTATTAGTCACATTATTCTATTTCTAAAAATATAGAGCAACTTAACGTTTCATCCAGGTTCACCTGTTGTCTCCACCAATCCAGGAAAACTTTACAGCAGGAAATAATTATAAATAAATGTCTCATCCATCCATCATCCCTCATCCCTCCATCCATCATCCATCCCTCATCCCTCCATCCATCATCCATCCCTCATCCCTCCATCCATCATCCATCCATCATCCCTCCATCCATCCCTCATCCCTCCATCCATCATCCATCCCTCATCCCTCCATCCATCATCCATCCATCATCCCTCCATCCATCATCCATCCCTCCATCCATCATCCATCCCTCCATCCATCATCTGTCCCTCCATCCCTCCATCCATCATCCATCATCCATCCCTCCATCCATCATCCATCCCTCCATCCCTCTATCCATCATCCATCATCCATCATCCATCCCTCCATCCATCATCCATCATCCATCCCTCCATCCCTCCATCCCTCCATCCCTCCATCCATCATCCATCATCCATCATCCATCCCTCCATCCATCATCCATCCCTCCATCCATCATCCATCCCTCCATCCATCATCCATCATCCATCCCTCCATCCATCATCCATCATCCATCCCTCCATCCATCATCCATCCCTCCATCCCTCCATCCATCATCCATCCCTCCATCCCTCCATCCATCATCCATCATCCATCCCTCCATCCCTCCATCATCCATCCATCCCTCCATCATCCATCCCTCCATCCATCATCCATCCCTCCATTCCTCCATCCCTCCATCCATCATCCATCATCCATCCCTCCATCCCTCCATCCATCCCTCCATCATCCATCCCTCCATCCATCATCCATCCCTCCATCCCTCCATCCATCATCCATCATCCATCATCCATCCCTCCATCCCTCCATCCATCATCCATCATCCATCCCTCCATCCTCCATCCATCATCCATCCATCATCCATCCCTCCATCCATCCATCCGTTCATTCCTCATGTTTACGTTGTATGTGAGGATGTGTTAATTGTACATCTGCTGCTTCCATTTTCACCACTTTGCCGTACTTGATTTGAAGAGAATAAATCTGAACTGAACTGAGAGCAACAACATTTCTCTCCTCTCAGCTTCCTGCTGCTGTGTGGATGACGACGAGTGTTTGCGACGCAGCAGCTGTGAGAAGAGATGCATTTATTAGCACCCGACATGAAGTCTGTGATATAAATCAACAGGAGCCTTGGAGACTCCCTCACGCTCAGAATAATATTAGCTTTGCACAGAATGTATACATTCACAGATAATCATTTTCAGAGAATCATTACAACACGGAGACTTAAAATAATCCAACCACTACTTCACCAGAACCTTAACTTCAGGTGTCGATTCAGTCACAGAAAAGCAGCCGCATTGATTAATATGAAACTATTTGACATGCATTCATGCAGCGTCCTGTAGTACACACAGAGCTGACGGAGGAGCAGTGTTGTACCAAATGGCTCGGGGCTGCACTTGATGAGCCGAGATTCAGTGATTACATGGCCGATCCTCCCCCACCCCTGCACCTCCCCTGCACCTCCTCCCCTCCCTCCCCCCGAGGGGAGAGCATGAGTCTACAAACATTTCCTCAAATTGTCAGAAATCATGCAGAAGAGACACGGAAAGAATCTCCAGCCGGAGGTGATGAGATACGAACCCTCTCTGTAATTTCATTTAGGTTCATCAGGGGATTATTTTACATAATATTGATGAAACACTTGGAGGAGGGAAGGGGAGGAGAGGAGGAGGAGGAGGAGAGGAGAGGAGGAGGAGGAGGAGGAGGAGAGAATCATATGGAGGGATTAGCAGGAGAGGAAAGGCAACTTGGAGCCAAACGAAAGGTCAGTATGGATCAAACACTGATCCTCAAACCTCTGTGTACTGTTGCCAAATTGCCACATTGTGTGTGTGTGTGTGTGTGTGTGTGTGTGTGTGTGTGTGTGTGTGTGTGTGTGTGTGTGTGTGTGTGGTCTGCAGTCCCTTCACTTTGTCTTTAAATGGGATAGGTCACCTGCAGCAACATAGATGATACACACACTGCATGAAGACACACACACACACACACACACACACACACACACACACACACACACACACACACACACACACACACACACCCCGTGTCTGGTGGCTCATTAGCAGCAGCGACACCATGAGTCTGTCATCTCTTCACACCCTCTCTGCCTCCACCGTTATCACCTTCTCCTCACATTAATTGCTTGTTTGAAAGCAGAACAACACGAGTCGCACCAGGAACGTGAAGAAAGAATTATTTAACCAAACAAAATCTCCAGCGATGATTACTGTGTTTGATTCCTTGTTTCTGCCGTGACGGTGAATTATGGCCTTCCGGTTGTCAAAGCAGCTTTTAAAAGTGTCTGAAGCTGATGTTTGGTACGACAAAGTCGATGTTTAACAAGTCGTAAAGAGGAGAATAAAAGTTACAGGAACTAAAAGCGAACATTAAAAACAATGTGATTTGCACAAAAATGTGGGTTCCTCGCTATGATGGAGAATTCTGTGATTTTAAAGTGATTTGTTCCATTAATAATATAATTAAAAGAATATAAAGATGACTTCATAGAGTGTGAGACAGTAAAGTGGAGAACATTTTGGAGTTTGGCTTTTATTGACAAATCTTTCTATCCTGGCTCGTCTTCGCAGTGATTATAGTCTGGAAACCCTGTTCGTACTAATGTGGGCTCAGCCCCTCTAAAGGGTTGACCAATCAGTGACCAGTGGGCGTGGCTGAGTGTGATGATGTCGAAGTCAAGCGTTGGTTTCCGAAATGTAGTTATGCTGCGTTCAGATGGAACTTGTGAGCTCGTTGTTATGACACGGGAAGTCGTGTGCACCGTGTGCTCGGCGTTCAAGTGGTTCAGCCACAAAAACCCTGTTGCTAGGCAACGACAACATGGACAGGCGTCTAGAAGCCACAGAGGCTAACAATGTAGCATGCCACAGAGCCTAACAATGTAGCATGCTAACAGGTGGGTAACATAATGCAGGAAATGCAAAAGTCACAGAGGGAAACATTGAGGCCGTCGGGAAGATCAACATTTCCCTCAGACGTAGGCTGTTATCTAAGTTATGAAGACAAACTACGTGACTAAAAATTACAATATATCAGCTTAACATTCAACCAAACATGAACTTCCACGACCTCTGACCTTTCTGTTAACGTCAGCAAAGAACATCACAACTCGTGAACTCGAGGCTTCCAGAAAATGTTGAGTTCCCACAAATGTTCAGCAGCTCCACGACTGATGGAGGCTGGTCGTGATGAACTCCACCGCTGCTCATATGTGCCAGTTTGAGTTTGAGCATCGGTGTTCACCACCATTCATCCATGTGTGTGTGTGTGTGTGTGTGTGTGTGTGTGTGTGTGTGTGTGTGTGTGTGTGTGTGTGTGTGTGTGTGTGTGTATTCGAGCTGACGTTAACAGACAGGCCTCCTGCTCCGAGATGAATGAGAGGGCAGATTGTGTTGATGCTGATGAAGTGGCCTGATGCTCATTAGACGGTTGCCGATACGCTGATGAATGTCTCTCAATTTTAAGGCGGCGCCCCCGGTAATGATGAATGGGGCTGTGTTTTAAGGCAGCACATCTCTCTCTCTCTCTCTCTCTTTCTCTCTCTCTCTGTCTCAGCACAAACAAGCTCTTTCAGTGTTTATTGAATTATTTTATTTAATAAAGAAAGTCTCATTAAAACAATTTGGCAGCATGTGTGATTAATGATACAGTCATCAACAGGAGAGCGCTGGTTCTCGGTCAATTCGTGCTTGTTTGGGAAAACATTTTTAGCCAATCAGAGGAATTTTACAAACCTTCACACCAATTATGTATAATCTGTGCGAAAATGAGGGTTCAACTTGTTTTGGTGCCTCGGGGCAAAAATGAGCAGCTCCCGCTATTGCTCACAGTACACGGTGACAGCAGATCGAAGAACCAACCAGCGCTCCGTTACAGGAATATTATCTGCCTAATGCTTTACTGCATGTCAGTTTATGGTAAAAAGCACAGAATAAATGAAAACAACAGGTGTTTGCAGGTGGTGGAGCGACTCCAGACCGCCTAATGATGCACAACCAAACATCAACCGTCAGTGATGTCATCAACCATCAGTGATGTCATTGGTTTGTGAACGTTATGAATCCTCCAGTTCAGATTCTGTCCGTCACCATCTTTGCTAATTCGGAGCAGTTTGGAGCAGGAAGTGACCATATTTGGACGAGCTGGGGGAGGAGCCAGCGGTGGATCTGACCGATCTGATTGGAAACCTGACGATACTACGTCCCGCCCACCGATAGCTGTAACCTGACTGCACCACAGGCCTGTCAATCAAACAGACACGCCCCCCAAAAACAGGTCTTCTTGAATCTTCTTTTCTAATGAATGAGGGATTATTTTCAGATGGACCTCCAGAAAACTAATAAGAAGGAGTGACTTTAGCTAACAACACCGAGATAACTGATGGACACATTTTATTCACTTTGGATTTGATGAGAGAAGTTGAATGGGAGTCTATGGAGCCGGAGGCTTTTTGGAGCCGACCTCTAGTGGCACTTGCTGGTATTGCAGCTGAAGACACTTCTGGATCGGAACCATTTTTTTGACGTCCACTTTTATCTATGCAATCTATGTGCACGACCGAGTGGTTTTCAAATACACTTTAATAACCAGGTAGGCATGAATACATGAACAAAATTCAATGGCAAAACTTCCGATCAAATGTTGTTGAGCTGTTTCAGTTTGGATTGACGTGATGGACAGAATAATGCTGCCAGGAATAATCTGCATCACGGAGTCGTGAAAAGAGGATGAAGAAGAGAAAGAAATGCAGCTGAAAAACTTTACAGAAGAGAGACAGAATTAAACACAGATGATGACAGTGCGGGTGAAGCTCCGTCATTATTAGATTATCACTTCTACAGACGGCATCGGATCAGACTGTGAGCTATTGATTTTCAACCAGCAAGAACAAACAGGCTTTGAAATGAAGCTCTGATTAGGCCGGGCAGCATGATGAGTTCATCAATAGCACAAATGAAAAACAATCTTTATCCGTCTCTGCAACTCGGCGTCTGTCTGCTATCGTTCCTTAACTCTGCCTCTATTTCTGCTTCTGTGCCGGATGAATCGATGATGTCACCGAGACTCACGGCTGGTCACTTTGAGAACACAATATCTGAATGTCACGGCAGGGTACCGTCTCCGGATGAACTCGTATCCTCTGCTGTGTGGACGGTTTAACTGAATGAAGTCAGCTGACTGTTGGATTGTTTGAGTTTTTGGGTCTCGGATGCTTCAGTGCGGTTGCAGAGGTCAGCACACACATTCTCCTGTTTTGGGACGACTGTCATAGCAACAAAAATAAAGCTGACACTGCATTTATACTCGATTTACCTCACGATCCATCGCGTCTGCACGCACACTTCATTTCTTCGCTTCAGTAAAAGCAGGTCTATTTAAACTGCACTCTACAACTCAAACTGACCACGTGTGTCAAGAATTTAAAGGTGTTTCACAAACAAAAAGCCACCAGGGAGGAAGATGAATGCACTCTGCAAGTAGAGAACTAGATTTATAGGACGCAGTGACATGCAGCGCAGCGAGAAGTGTGTTTGTACCCGATGAGAAACCTTAAACACAATAAACTGTGTTGAAGCAGCATTTCTTTTAAACTGCACTTTTATCAAGAGCTTAAACGCACAAACAGAGAATCTAAACAAATCAGTAAGAAGTGAACGCTGCATTGAAAAGAGCTATTTTACTCCTCCTATACGAAAAGATCTTAACAAGTGGAGGAGAGCGGTGG
>NW_027185412.1:554951-594951 GCF_022577435.1 Embiotoca jacksoni
ATCACACTGTAAACTGTAATTTAAAGAGAGCTTATCATCATCTCACGTTGGACAGACAGACGATAGACTACCTGCATGAACACCACCGTGCTGTACACTACATGTGTAAAAAGATCTTAAGTCCGTGCAGCACATTAAATATAACACACTTATTCACGGACAGCTATACAATAGCTGAGTGGGATGGAAATTAGGTATGCATGTGGGCTTTGTTGAAGTCAAAGCTTCCTGTAATTCATTACAGGAGTAAAAATGTCAGAGCCACAATGGTTTAACAACGTTCCTACAGTTATAGAGATTATATAAGATGTAAGTGTCATGAAAAGAAAAAAGAAAAGAAAAACTACCGCTGAGAAAAGACCGAAGTGAATCTTTTGAGAAGACAGCAATTAGAGAACTGGCTGGAGGAGCATAGTGGGGGGTGTAATATGGTTCATGCAGGGTGAAGGCTCTGCTCCAGCAGGTTTTCACTCTCTAATGGACAGTGAGGATTGAAAGGTTATTTCACCTCATGAGAGCTGAGCGAAAAAGAGTCGAGTTTTGAATGAAGGTAAAAATGGTCAGACTCAAACGCCTCTCTGAGGGGTTCTACACGGTTCTGCTAGTTCCCGTCTTTTCCAGTTTTTCCCTCCTCAGTCTCCCATCTAATCTTGAGAAGACTAAGTGTGATGAATGCAGTTGAAGAAGGGCAGAGAGATCCCGAAGGAACGAAGGCATGCATGTCAGAGAACAGCGAAAGAGAAGTTGACAGAGCGGAGATGGTTGATGCAACAGAGACTGGATGCTGGCTGTGGGTCTGTATGTGCTGATGATGAGCAGGTGTGCAGGCAGGTGATGGGAAACCAGCAGTGACGTCACACGTTGGTTTGTGAACGTTATGAAGCCTCCAGCGACGAACACTTTATATATCCAGTCTGTCGTTGGAATGGGAAACACTGAGGACATCTGGTGGGCAGGTGAGGAATAACGGGGTCTGAAATGACCTCACGGAAAATACACGCGCAAAGGTGCCTTTTGGCGTCGTTGCCATGACGATCCAAATCAAAGCAGGAGGTCATGTGACGGATTAGAAAGACAAATGTGGGTGAGAAGGAAGTTGAATCTGCTTATACTTGCATTAAAAAGACATTAAAATAACCTCATGCGTTTCACACATTTTTACTTAAAATGCTGAGAACTAAAACTATATAGATTTATTTCATCTGGATTCAAGAGGATCCGGATTCAAGAAAAAACTTTTGACATCGAAGTCGTATTCAGTAGATGGCTATTGAAGCTCAAGGCTACTCACGGCTGTCAAATTTTTAAAGGCATCATCTGGTCATGCACCTGTCTTCGGACTGTAATGCTGACTTTGAACAAAGCCTTGCTTTTAAAACGGACTTGAATGAAATGTCTGAGCTCGGCTCATTAGGCAGCCTTCACCATCGTTCTTTAGATCTGATCACCGCTGCAGCTGCTGAGACCACATCTGAGGATCCTCTGTGGAGCCCGAGCGCCTTCAGAGGCGAGAAGCCCGGCCATGAAGCTGGACTTTATCTCCATCTCACTGTTTCATCCTTGCATCTGTCACTGGACTCATGATGGACTTCGTGGAGGATGTGAGGATGGACTGGGAATCGAAAGGAGGTTTTTAAGGAGAGAGAAGCAAGGCCGGCAGGTGTGAAACCTTGTGAGCCTGCAGCAGCAGTTTGTATCTGTAATCAAAGTTTGCCTGTCGACTGTTTGAGGCAGATATTTATTCTCCCACCGCAGTACAAACTGTAGTGTTTACAGCGCCAGATAAGGATAATCCACTAGGAGAAGAGATATTTAGGGAAATAGAGCCCGGTGCTTCTTAAAGGTGATCCATCGACGACCGTACCACCCGAGGCAACATTACATCCTCTACAAAGAGACGTGTAGGAAGGTTGAGGAAAGAAAATCGATGCTTTCAACATACTGCACCGCAGTCTGCAAGATCTATACAGAGAAAATATTGCTGCCAATACGACGCTGGAGCAACATTACACTGTGAAATAGCCAGAGGAGGAAAAAATAGAGCCATAAAGCAGAGCTGGACGATGTCATGGCCATGAAACATTCATTAAAGGCCGGTCCTTTTACTGTGAGTGGGTAACTGTGGCTGCCATTCATGCTATATGAAGCGGTGCAGAAGGAGTGGTGGTGTGGGAGGAGAAGTGGAGGGAAAGAAAGATGGCAGGATGGAGGCAGGGAGGGAAGGAAATGGTGAGTGCTGCCGAGGAGACGATCAATTCTACGAGGAGGCGAGCGGTGATGGAGCAGATTTAGACGGTTAGAAAAATCCAGGTAATCAGAGTTGTATGGATGAAGAGGATGAAGGAACGGAGAGAGAGAGAGATGTATAGAAGCAAAGGAAGCTGTGTGACTCAGAATAAAAACAACCTCAGGAGCTCCAAGATGGAGGAGTTTTAATTCGAATCACAGAGTCTCAGTGATGGAACAGATGGACTTACAGCATGGAGTGGAATCGATGGAGAGAGTGAGAGAGTGATGCAGATGGTTTGGTCACCGTATAGTAACCGGAAGAAAGACGGATGATCATAGCCTGCGTGAGATGGATGAAATGGGATTGGCAAATGGAAAAAGTGAAGCTCAAATCAAACACTGCTGGCCTGTAGGAGTGATGAGAAGAAAAAAGAAATCAAAGGAGATGTTGTGGATGTGAAACCGAACACGTATACGACATCTGGATACTCCGACTGTCGCTCACTGCTTCGGTTTTCTTTGCTGTGAAAATAGTCAGATCACGCTGCTCGTATTAATGTTCAACCAAGCATCAACCATCAGTGATGTCATCAACCATCAGTGATGTCATCAACCATCAGTGATGTCATCGTTGGTTTGTGAACGTTATGAATCCTCCAGTTCAGATTCTGTCCGTCACCATCTTTGTTAGTTTGGAGCGGTTTGGAGCAGGAAGTGACCATATTTGGACGAGCTGGGGGAGGAGCCAGTGGTGGATCTGACCGATCTGATCGGAAACCTGACGATACTATGTCCCGCCCACCGATAGCTGTAACCTGACTGCACCACAGGCCTGTCAATCAAACAGACACGCCCCCAAAAACAGGTCTTCTTGAATCTTCTTTTCTAATGAATGAGGGATTATTTTCAGATGGACCTCCAGAAAACTAAGAAGAAGGAGTGACTTTAGCTAACAACACCGAGATAACTGATGGACACATTTTATTCACTTTGGATTTGATGAGAGAAGTTGAATGGGAGTCTATGGAGCCGGAGGCTTTTTGGAGCCGACCTCTAGTGGCACTCGGTGGTATTGCAGTTGAAGACACTTCTGGATCAGAACCATTTTACAGACCTGAAGATATGAGCTCTTTTATATCCAGTCTGTGGATTAAACAGCAACCCTGAAGGGCAGACATGAACTCTATCAAAAAGAAACCTGCAGTGGTTGTCATGGAAGATTTGGTCACCATAAAATAGAGGAAAAAGATGGCTGGAGAGACAAAAAAAACCCAAAAAAGATCGATTCAGAAAGGCAGTTCAAAACAAACAAACAAACAAACAAACAAACTACTGAGAGAAAGGGGAAAAACAAAAATGATGTGCTGTTGGCGTGACGACGGACAGGTGGATGAATCGTGAGTCAGGGTGGAGCTGGTTGTCATATAACTGGAACTATAACTGATTTATTGGAAGGAGACAGAAAAGAAAGAAGGAGTGATTGACAGATGGGCCGAAAACAAATCAAAAATGGATGCAACCAAATTAGAACAAATGCAGGAGCTCACACTGACACACACACACACACACACACACACACACACACACACACACACACACACACACACACACACACACACACACACACACAGAAACACTGATGCATAGCATTGCCGGTGACCAGCGAGGGGAGGAGGAGGAGGAGGAGAAGGAGGAGGGCAGGCGGGCTGATGGATGGTGATGTCGCCACGGTTACGAACGAAGCATTTCATTCCTGCATGAATTATGGACACACTTAACCGTCACCTCGTTTCTCGCTCTCTGTCCACGCCGCCGTCCATCCATCCGTTTCGCTCCGCCCGGCTTCTCATCTACGACCACAAATAGGAACAAACTGAAATATGCACGTACGTGTGTGTATGTGTGTGTGTGTGTGTGTGTGTGTGTGTGTGTGTGTGTGTGTGTGTGTGTGTGTGTGTCCAAGGAGACGAGTGTTTCAATACGGCCCGTATATGGTCATGTGTGTGTGGACGTTTGTGTGTATTTAAGGGACGAGGCTCGGTCCACAGACCTCCACTCAGGTGTCGCTGCAGCATGTTGATGGTTGGTTTCCCATTCAAAGTCAATGAACCGTCAGTTTTCATTCTTTTATCTCTGTACGTCACATTTGATGTACGTTAACAGAAAAGAGTGAAAGGCTGAGTCACGGTTCGGAGGTACGAAGGAGGTTTGAACATCTTCCTCCATTTAATATTACAGATTGATCACTGAATGACATACTGGCTGAAGGCAAACATTCTCAGAAACAACAACAACAACAACAACAACAACAACAAAAACTGAATGTAGCTTGAGTACAAGCCCCGCAGATAAAGGTAGATGTCCAACTCATTCTGGGGACAAAAACACCTTCAAAGCATAGACTTCACATGAGTGGCTTTAAGTGTAATACCACTGAGGCCACTAGGGGCTGTCTCCAATAGACTCCCATTGAAAAAGCATGGAAGTTCTGTCCAGAAATACAAAGTCAGTAAATATCATGATGGTGTCATTGATTAGATATAAGGGCTTAAACAGCTATATTGCTTATCGTGGGTGCAGTCAGGTTCCAGTATAGGTGGGCGGGGCTTCTGGCTCCAAAAAAACACAAGATAATGTCGGCCAAACTAAAGAAGAATAAAGAGCAAATGCCAGTAAGGACACCGAACAACATATCAAAGTACATGATAGAAACAAAGGAGCCAGAACTCACAGCAAGTGACGTAATAAATTCCTGGCCGGATGTAAAGTCGTCAAATCAAAACTGACAGGTGTAGCATTTGTATTTTGATGTCTATCACAAAAAGGCCTCGTATAAATTACTATGTTCAAAGCCAGTCAAAATACCTCGACATTAAAATATGGAGTATCATATCACATTTTCTTCTCACATTACAAACAGCAGGAGACTGTGATTGAACAGGTGACCCAGAATACAAACACCTCCCGCAGCGCCGACCAGCTGCATGTAAAGTGAGAATGAGCAGCTTCCTGTGAGCCGCTGCTGCGTCGTCCCGCTGCTGCGTCGTCCCGCTGCTGCGTCGTCCCGCTGCTGCGTCGTCCCGCTGCTGCGTCGTCCCGCTGCTGCGTCGTCCCGGCGAGACCAGACGCTGCGACACGAGTGTCTCCTGCTCTCCCGCCTGCAGCCGCCGGACAGGACGGACTTTGATCTGCCAATTCCCTCTGCAGGGGCCGACCCGCCGCCACAAACACCTGACTTCCTGCCTATGGCTTTGAAGGGACGCCATGTTGAAACACACACACACACACACACACACACACACACACACACACACACACACACACACACACACACAGCTTCTGCAGAAAGGGCCTTCAATACTATAAAAGGTTTGTAAAGCTCCAAAAGGAAACTGCAGTTGGTCATTTTCTTTGTTTGTCACGATTCAAACCTTTTTCTACAGATGCAGTTCAGTCCATGAACAGACAACGAATGTCGAAATAATGTTTATGGGACTTTTCTGGATGTGAACTGAGGACTGAGAGGGAAGTGGCAGAGTTCAGCTTGGAGAGGGAAACGTAAAGAGCAAACCGAACAAATGCTCGTATGGACACCTAAAAAACATATTCAAGGAAAAAACAACACAAATTGAGGAAAAATGACCAAATCAGGAAGTCAACAAAATGTTCGTGGTGAGGTATGAAACAAGAAAAAACAAGATGTTGGTCAAAGTTTTACAGATCAAACAGGCCGCTCTGCAGAACTTATAATCTACAAAGTTGTCATCATTCATCTGCGGAGTCGACGGAAATGCTGATCACCCAAAACCTGATCTCCTGTATATTAAACTCCGGTGCTCTCCTGGGCCGAAGGCTGAAATGGCGCTCGGCTCCTTCCTTAATTTTTGGTTCCTGGCTAAACGCAGAGCGTTTTAATGAGCTTACGTCCCGGAGGAGGACGAGAATAAATGCGCAGAGTTTGGGCTCCTTTGGCCTGAGAGAAGTTTAATAACCTGCGCTGCCGGGGTGAATCAGCGACGGCCGCGAGAATACCAAACATCTCCGGGAGGAATCCTGACATCCCGACGGCAGGTGACGTGAAGTCTGAGCCGGTAGGAGCGACAGAGCGAGGACGGTGCTGTCAGTGGGCGTGGCTTCTACGTACGGAGTGACTGACGGGAACAGATGGCTTCATCCATCTCTCCATTTCATCATCTCCGCTTACTGTAAATAACTGAGACGCAGACGGGGGGTAAAGGACAGGAAGCTGCTGCTTCGGAGCGATGGAGAAGAAAAAAATGGCAAGTATAACGAGTATTAAATATTCACATGAATACAACCACACGGCAAATGGGATTTGACAGAAGAAAAAAAGGCAGGAAATTGTAAGAGGAGGAGGAAAGAAGAAGAACAGGATGGATGCTTGCAGATGGCAGAACAGTTGTTGTCAAACTCTGTGAAAACACTGTGATGTGCTTAACAAGACAAGTCTGTCTTCCTCCTCCTCCCCTCCTCCTCCTCCTCCCCTCCTCCTCCTCCTTCCCTCCTCCTCCTCCTCCACTCTTCCCCTCCACCTCCTCCCCTCCTCTGCCTCTGCTTCCACTTTCACCTCGTCCTCCTTATCTCCTCCTCGCAGCCTCCAAATGGCTGCGCAGAATTTAGAGGGCGTGTCCCACCAGCTGATCCAACAGTCCCCCGGTCAGGAATCCATCGCATATAAAGACCACGTTGAACTTTTACAGATTAAAGCTGCATCTGTTTTTATTCATTAACAACTATTCCACTGATTATGGGGATAAGTGTCAATAACAACGCTATAAAAGAGACTTGATTTTTTCTGTCTTGATTGGTCTAAAGTAATAAAAAAAAAGTAGAATTCCTTGTCTTGTTTTTTCCACCTCACTCTAGTGGGTCTAAATCTGTGTTCTTTTATGTTTCAAGGCCAAACTATCTGTCAACACTTTCGTGCGCAGCACAGATTATTTTAACAGCAAAATATGGATGCATTGATAAGAAAACAAAGTGTTTCTCAGGGTTTCTCTGGCATTAAAAATAGAAGAACAGAAAACACTCCATGCTGGTCGCAACGGTAACGCAGCAACTTCACCACTCACATTCTGGAAAAACCTCTTTGGAGCAGATTTATGTGTGAAAATAAAAATATCATTTGTTTAAAGTAACTTTGCATCAAAATACAGCAAAAACACCGAAAGAAAGTAAATCATAGAAAACATGTAACTTAAGAATATGTATCAATGTATGAATGTAATATTCAACTAAGCTGCAGAAGTGCAACACAGAGAGTTTTTAAAATAAATAATAAACCTGTTAGAATCAAACAATCTCGTCCATTTGAAAGTGCATTTCTTATAAAAAAAAAATGCATAGCAACACTTAAGGAAGGCGTACAAAAGTAAAAGTAGGAAATATAACAGCAGAAGTGATGAACCTGTACCTTCAAAATATAACTCAGCTAAAGTCACAGAACTTTCAGCATCAGAATATTACACAACAAAATTAGCACCTATAAATAGATAAATATCCGTATCGACCTGAATATAAGATGACCTGATTTTCAGAAATCCTCCTGCATATTTTCCAACATCAGTTTTTGAGAAAAACACTTTTATCAGAAGCTGTGTTGGGAAAGTTTCTCTGACTCGCTGCTAATCCAAGCAGAACAGAGTCCTCGTCATCCTCATCAACCTTTTCTCTTGCAGAAGTGAAACATGAAATACTGAAATCACTAAAACGCCACGTGTGAGTGTGTCACACTCACACTTTGTCCTCCCGACCGGTGAAGCGGTCCAAATCATTTTGCAGACCGTCGCTCGAAGCTCATCGTCTGTGACAGACGTGATTCTCGTCTGTTTCACAGGTTTCCTCCCCGTTTTATTTCTGCAGTGGAGACGTTGGCAGACGCTGTGAATTTATTCCCTCTGTGGCACCAAAAACACATAACGGGATCCCCGCAGACAATTTAAACCGGACTCACCCAACACGTTCAGGCCCGAGTGACTCTGAACCAATCACTTCAAATGGGCTGAAAACTCTCGCTGGGTTTAGCACCACGAAGGCCAAGAACGACCCACAATGCAACACTGGGAAGAAGACCGTCTTCCACCGGTACTCTCTCCACTCAAAGATGAGATCTCACGTTGTCTTGTAGTTCGGTTAGTTCGAGATGACGTTGGTAAGAAACCTCACGACAGCGTTAAGAAATAACGTCTGTAGAACAAAGCGTGGGTGGAAATCGCTCATCATAACGACCGTTCGTCTTCTCAACCAAGACGTCAAAACATTTCCTTTTCTCTGACGGGTCTTTGTGTCTTTGTGTTCATGTCACATCTTAAACTGAAGTATTCTTGTCCTGCGGCCTCGTCGCTGTCTCCGTGGACACATCGCTGAGGTTTCAGAGATATCCGGACCGCCGCGACCCACAGGCCCGTTTCAGACAGATAATATCAGAAATGACAGCGACTGAGGAGCCGCAGCTGCAGACGTGGTGAGGAATCACCAAAAAATGAGACACCGAAGGCTCCTTAATCCAGGACTTCACTTTGACTTCGTACTCTGAGCGCCGGCTGCTGATGTGAGCGGCTCTTTATGAGCCAGAGGCCTGAAATGACACCTCGTGAGGTGACGTGTCCGCTGGAGAGTAAAGACGTCGGACTACGACTGCATTGGATGTGTACAAAGGAGGACAGACACCACTCAGTGTCATGAGCTGGTTGACTCTCTTGCCTGTATTCAGTCGTGACGATAGCAGCTCACGCTAACTGTTTGACCCTTGAAATTCTGGGAATACGTCCACTGCTTTGATCGTAGCCAGTAAACTGGAACGGAAACAACGCTGGATCAGAAACTCCTGCTGCGAAAAGTTGAAGTCTTTGTTTGTTCTCTGTATGATGCAATATGTTTTAGGATCACAAAGAAACACAAACGAGGAATATATTTGGAGTTTTTCACAAACTGATAGAGTTTCAACTCACCAAGGTCTGCATGGCAAACAAAGAATATGTTGCTGCCCTCTGGAAGGTGCTTTTCTGGTAATGAAGTCTTCGAAACAGAATCTCCATTCAATATAAAAGTTTTGAAATAGGCATTAAATTAAAAAAAACCATATCTGCGCTGAATGGAAGCTGCTCTTTGCTAATGGTGTTTTGAAAGTGAAAAAAGAGTCGCGAGGTGTTTTTTTCGTTTGAGTGACAAAAGAATGGATCCATTAACAACAGAGTGCAAACTACTCTGCATGAAAAAGTTTAACGCTTCATGGCAGAAAAATGTCCTTTACAAGACGGAGTTTTTGACCTGAAAGTAAAATGACACACGGAGGCCAAGTTAGTCTTCAGATACACACGAAATCATCACTTCATTTCCAAACTAATGAAGTCGTGTACGAGCAGCTGAAGCCTCTGTCCTCGGGTTTCTGAAAAAATATCAAATTATATGCTTTAAGAATGAATCTCTGTTGGCCTTGAGTCCCTGAAGCGTCTGCGGGATTGAGTTAAAAAAAAAGAAGAAGATATTCACGCGAGTATGTATGATGTAAGTGTTGGAGTTAAAAAGTTCAGAAGTGTTAATGAATATGTGTGTGAGTGAGTCAGAGCTGGAGAGGAAGGCAGGAGGTCTGTACGAAGTGTTGAGAGAGTCTTCATGCTTTTCAGTACAATCCTGCACTTTTCTTCTGAATTTGAAGGTGCAGAACATCACAGGAAGGATTCGGGTTAACTAAGGATGAAGTAGAGGTCAAGTCAATATACTTTTTCAATTCATCCTAAACTGTATATATTTATTTTTATTTTATTTTATTTACTTTTGTGTTTATAGTCTGTGTGTGTGTGTGTCTGTGTGTGTGTGTATTAATTCATTGCTCTTATTTTTTTCTAAAATCATTCTTTTTATCTATCTCATTTTATTGTACAGGTATTTGTACATGTTGTCATATTGCGTGCACCTTGTTTGTGTTTCTATGCTGCTGTGACGATGAAATTTCCCCACTGTGGGATTAATAAAGTCGAAATCTAATCTAATCTAAATTAATGCTCACATTTTGAAAGATTGGATCGGAAGCCGGCCTTTTTGAGAAGGAACTAAGTAGAAGAAGAAGAAAAAGAAAGAACAAATGAAAACACGATGTGTGTCTCGTCCAGAGATCCATACGAGAGTGAAGCCTTCGGTTTCCTGCTGATGTACAGTGAGACTGCATCACCTCAGAGGGACAAAAGCTCCGACTGTAATCTAACCGTATCAATAACATTCAAGTCCTGAATCCAACCGAGGAAATCACGCCTGCAAATAAAACCCGAGCTGAGCTGCTCTGCTGACTGCCACCTTTAAAATTCATTTATGTGGAACGTGTACGCCAGTGAATCATTTTCTCATTTGAGTCATCTTCGTCTTATCTGCAGTTTTTAGCCGGTAATCGCGTTTCGTGCTAATTAGGACCTGATTGGACGAACAGAGACGACTCTAATTGCTCGTTATCCCCATGTTTTGTGGAGCTGTCGTCTTAGGTGAGAGGTGGCTCACACACACACACACACACACACACACACACACACACACACACACACACACACACACACAGAGGCTTTTTGTGGGTGATCATTACGCTGCCTGGTGTAGCAGAGAGCATTGACAGACAGTCACGCTGTTCCACACCGCTGAGCAATATTTTTAGTCTCGTGTTAAAGCGAAGCCACGGTTCAGCGCTCAGCGGTTCAGCGCTCCACAAAGTGCTTCCATCCAACGATCACGAGCCCGATTATTCTGCCGTCGCTTGTTGAGCTCTCCGCTCCCCACACCGCCCGTCGCATTGATTTTTCTCTCCGTCCGGCTGAAGGCGATGTCCTCTCTCCTTATTGCCTTTGAAACTTTGTTCATTCGTCGCATCACAAGGCCGATATTTCAATTAACACTCGACCCTGGGAGGATCAGACGGCCCGGGAGGCCGTGTGCGTGAAGGAAGCCGTAACGCGGTGGAGGCGGCGGGTTAAATGAAGAGTTGATGTTTGTTAGGAGACTTCATCAATCGAAGGTGCGCCTCCACCGGTGGATTGGAGCGCTGGTTGATAATTATCAGCTGTCGGCAGCATGAGTGAAACTCAGGGAACGGCGCCCTCCTGTGGTATTCACCACGTCGGAACTCAAAATTTTCTTGAAGCCTCGATTTCCCGAGTTGTGACGTGTTTGCCGACGTTTACAGAAAGGAAAAGACGGCACCAAAGTGTTCCAGTCATTTCACCACTTTCAGGCTCCAAGGCAACATTTACTCCGGGATTGTAAACTCACTCGTGCGGCTCAAAGGTTCGCTGCAAGGTGGAACACAGTAGGAAAAGTGCTTGATAAGCACAATATGCAAAAAAACTAAAACTAGTATATATGAACATGAGGAATAAATGATGAGAACAAAGGGATAATGTGAAATGTATATTATCCCATACGGTTTAAATGTCATGAATGTGTAGGCGAGAGAGCTAAAAGTGTACCTCTGAACATGTGACAGTCATCACATGGTGCGAACGCACTCACCTGCTCCACTCTATAATTCTCATTAAAAGCAGCGAGCATGAACTGTGGTAGCCTGTGTACCACCAGGTGTGTGTGTGTGTGTGAGAGAGTGTGTGTGAGAGAGTGTGTGTGAGTGTGTGTGTGTGTGTGTGTGTGTGTGTGTGTGTGTGTGTGTGTGTGAGAGTGTGTGTGAGTGTGTGTGAGTGTTTGTGTGTGTTCAACTTGCACGTCTGTCGGCACTACTTCAGTTTAGAGCCTGTAGGCGAGAGAGACACACACACACACACACACACACACTCACACACACTCACACACACTCTCACACACACACACACACACACTCACACACACTCTCACACACACACACACACACACACACACACACACACACACACACACACACACACACACACACACACACACACACTGATAGGTACCAGGTTATGAGTGAACTTCAGTGTGTTATTTGGTGAAGTCACGGTTGTCAATCGATATGCCCCCCCTCCCCCTCCCCCTCCTCTCCCCCCCTCCCCCTCCTCCCACGGATGCCACATCAAGTGTCGCCCAGCGTGAGCGTGGAAATGTTTTGCACCAGTTTGCAGTCATTTTCTATTTTCTGGCTGAGCGATGAGTTTCGACTCAGCGGTGTGAAGTGTTCTGCTAACATGTGTGACGTCCTGACTTTGGTGTGTGTGTGTGTGTGTGTGTGTGTGTGTGTGTGTGTGTGTGTGTGTGTGTGTGTGTGTGTGTGTGTGTGTGTGTGTGTTGGGATGAAATCGTGTCACGCTTGTCAAAAAAACGAGACGTACAGAAGCAGCGACATCAACACAGCAGGGACACAACTTTGACAACACGCCGTCATCCAAACATTTAAAGTCGCCTCGTTAAAACCCTTCACAGAAAATTCACATCGTTGGAATAAACTCTGAGTTCAAATCAACTCTTTTTGCTTCGTTACATGGAGTTAAAATTTCACCACACTATAAAGGTTTCAGGTAAGACCGACGACAATCAGGAGGAATAAACATAATAATGACTTTGTATTACGTGACACAACTTGAACGGGAGTCTCTGGCAATACGGGAAACAGATCTCAGCTGTTTGATTTGTTCCACCTCTCTGACTTCAGACAGACACAGAGACTGAACCAGACGAGTGCATGGAGCTTAAAAACAAAAGAATGAGCTGAAAGAAGCAAAACTGCTCCACACGGCTACAGGAGAGGTTTTTAATTAAGACCGTGACTTTCTCTGATGCAACACTGATCAGTTAGATTATTCATTTACTTTGATGTCCATCCTGCAGACAGTTGAAGAACACTTATTTTGTTGCGACATCTCCTCACCTGCCGTGTGGACTCACTCCCTGACTTGGACTCTCGGGCTTCGTATCCCGCGAGCAGCGAGCTCGTGTTTCGTACGGTGTCATCAGCAAATATGGAAACTCAGAGTCCAGAGGAGAGTTGAGTTCAGCCGTCACATCCTGTCTGACGGGGAGGAGAGATGGTTGTCAGCTGTCTGTCTGACTCACCCACTCTGTGTGTGTGTGTGTGTGTGTGTGTGTGTGTGTGTGTGTGTGTGTGTGTGTGTGTGTGTGTGTGTGTGTGTGTGTGTGTGTGTGTTTGTGTGTGTGTGTGCCTTCAGTGACCTCATATCTCAATATCAAAGAGTGCAGCCGTCTCACACTGAGCTGTCAGCCGGCATCATCCCTCTGCAGACCTGTCAGGTCCTCCGTGTGCATCGATCTCTGGGTTTGTTTTCCCCGTGGAGGTTGTCCAGGCCGGAGGAACGACACAATCACAGTCTTTTTGTTTTGTTTTGTCCTTTTGTTCAGCTGTTCTCACGACTTCTCAAGTCACGTGAAGCCAGAGCTCAGGTTTACACACAACTTATTTCTTAACAAAAGTAACATAAAAACACTGAACATATAATATAAAAATAATGCAACTCGAGGACAAAAATGTGGCACAAATGCAAAAATGCAAATACAATACTTGTGCTCAGTAGCAAACTCAGAAGCTATTTCATCTGAAATACATTCGGCAAGTTGAATACAAAACATGAGATAAGGGAATAATGATTAAACACTTTCATACCTAATAAACCGACCACGTATTTGCAATTCTAAAACGGCAATTACTCAAAATGTGGATTTGGATAAGTGCATCAAATGCAAATGAACCAACAAATTGCTGTATTTTCACTAAATAATCATTAACATAGAGATTATTCATCCATTTTCAAGAGCAGCCACTACAAGCAAAAGAGCGTGTTGTGTTGCACTTCCTGTGTTTTCCCAGCATCTTTTGCCATCTCAGTTTCTGGAGTTTCTTTCCTGCACGTACAGTAGATTTAAGTTCTTAACTTCATGGTGGACTTAAAACGAATGTAAATGATCGGTGTGGCCGGTGGTTCCCGAGGAGGAGCGAGATGTGTGGTGGTTTCAGGACGTGTTCCTCGATGGGGAACTCTGAGGGGAAAACACGGCTCCGTCTGTCACTCAACGTGAGCTCGACATGCTAATTAAGCCCGTGTATATATCCATCTGTACAGCTGACAGTTCGCTTGATGACATATTTAATTCCAGAAGGCAAAAAGTTTTTGTCATATCAGACTTGTGACTATTTCCTGGCGGCAGAGGTACACGACCCCTTTATATAGAAAGCGTATTCTCCACAGGAATATCGTAACAACACTGATCGGCAACTATGACGAGATACACGTAAAATAAATGAACATTAAACCGTGTTCGAGGCTACCACATCTTACTGCTACCACTACTTCCTCCACTGTTAGTGTCTCACACAATGTGTGTGTGTGTGTGGGGGGGGGGGGGGAGGGGGGTATCAAAGGACCTGCCTACATTATGTGTGTGTCATTTGTTTGTGTGTTTGAGGAGCTCTGCAGCAGACGGGTGGCTGACAGAGACAAGAGAACAACAAGATAAGAGAAGAGGAATCACCTCGCCTTCACACACACACACACACACACACACACACACACACACACACACACACACACACACACACACACACACACACACACACACACACAGCTGATTTGTCACTTAGCTCCCTGTAACTTGCTGTCCATCTCTGTCTTTGTTTGAACTGCTGTTGGACAGATAACAAAGAGTCCACAGTTAATCCTTCATCTTGTAATTAATTGTGACACCTTGGTATAATTAGGTTAAACAAATTACCTGAAGCAAAATTAGGTGGTGGTGGAAACAGGTGTGACTGATACAAGTGGCAGGACGGCAGCTCTGCAGCTAAAGCCCGACGAGCAAATTAAAGGCTGAAATTTCTCGAGTAAAAGACGTTTTATCACCGAGCTACAGGATCTTCACGAGACGCTAATGAAAGTTGCCACGATGGGAAAACTAAAGGACAAATAAACCCAAGTAGCACGCATGACTTGGCCCCAAAAACAGCCAGAATCTGTCATCCCTACGATAAAGTCCCCATTGGAACGATTACCACGTCTTCCACATTGTCCCCGATCATCGTTGGACACCTACAAACCGCTCTACATTCAGTTGTGGTCAAATATCACATGATACAAGCTAGTTTCTGAGGCTCGGGGCTCCGAGGTTCAGCAGCCAGGTGTTGAAGCTGTTGCCAAAGTGATCCCGATGGTCCCATCGTGTTTGGATCAATAATGGACACGAGGCATGGCGGTGGGGAAGCGCCAACGCCATCAGCAGCACGTCCATCTGTGCAAAGCGTTTCCACTTTCAAAGTGGATGACCGGTTAGAACAGATCGGCCCTGAGAAGAGCTGCATGTCACATTGCAGGCTGCGATCTCGGCATCTTCAGAGGGCGCGATGAGGTTATCTCGGTGTTGTTAGCTAAAGTCACTCCTTCTTATTAGTTTTCTGGAGGTCCATCTGAAAATAATCCCTCATTCATTAGAAAAGAAGATTCAAGAAGACCTGTTTTTGGGGGCGTGTCTGTTTGATTGACAGGTCTGTGGTGCAGTCAGGTTACAGCTATCGGTGGGCGGGACATATTATCATCAGGTTTCCCATCAGATCGGTCAGATCCACCGCTGGCTCCTCCCTCAGCTCGTCCAAATATGGTCACTTCCTGCTCCGAACCGCTCCGAACTAACAAAGATGGTGACGGACAGAATCTGAACTGGAGGATTCATAACGTTCACAAACCAACAATGATATCACTGATGGTTGATGACATCACTGCTGGTTGATGACATCACTGATGGTTGACCCTTGGTTTTGACCTAGAAATGAGTTTGAAGGAGCTTCCAATCAAAGGGGAAACACGATATGTACGACGGTAAATCTTATACTGGAACACTGTATTTTAAATCTTTCAAAGTATTTTGGCCACATGAGCTGCAGTCAGCATTCAGGGAACATCGGTGTAATATCGAGGTACAGAAAACAACCGTCCTGAGACAACCAACCCCGCCTTCGCTAAACTGCATCGACCGCACGCTGCGTCGCCGACCACCTCGAGCAAACCTCAACCTCTGGAAAACACTGCTTATTCATGGCGGTTGTAGCTTCGTGCTCACTGTGTTTTTGACGCATCCTCAGAACTTACATATAAATACTAATTTACTGACGCCGTTCATGAGGCTCCAATCTGTATTTGGCAGCGTTAAAAAAGTTAGAGAATAACTATCTAAACTCCGCTTGGCCACAGGAATCTGTAATTGGTGCACTGCGAGAGGAGGGATTTTTGCTGCAGCTTCCAGGGATTAGTGAGAAGAAATAATAATTAGTGTTTCTACATGAGTTTGTATCCAGAGGATGAGACTGACAAATATGCAAATGGGAGAGTCACTGTCGAGTTTGTGCTCCTGAGACGTGCACGGGGGAGGAAGAGGGAAGCGGGGGAGGGAGGGGGAGGCGGGGGAGGGAGGGGGAGGGAGGGGGAGGCGAGGGAGGGAGGGGGAGGGAGGGGGAGGGAGGGGGAGGGAGGGTTTCATGTCACAAACATGCGTTGATATTTGAGAAGCCTGGAAAACAGAAGTAAGTAACATTTGCATAACGATGTTGACGGCGTTTATAGTTACGAGTATTATCTCATAGAATTTTATCCACTTGTTCAGTTTTTGTTTTGGACAGAAAAGGTCAGACGGAGGATGCAGCACTTGGAAAATGGACTCCACATTACGGCTTAATGAGTGTAATTTAATTTCCATTCCGGTAGATCAGCGGCTAATGCCGGTGGAACGGGACGTATTTAACGGAATCCGGAAACCTAATTGCAAAATGTGGTTTGTCCGACACGTTCAGAGACTCGAGGTTTAGTCCTCCAACTGATTCAACTGTTTCAGCAGATTTATGATTCCTCCGTCTGCGGTTTTCTCTCGACATGAGGACGCACGAAACGAAATACTACCGGAGACGAGGACGCGAGCGAGATCAGACGGAGACTGTGTTGAACCCGTGCACGTATGTAATGCTGGTGGTGCATTCGCTGTTTAGTTCAGTTCTACTAAAAGATGAGAATGTTGATAATCGACAATTATACGACGAGTAGCTCCGCCCCCAGAGATCTGATTGGTCAACTGAACATTTGGAACAAATCATCATGACATCACATCCTGCTCATCACAAGAATTGTCACGCCGCCTTCTCAATGGGAAAATAGAGTTAGACTTAAAAATCCTCTGTTGTTAGGTGGTTGCTAAGGGTCGGACTACTTCCTGGAGTATTAACATTAAGTACGTTACATAAGCATCTACTGACGCTGCTGATTGTTTTCCAGTTGTTAGTCGTATCCCGTGTGTTGTCTGTTTAGGAATATGAGTTTTAAAATCTCTTCATTGATCAGTGGCTGGAGTCTCCTGTGATTTAATTATCTGTGTAGCAGCGGACAAACACGATGTTTTCCATGTCTAACATTTGTTGCATCCCAAGAATAATAATGTACAGAAGGGCAAAGCAAACACACACACTTACACACACACACACACACACACACACACACACACACACACACACACACACACACACACACACACACACACACACACACACACACACACACACACACACTTGTATCCCCTGGTGTCCAGTTCGTAGCAGTTTAGAGTTGAATGTTCGAGTATATCTGTCTGCAGGGGAGGTCACCTTTAAGATAGCAATTCAAAAGCTTTGCACACAAGAATACACACACACACACACATACACACATATACACACACATACATCTATATATATACACACACACACACACACACACACACACACTCTGGAGCCCACCCGGTCACAGATAGAGGACTTGATAAAAACAGACAGCAATGGATTGTTCTCAGCACTCACCACAGTTAGTAGGTCTGTTCTGTGTGTGTGTGTGTGTGTGTGTGTGTGTGTGTGTGTGTGTGTGTGTGTGTGTGTGTGTGTGTGTGTGTGTGTAGGTGTGTGTGTAGGTGTGTGTGTGTCTGTGTGTGTCTGTGTGTGTGTGTGTGTGTGTGTAGGTGTGTGTGTCTGTGTGTGTCTGTGTGTGTGTGTGTGTTGGACTGAGAAAGAGAGAGAGAGAGAGCATTAGAGCTGTCACTAGTCCGATAACAATGTTAAAGTGAGGAAGTGTGCTTATTGCACACACACACACACACACACACACACACACACACACACACACACACACACACACACACACACACACACACACACACACACACAGCCTCCAGACAGGAAAGGTGACTTTTGTCCCAGAACGACAGAAAGAGAGGGTGAGAGCGAGAGAAAGACGCCAAAAGAATAAAAGAAAGCAGCAGTGATTTCAGCCAGAGAGAGAAAATAAAAAAGAAGATGTGAAATGTGTGTTTGTGTTCGCACTTGTCATTTGTGAGTGACACGTCTCTTCGAAGCAAAATGAGAGATACAGGAAGCAGAGGAGATACAGAAGGAGGGAGGAGAAGATCGGACGAATGATGCACAACAAATACTGCAGATTATCGGTACAGAAAATATTCGTATATTTAATCTTGACCCACAGTTATAAAAAAATTAAATAAAATTTAAAAAAGGCCTTTTACGATGTTTGTTCAGCAGCTTATCATGACCTATAGTTAGGATTCATTGGTAGGCCTCCTCCAGTCATCCATTATAATTAATGGGAGCAAAGGAGGAAGTCAGGTGACATTTTAACAGAGCAACAACCAAAGTCTGGGCAGGGAGGAGGTTGGGGTGGATGGACGGGTTGACAGAACATCACTGCTGTTTGCTTTATTTTCAAAATAAAAGTGAAAATTGTTACTTTACAGCATAACCAGTCAGTCACCTTAGCACAGTGTTTACCACTGTAACCAAGGAGATATTTCAACCCAAACCCGGATCTTTCCCAAAATTTAACCATAACTTTTCTGTGCCCAAAACAAACCAAACCATTTGTTTGAGTGTTCAGAGTGTAAATACTTACTGTTAATGGTTTGGCAAGAAAATATAACCACAAGAAACTATGACAAATATAGCCAGGGGGGAAGATTTCCACCCAAGAGTATTGTTGGACTTCTTTACTTTGTTGGTGTACGTGGTGCCGACCAAATGTTCCCAACCAATGGAGGGAAATAAAACCCAGACTGTTTCCAACAACCTGCAGATTCAACAAAATGATTAAAAAAAAAAAAAACTAAAAGGAGGGCACAAACCAACATGACTACATCTGCAGAGGGAATCGTCTGTGAGCTAAGAATCAACCTAACCTGTCACATCCTTTATCAACGAGGACGTCCCGGCGCTCCGGGTGGAAACCTTTTACCTCCGTCCTGCCTCTTAAACACCTCATTTAGCCGTTCGAGTGTCACATACGAGGAAGGAAGAGTACGTTCGACTGAGGAAAAGTCCACTTACCAACAAATGTCCAAGAGCAATTTGCTTTTTTGAGTGGACGGACACCAGGGTGGTTTGTGTGGGTCTTCAGAGGGTGGTGCAGAGCAGACAGGAGGCCTGTTAGAGGGTCCGGTGTCCTGGAAGACTATAAATTAACAGGAAATTACTATCTTTAAAATAAAGGGAGTCATACTCAGGTCCACATTAACGATTGGAGGCATTTCAACTTTGTGAAATTCCCTCTCTCCAAAATGTCTCCGTGTTACTGTGAGGTCTGAGTGCTGTTTCACTTTGTATCATCGTCCTCATCTTTTAACCACCAACAGATACAGACATGAACACAGTTTGATTCCCAAAGTCTGAGCGCTGACAAGTGTAAACTCTGCGTGACCTCTCCGACGCCACAGCTGCCAAACTTCTCTTTTGTATTCAGTCCAGTGTTTTTTGTTTTTTTCATTCTCTGCTAAAATTCTCGCTTAATTTTTAAGAGGCTTAACTTTTTGGTGCCACTCAATCTTTACAGGACATCCAAAAAGAGAAAGTTCTCATGCCAGCTGTTTTGGGTTTTTTAAGAGACCTGGCAGCAGACTGTTAGCAGGGCAGTCGATCACTGCAGCTACTGATAACTACTTTAACCCAAATACTTCTCGGTGATCTGAAGTCAAAGGGAGATTTTTCACTTAAAAAAAACAACAATAACCACATCTGCTCTCCCCGTGTGCAGCTCCTTCTTCTTCTCCTGTTTATTTGGGTAGCTACATGACCCAACGTCCTGTAATCGGTCGAATAGCCGATCTGTAAAAGTGTTTTCACACTGCAGATGAACCGAACCGTGGTTCACTTTGATCCGGACCCAGACCACCTCTTTTCGGTTGGACCATTGTCCTTCTGTCTTTTTTCTAAAGTCACCTGTTTTGGTTCTCCAAAAATAAAAAGTCTAAATGTGAGTTTATGAAAAGTTACTTGTACACCAGATATTTTGACAGAAAATAAAAACCTGTGAATGTTTTGTTGAGAAGATAGAGTTAGAACATCTCCAACTCTCAGAGCACCAGTGGAGAGTTTAAAGAGTGAACTTGTGGAAAAATCAGACAAATAGTTTACAAAGGTCATGAGCAACTCTTTCAACCGGCGTCTGAGCGGAGCCTTGAAGATAAAACAGAAAAGAGAGATTGTTGGTTATTTTGGCCTCACTTATCTTATCTTATCTTCCTTTGCAGGGGAATATTTCTGCTCTTGTGACCTGTCTGTAAAGTCTGTAAAAGTCAAAGAGGCCTCTAAAGTTCACGGAGATGTTCGAGATGACTTCAGAGTGGGAGGAAGTTCAAGTAAGCATCTCTGCATGAGAATTTAGATATTTAAACACACTCCTGCAAACTCTGTTAAATAAAGCCAACCCTCTCCACACATGCGTCTACTATTATTCAGTATTACTCAGAGATTGACAAAAGGCCTTTTTCTTTTATTACATAGAGCACTTTAGGGAGCAAAGGACATTTGAGGTGACAAAGGGCACTTAAAGCAGCTCAGGGAATAAGTCCACAAAAAGGCAATTAAAGCAGCAAAGTGCATAAAGAACAGACGGGACCGTTCAGCCCGTCACACTCGTGCATGACTGTAACTCCTCAGAAAGTTTCTGTCTGAAAGATGATGACTCATTATTAATTCAGGGGAAAGTGTTTCTGCTGTCAGACTCGTACGCGCTGACTGGGTTTATAAGTACACGTGCTGCTGAATAAACCCAGAGACTACCAGCCACCGCCACGTCGCCGGGCTCGTGATCATTTGACGTGTTATTGGAGATCCGGCTGGTCAGAGTTTCTCTGTGCTTCACAAATCTGTTGAAATCGATGTGAAACGATGTTTAATGGTGTGACGAGGCTGCGGTTTAGGTTGCTCATTAACACCCGATGATCCCGATGATCTCTGGTGTTTTCCTGTGGTGAGACGATCTCTGCAGTTTCACTTTGGTGTTTGACCCATTGACAAATTACTCCTTTTTAAAAGTCTGGTCATCTATGCATCAATAGATGTACAGCTCCCTGTCACCAGTTTGAACGTGTATTGCGTCGTCTACATGCGTGCTGATGCCTCCTGGAGGTTGAAAGCTCCACAGGGTGCCTCTCTCAGAGTTTTCTATTCCAAACCAATCAGCAGTTCAAGATTCAGCTACTCAAACAAATTTATTAAATCAATCTTTTTCAGGGCAATTTTGACGTGATGCAAAAACTTTTCAAACTTTTTTGACATTGTTTTGGAAAGTTAGTCAACTGTAACTGTGGTTATTGGTACAAAATTAGTACCAATAACTTTTGTTTTGTTGTCATTTAGACAAATAATTTGAGAAAAGGCAAATATGGTATATCAAGAGGAAGCAGTATTGTTTTATTTTTGATTTATTCTCTTTTTGTTGTTGTATGCATCTTCACCACTTGATCACCAGCAGCCCTGATACATATCTCATTTCATAAATTAATTCATACGTATTATTTTAGTGTAGTATATTGATATGCCGGTGTAAACATGAAGAACGATGCTGTCAAACGTGTCTGCGTTGGATTCGTCCTCCAGCAGTTAAAGATGGCGATCGGGCCGCCGGCAGAGCGACCGCCGC
Organism: Embiotoca jacksoni; assembly: GCF_022577435.1. Classification (NCBI taxonomy): domain Eukaryota; kingdom Metazoa; phylum Chordata; class Actinopteri; family Embiotocidae; genus Embiotoca; species Embiotoca jacksoni. Next base: position 577,094 of record NW_027185412.1, read on the forward strand.
GCTGAAGACGACTACACGGCTTTCTTTCTTTCCTTCTTTCTGTGCAGTCTGACTGATGACAGCTTCAACTGCTCGAGGGGGAAGATGAAAATGTTTTTCTGGAAGAAAAAGCTTAGTGCTCAGAGATGGAGAGGGATGACTCTGCCCGGCTGTTCTGCTGTCAAACTCACTCTTTGTATCTTCTGTGTTTTTTCTTACTCACTTTAAACTTTCACCCACATTTTCTACACATGCAACAACCTGCACGATGCATCATAGACTACATGTCATGTGGAGGGCTTTTTTTTTTTTTTTTTTTTTTTTTTAAGAAATCTGTGCACACATTTTTGGAGCAGTTCTACTCGATTAAAAAAATGTTGCATTAGATGATATTAATTCTTTACCTGATACATTAAAGGGGAATAACTGTGATATCAGTGACTTCAATGAATTCAAGCTCATCACAGGGAAATGAAAGAGAATCATTAAGAGTGATCATCAAAGGTGGACGGTATGATTCTGAATGAACTAAGATTATTGATATCTGAACTCATACGGTGAGGCTGTTTTTGCCGCCTTTTAAAAATGCCTCCTTTACAGTAACGTTGGCTGGTTGCATTTAAAATCTGTGCTTTGTTCATACATATTTTTTATTCCACTGGAACGGCACGGCTCTCTCCTGGTGGTCGACGCCGGAAGTGCTGCGATTGTGGAAAAATCAGCTGAGAGAAAAATGTCCTTTGTAAACTCCCAGTTGGTGAGATAGAGAGTTCAAGATGAGGCACATGGATGGAAATCTGGCATCTGAACTGATGTACTCGAGATGAAACACTCTCTCTCTGTCTCTCTCTGGGGGGGCGGAGCTCCCTGATGGGCGACTTCCTGTTTGTGCCTCTGTAGTTTACTGAACCTGCTGCTCATGAATCCACAGGGTGGATGACTGTGTACAGGTGGGACTGCATGTGTGTGTGTGTGTGTGTGTGTGTGTGTGTGTGTGTGTGTGTGTGTGTGTGTGTGTGTGTGTGTGTGTGTGTGTGTGTTCTTGCTGCTGACATCAAAGGAGCACCACCGCTGATCCTCCCTACATGAACTGATGCCTCCCTTCCCTCCGTCCTCCGCCGACTCCTCGTTTCCTCTCCTGGCTTCCTCTCAGCATCATCTCTTCCTCTTTTTCCTCCATCTCTCAGGAAGAGTCCGACCAGAGGAGGAAGTAAATCCTTTCCTTTCTCAAGTGGATTTGATAAAAACCTTTCCAGTTTGGACTACTTTTAGAACATTTCTGCCTGTAATCTCCTCTTTGTCGCTTCACAGTCCAACATGTCTCAGAAGTCAAAAAGCAGTTTTGTGGACGAGTGGCGTAGCATGAACATTATATTTGGGATCAGGACCAGTTCAGAACATGTGTTTCTCAGTGTTTACATAAATTAAAACAAATGTAAATATATATAAGTAACCAAAAGCAGGACATTGTAAAGAAGGCTAGAAACTTCTAACTCCCCTCCAGTCGAGCAGTTTGGTCCTTTAACATCAACCTTTTTGTCAGAAAAAAAATGGTTAGAAAGCCAAAGAAATGAGTTGAAATGAGAATGCTAATTTAATGAAAGTCAATGAATAACACTCTCCACTCCCTCACACAGTCAAGCTGCCCTTGGTCAAATGCAGCATGCTGCATATTTTGTGATCAAGTGGTCTAATTTACTTTTTAAGTGGAGCCACTTTCAGCCTGCATTAAATCACTTCATGCTGGACTACTTTTCTTTTTGAAAAAACACACACAAAATAGGAGTTATACTTTTAAAATAAGGTCTCTGGTATTTTTGGAAGTGTGTCTGGGGAAAAGCCTCGACCGTTTGGATTAACCTCAGCATTTTATTTTGATAGCGACAGAGGAAATGGACGTCAAAGGTCAGGGGAAGAGATGAGGGGAACGACATGAGGCAAAGGGCCTTCGCACCATCAGCACTCCGCCATCGAGCATCACGTGTTTCAACAAACGCTCGGTAGAATGTCGCTGAAGCCACACAGCCCTCTAGTGGCAGCCCTTTTTTTTACAACTACAGTGAAATGCATGTAAAGTGACAGGGAGGAGGTCGGGGTGGATGGATGGGTCAACAAAAAACACAGTGGAGTAAATTTATAAACTATGAAAATATGACGTAACTGCTGCCGACTGTTGGTGAGACGACGTGAAGAGAAACGTCTCCTGAACCTCGACTTTGCCACAAGGAACGACTTTCAGGGATTTAATCCAACTTCACTCACAATGGTGGTCCCCGACCATATCAGCAATTATCACGCCCACGCACACACACACACACACACACACACACACACACACACACACACACACACACACACACACACACACACAAATGCACAAACACATCAGCAGTGCACTGCTTCACTCCCATTACAGTGACTCTGAGTCACAGCCCTCCCAGGCACCTGGTGCTCTGTGATTGGCTGGGAGTTGCCAGAGTTTGTGTGTGTGTGTGTGTGTGTGTGTGTGTGTGTGTGTGTGTGTGTGTGTGTGTGTGTGTGTGTGTGTGTGTGTGTGTGTGTGTGTGTGTGTGTGTGTGTGTGTGTGTGTGTGTGTGTGTGTGTGTGGCCCCGCAAGCACCCTAATAGGTCTTGATAAGAGTCAATCAGAATGGAGAGAGAGCGAAGCAAGAAATAAAGACAGATTGACTGTGGAGAGACCGCAGGCGAGAGACAGTCACTGCAGACAGTGGAGGGATGAGAGACAGAAATACATCACAGAGGGAGACACAGAGACGAAAGGAAGACAGAGGGAGAGAGAGACTAAGGGAGGACACAGAGGGAGAGACAGAGACGAAAGGAAGACAGAGGGAGAGAGAGACGAAGGGAGGACAGAGGGAGAGACAGAGACGAAGGGAGGACACAGAGGGAGAGAGAGACGAAGAGAGGACGCATAGGGAGAGACAGAGACGAAGGGAGGACACAGAGGGAGACACAGAGACGAAGGGAGGACAGAGGGAGAGAGAGAGACAAAGGGAGGACACAGAGGGAGACACAGAGATGAAGGGAGGACACAGAGGGGGAGACAGAGACGAAGGGAGGACACAGAGGGAGAGACAGAGATGAAGGGAGGACACAGAGGGAGACACAGAGATGAAGGGAGGACACAGAGGGAGAGAGAGAGAGTTCGAGGGGAAAATCACAGTTTGCTCGGCCTCTCAAGAGGAAATTATGAGGAGTGTCCACATCAATGAGAACTGACACCTGTTCTCACACTCACTCACACACACACACACACACACACACACACACACACACACACACACACACACACACACACACACACACACACACACTGAGTAGAGGAAGAGCTTGGAGGACTTCTCCAACACTCCATCAGCTGTGTGAGCAGTGACAGCAGCGATGAGTCAAACCATTATCAGCCTGAAACATGATCATTAATAATTCTGCAGCATTAAGGCGGTTATTACCTGCGACACTAACAGATGTACATCGGCCTCCACAATTACAAGACACATTTACCCACAAATTGTCAAAGTAATGAGGAGGTGAAATACTGGGATTTAAAAAAAAAGAAAAAGAAAGGATGGATTGTCGTCGGGCCACGGCCTGAAGGGAAGACATCTTTTCTCATTTCTCCAGCAGCCGCCGAGACAGAATAAGAAAACAGTGAAGGAGAACTTGTTGACTCGGAGCCACAGATGAAGCTTCACGACTCCGAAGAAAAGTTTGGTGCACTTTGACCCAGCAGCTCATGAAACAAGCTGTTTCTTCATCGTGTACATTTGTTTGTGCGGTACCTGTGTTTTCTATTTGAACCGGTGAATCAACAAAACAAATAAATAAGTGTTTCCATCGATGTCTTTTAAAATTTAAAAAAATTAAATTAAATAAATGAAAATATAAAAAGAAGTTTGGAAAGTGTGTCTGGACAAGAAAGAAGTGAAGGAGTGATGTGATATTTCTGTCACGTTAAGTCAAAATCAGAAGAGCTGAAAGCAGAACTGACCTCCTGTAGATCTGCCAACGTGTAAAATGATTTTTAATATTTATAGTATCATTTATTGAGATAATCTCAATAAATGATCATGTTTGATCATAACTTTTAACATTTGATGTGCCACGAGGCTCAATCGTTGGTCGCGTCATGTCCTCGTCCTCGTCCTCGTCCTCGCGGTCCCTTGGATATACGAACTGTCCCTTTGATATCTCTTTTTATGCTGATGACGCGTAACTCTATCAGTCTTTTAATCTCAGCTCTTTGAAGTCAGACTCAATTCAAAAAAATCCTTTGTTGGTAAAAAGATCATCAGATTACCTTTGATCCCAACCTGAATGTGAAACAGCTTCCTCTGTCCTGTTTTAGAGGCCAAATCTGGGTTTTTCAAATGTACGTTGAAACTGTTATTTTTCTCTTTCAAAATATATAATTTTATTTTACTTTAGTAGAAAATCTTTATTCTAAATTGCTCTAAATTATTTTTTTGGGAATAAAGTTCATGAAACAACCTTGTGAACCTTATGCAAGTTTAATTATAATTTTGAATTGTAGAAATAAATGTCAAATTAGAAAAATGAAAAGTACAGCGATGGGCTGAATGATGCAAGAGGACCTCGATGTCGCTCCATCACACCGACAGAAGCCCTGATGAGATCAGTAACACAGCAAGCAGAAAAATTCAACTGCTTCGAAAGGAAATTTCTTGCACGAGTAAGTAAGTAAAAATAAATCAACTGAGAATAAAATAATTTCATTGCAAACAAAGGAGCTCTTACAGTTTTGTTAGTTTTGGTCAAAAAATGAACATTTTTTCTTATGAAACTAAACTTTTTCGGCTGCGACTCAAAAACCTTCTGTGACCAAAACTGACAAAACTGCAAGAACAAATGTGTTTGCAATACAACTAACTTTATAATCAGTTTATATATTTGTACTGACAAAATTGATTTTTAATTGCAGTGAGAAATTTGCTCTTTATTTGCTTGCAAATTAAAATCACAAAAAAAGGCCGACAGTTTATACATTTAATTAAAATAAGTGTTTTAATGTGATAGTTATTGTTTCGAGGTACAGAGTTAATGATTCTGTACCAAAAACTAAATATTATAAAGACGTGTTTGGCTGCAGCTGGATGACAGCTGGAGGATGAAGCTCCCGATGACTCAGAGGATCGACGGTCAGCTCGTTCTCTGCTCACTGCAAACATCTGTCGATATCACGGTATGAAATCAGCCCGATCAGAGCTCTCTTTGGAGTTATTACATTTCACAGTTTTTGGCTTTAATGATTCAGTTTTGCTTCTTGGATCAATAAACAACAACGTTTATCTCTTTCGGTCTTCAGTGAGCTGCGAGAGGCCGAGCGGGATGTCAGCTGGGATTTCTGTTAACGTGACTTTAGATTACAAATAAACACAGAGTGTAAAGTTAATAACAGCAGAGGTGGGTGTGCTGTGATGTGGGAGGGACGGAGGTGCGAACAAATCTCCCCTAATGTTGGTATTTTCAACTGAAATCGCTGCCTCATGTGTTTCTTTTTTTATATCAAAGGAAATCAGAGGAGAAAAACATCATCTCGGCCGAAGCTCTCGTCCAGAATGATTTATTCTTGCAAACACGTCTTAAGTAAAGACCTGCTCGGATACTCAGGAAAAAAGCAGATCAAAGGTCATGCAAATCTGTTTCTATTATTAAAAAAACAGAAATGCTGCTAAAAAAAGACAATTATGGACAGAAAGCATGATGACACGTGCAGGTTGGAGTGGAAAACGAGCCGGCTGACGACTTCGTTACGTATTCAACAAACGTCTTCCCATATTTTCAGTCGCTGTAATTCCCTGATTGGAAAAAGTAAATTTTGCTTCAAGCTAGTTTAAAAAAAATAAAAAAAATAAAAAGAAGAAGAAGAAGAAATTGCATCGACTTTTCAAACTTTCATGCAGCTCGTTCCATTTGATTTTGGATAATTTGCAACAGATAGAAAGATACGGCGCGTTTCAGTGCTTGAATGGGATCTCGAAAAGTGAGAGGGTGACTTGTGTGTGTGTGTGTGTGTGTGTGTGTGTGTGTGTGTGTGTGTGTGACAGAGAGAGAGACAGAGAGAGAGAGGGCTGAGCTGCATGCTTAAAGAGGGAAATGAGGGGAAAAAAATGAGAAGAAAGAGGAGGAGAGCAGCAAAGAGGGAGGAACAGGACGGGAAGATGGCAGACGACTACTAATGTCGCTCTGTGTGGATGGAGACTCACTGCTGACACACACACACACACACACACACACACACACACACACACACACACACACACACACACACACACACACACACACACACACACACACACTTCCGCTGGGCAGTGGAGAGCAGGGGGTGGGCTATCAAAGAAGCAGCAGCGCTGTGCTGAATACTGATGCTGCTATCTGCCATTCACACAAACACACACAGAGCCTCCTAAAACATGGAGGAAGCAGCGGTGGGAGGAGAGGAGAGGAGAGGAGAGGAGAGGAGAGGAGAGGAGAAATAAAAGGGCTTCTCAGAAACAGAGGAGAAAAAGGTGAGGATGAAGGGAAAGGTGAGGAGGAGAAGAAAAAACAGGAAGGGAACAGGAGGTGCAAATGTCAAAGAGAAGAGATCAAAGAGGAGGAGAAAAGAGAGTAATGAAGGAAGAAGAGGAGAGAGAGGAGGAGGAGGGTGGAGAGTAAAGACAAGGAGGAAGGAAGGAGATGAAGGGGGAGGAGAACAGAGGAGAGAGAGATGGAGGAGAGGAGGGGGAAAAAGGGAAGAAATGAAAGAGGAGCAGAGAGTAAAAAAAAAAGATAATTACATTCACATCCTGAGTCAAAGGTCATCGCGGCGTCGACGGATGTTTACGGCCGGAGCAACATCTGACCGAGAAAAAGTTTGAATGTTAAAAAAGCAAAAGAGGAAAAAAAAGAAAAATCGCAGAGACGATAAAAGCAGCTGTGAGCTCAGATCAGTGTGTAAAATCCTATTAAATCATTACTGAGTAATCAATGAACTGCACACCGGGACAAAAAACAACACCGCTCTAATTGGAGGTGAAGTAATCAAACGCTGCAACCGGCAATTAAAACAGTTAGATGAGTTACACTTCAAATGTTGGTTAGATTTGTTTTGTATATTTAAAAGACTGTTGTTTTGTATGTTGTTGTGTGTGTGGAGGGAGGGGGGGAGGTAGGGGGGGTAAAGAAGACGGCTGACAAATAGTTTTTCCAAAGCTGTCAGGTCCTAAAATACATCACATCATCTGAGCTGTGATGAATCCTGACGTCTGCCGGAGAGGTGACAAATAATCAAGATTTTACTTGTTTCTTCTTGAATTGAACGAGAATCGTTTCTTTATTTCTGCATCATCAAAGATGTCGAAACGTCGACGCCGCCTGAAGACATTAAGAGATCTAAAGATGAAATTGTCATGAAAAGAAATATTTATTTAAAGGTGCTTTTTCAACGCCGGAAAAATAAATTGATCCACTTTGTTTGACGGGTGTGTGTGTGTGTGTGTGTGTGTGTGTGTGTGTGTGTGTGTGTTACATAGAGGTTGTACGTGTATATAAATGTATATATGTGTATACATTAGCACGGACGGGTGGTTGCACTGGTGTGATTATGGAATAATATTGTTTGTGTGTGTGTGTGTGTGTGTGTGTGTGTGTGTGTGTGTGTGTGTGTGTGTGTGTGTGTGGGCAGGTAGAGCACTAACCCTCAGGGTGCAGGACGAACAGCAGTCTCGCCGCCCACTCGCACCGTCTACATCACACACACACACACACACACACACACACACACACACACACACACACACACACACACACACACACACACACACACACACACACACACCCTGACATGCACTTATACACCCGTATATATATAGTCTGTTACTGGGAGTAAACAGTTGGACTGAAGCTGCAACAACCAGACACAAACAAAATGATACCTGAAGGATAATTACTGTGATTTTATCTTATAGCTCCATTAATCGGTCCGGCTGCATTTATTTATTTATAACAACAACAACAAAAATCCACATTATTACATCACAGACAACGTTAACGTCTGATCCCCTCTCTCGCCTGTCAGTAGGTTCAGTACCGTTATGGGCTCCAGGTTATTTCTTCTTCCTATAGTGTCTACGGAGGCGTTGGGGCATCAAACCCTGCAGCACGAAAATAGTGATGAAATGAAGTTGGGATTACACCGACACGGAAACGAGATCCAACTGTGGGATTTGTGATGCGGAGATAAAAATGTGAAAGTTTGTGTCGACAACAAGAATCATTAATAAAAGATAACGACTGTTCCATCAGATGCATGTTCAGAAAAACATGGCTGAAAAACGTTCTGTGTCGACACGCCTCTGAAGCTTATTGTTTTATCTTTTTACCAGAAAGATTCATGATAGTGTGACCTGCACTTCTGTGGCCTCAAAGGTCCGACGGCAAAACGTGAAATAGACACGCTTGGGCTCAAAGTTACACCTTGTCCTTGTAGTGGACGAAACCTGCTGCATAGATCCATGTGACTTACAGGAAAATAAGAGTTCTTGCTTCAACAAATAAGCACATGGTTGGTGGTTGGGGAAAGAAAACATGGTTGGGGGCTTTCAAAATGTGTAACTTTAAAGCTTTGACCACACATAAGCGTGGCTATTTCACGTTTTGCTGTAGTGGACCGACCTGTCTATGTCTGGGTTGTATATAAAGCGCGGACAAATCAGGTGTCGAGTTCAGTAGAGTTTGAAACTGCTACATCAGCATAAAGAAATGTGTCTGGAATATCCCATTTAATGTTATGTTGGTTTGGTTGAATTTAATTTAGAATTTTATCTACATTTTTTGACCGCCGCTTTGTTTACTGGCATTTGTTTGGCAAAAAATAAATAAACCTTCAGAGTGTTTCCTTTTAAAAGAGACCAAACTCTTTTCAGGAAAAGGTTTCAGTTGATCTACCGTAGCAATTAATCTTAGATTAATCAAATTAATTCGATTTGTTTTTTTAAAGAAGCAAGGTGGAACAACTCGAACTTCACGTTCTTCTTGTTGTGGGAAGGATTCGAAGGATGAATGTGTTTTGTCGCCGGTGACATGAAATGTGGACGAGGTGGCACATGATTACCATGGTTACGCCCTCGGGGAGACCCGGCGGCAAGCGTTTGTCTGTTCTGGATCTAATCTGAGTGGCAGCGAGGCCAGCTGTGCCGCCTACGCCGGAGCCGCCGTGGAGGGAACCTGTTAGCGTGAATGCAGCGTGAATGCAGCGTTACTGCGATACCGCAGAAAACACATGCAGTCTTTTATGATCACTATTTCATCATCCGTGGAGAGTATTTCCTCATATATTATGGAGCATTCAATGGAAGGAAGCGTGGAAGCTGCTTGTAGATGGACTTTCCTGTCCGTGTTGCTCATCGGCTGTGAACTAAGATGGACAACGCGTCACCGTCCTCCTCCTGAAGCCAAACTATCCGAGAGACGTCAGAAGCAACCAGAGCGATCCAAATTTATTGTCTTATTTTCTAGATGAAAATTTTTTATGGAGGTCTTTGGGAGGAAAGTGCTGGAAAAAACTGGGGGGAAAAAAGGGCAGCATGGCTGAATGGCGGCTCCATTAATCTATCCACACTTCCATGTTGTCCGTCCTCATAAGCAGTCGATGACCTTGCTGACAAAATCAATGGTGTCTTGTCAACTTCTCAAATTAAGCACGATTGATAAAAAAAATCTGTCAAATTCTGTTTGGACTCTGTTGCAAAGACAAAGCAGATAAATCGCATTGTGTGTGTATTATTTATTATATGTGAACATATAAGATGACATTCATATTCAATAGTTTGCCAGAAGTCTGACGTAACATTAAAAGACCTGTGGACATTATAGCCCGATTAGCAGCATGAGACTTTAGTGTGTCACTCAGTAACTTAAGGTATTTAAGTATTTCAAATAATATTCTTAGTACATGTCCGTACAGATATGTTGTTTAGGAAAACACGTCAGCTTGTGAACTTCCTGGTGGAACTACTTTATACTTTTAGTTTGAACATGAGCGTGTGTTTGAGCCGTGGGAGGAAGAAACCCGACGCCGGCACAGGGAGAACAACTCCACGTCGAAACGCCCCGACGACGACGCCAAACACCGGAACCACCAAAACCACTGGAACCACCGGAACCACCGAAACCACCGGAACCACCGGAACCACCGGAACCACCAAAACCACCGGAACCACCGAAACCACCGAAACCACCGAAACCACCGGAACCACCGAAACCACCGGAACCACCGAAACCACCGGAACCACCGGAACCACCAAAACCACCGGAACCACCGGAACCACCGGAACCACCAAAACCACCAAAACCACCGGAACCACCGAAACCACCGGAACCACCGGAACCACCGAAACCACCGAAACCACCGGAACCACCGGAACCACCGAAACCACCGGAACCACCGGAACCACCGAAACCACCGGAACCACCGAAACCACCGGAACCACCGGAACCATCGAAACCACCGGAACCACCGAAACCACCGGAACCACCGAAACCACCGAAACCACCGGAACCACCAGAACCATCGAAACCACCGGAACCACCGGAGCCACCGGAACCACCGCAGCAGCAGCTGATACCAAAGTTGAAGTTCCTGGCACGGACTGAAGATAAACTGTCGTACAACCATGAATTAACAGCTAAAAATGAATATTTTATAAACTGCCCACTCACTAAATATTCAGCTCTGTTGAGGATGATATGTGTGTGTGTGTGTGTGTGTGTGTGTGTGTGTGTGTGTGTGTGTGTGTGTGTGTGTAGCATTGTGTCTTTTATCTATAAGCCTCTCCAAATGGACTCTGACTGGACTTTTGAAATCTCATTAGACTGTTGTCCGCCTGCAGCTCATCAGATCACCGACTGAAATCTAATCTTCTCGAGGTAAATCAGAACTTTCTCTCTCCGATTCACATCCTGCAAAACATTTGATTTGGGGATTAATGTTCCTCTGATACCAAAAGCTTGTTAGTGTTGCATTTTTTGTTTTATAGCTTGAGATTTCATGAATCAATTTACATTTTAACATGCATAGTTTGATAATTTATTTCTGTTGTTTGTTGTTCCATTGATCTGCTTTTGTTTCATGTACATTTGAACAAATAGAAATAAGAATAATTGGAGAGTAAACTGGGCAGAAAGTAGAAGTGCATTGAAACCATTTAACGAGTGGTAATTTGTCCCACGGTGCGAGTTCTAAAAATGGATTCAGAGTTTTGGCATTGCCTCTGTTTATTTATGTACAAAAGCTTCTCCGGAGTCAACTACTTTGAAGATAAATGTGAAGGAAACTCATTTGAGCCGAGGCGGCGTCCTCTGAAATAATTTAGGAGGATTGGAGTGTGTGTGAAAAACGTAGCTTTCAGTGCCGTAGACAACCCTGGCAAAACGGGAAATATTACATACATACACATCCAGGACTGACGTTTACACACACACACACACACACACACACACACACACACACACACACACACACACACACACACACACACACACACACACACACACGCACACACGCACACACACACACTCCAAATCCCATCATTATATACTCTATATGCAGATATTCAACATAATAGCAGTTAGCGGTTAGCAGTTAGCGTTCCAACTGAAGGGATCGAGTACTCATTAAATTGATCTTTTTATCTGTATAAGATCATAGAAAGAGGAAACCTGCAGCTCGTAGTGCAGATAAGGTTTGGGGGAAAAAAGACAAAAGAAAAGAAGTGTTCTGGATAACGGATTGATTAAAGTCTGCAGATGATGATGATGATGATGATGATGATGATGAAGACAGTCAGCGAAGAGGCAGAAACATCAAAGAGGAGTGAGAAGGCAGCTCGTGCTTTGTCATGAAATGAAGAAATAAGAATATGTATTTCGGGTTTCAATGACTTCCACTACATGTTTGACTTTTTCCAAAGTTTACGAGTCAGTTTCCAAACATTTAGAGAAGTTCAGCGTTAAAAGAAAAGCCCTCAACGTTTACTGTAAACGGATGAAGTAAAACATGTAAATCTGATCATTCTCTTCTGGACTGTACATCAGTTCATTTTCACAATGTTGAATAAAAGACGCACAAACAACATTTCATATCGAGCCCGGCAATAAAAAGAATATTTGTTAAGTACTCTACAATCTAAACGAACAGGTGGGCGTGATTATTTGAGGTCGGACAACGTGGATGTTTGTAAAGTCCCGACTGCTCCCGGAGTATCATGCAGCTGACGGAGGCGCTGATAGCCTGAAGGTGAGTTCAGACTGAAAGCAAAGTGAACATTTGTCTGGCATCATTCACACTCACACATCAATCACTGCAGACCTCTGCACGATTGGTGCAGCCTTCGGGGGTGGGAGGGGGCGGGGGAGGGGGCACTGTGTAGAGAAGCTGTTATCAGCAGTGTGCATGGTGAGCGGAGAACACGGGTTTTCAGCAGAACTGAAAAATCTCCGTTTAATTCTTCCATCTCGGTTGCTGGAAGCCAGTTTGAGAGTTTACAGAGCGAGAGCGGTAGAAAGGGTCCGAGCTAATTTTTCTATTTTTGTTTTCTATTTTCAGGTCTCCCACAATCATTGGACACAATCTGTGCTGTCAAACCTGCTATTACAGAAATCATAAACAGGTTCAACATCCAATAAAACTCAAGAAGCATGAAAGTGAAAGAATCCAGTGCATTATATAACAACAGCTGTTGTTATTGTTCATTTGGTTATTAATTATTGCCCCTCATGTGAGCTCAGGAGTTCCTTCATGGAGGGGGACCAGACGGGCCTTTTTCGACGCAAGCACATTGATCTGCCTACTTCATGACACGTAGCACTCGTATCGAGCCAGTCCTCATTACCTCAGAGACAAACGTCCACGTCAGGTCGTTGTCCTGTTTTCTTTCCCAGCCTGTGAAAGAATGACATTAATGAATCATGTATTGATTAGTTGATAAACCTGTGATACATCGTGTGTGTGTGTGTGTGTGTGTGTGTGTGTGTGTATGTGTGTGTGTGTGTGTGTGTGTGTGTGTGTGTGTGTGTGTGTGTGTGTGTGTGTGTGTGTGTGTATGTGTGTGTGCGTGCGTGCGTGTGCGTGTGTGTGTGTGTGTGTGTGTGTGGTACAGTGTAGTGTGACGAACGGAGTGTTTGCATGGCGGTAGTGTGTCCATGTGTGCTAAAGGTGTTCGTATGTTTGTGCATTTTCTTTGTGTTTATTATCTCCCGGCTCCGGAGAATCTATTTTGCAGCTCAGTCCATTTCTGAAGGATTTAGATGCCCCCCGCGGCGTCCTGTTGTGACTGATATGTGTGTGTGTGTGTGTGTGTGTGTGTGTGTGTGTGTGTGTGTGTGTGTGTGTGTGTGTGTGTGTGTGTGTGTGTGTGTGTAATGGGATTATTTGGCTGGATTGGATAGCGTCTGTCATGTGGGAGGATCCCAACTGAGGCTGTGGCTGAAATACATAAATTGTAAAGAGGCTGAATCACCTGGGATTGTACAATCATATTTCACAGACAAGCACACACACACACACACACACACACACACACACACAGACAAAGCAAATAAGAAACAGACCCATTAATGGCTGTCTTGGAGGTGCATTAAGCACAAAATGTCCGTCCATTTTCTCCTCACACATCACCACACAGTCTTCTTTCTTCAAACAGGAGACTCAGACCTTCATACTTTTTCGATCAGGAAATGAAAACGATCTTGATTATTGAAAACTCCAAGTTGTGGTTTTAGCGGGAGCGATGCGCTGCCAGCTTCTTCTTGATGAGCTTGTGCGAGGGGCGATCGAAACGATGAACGGAGGAGGGGAGAGCAAGAAGCTTCGTCAGTAAGTATTCAGAGAAACGTCACGACATCAACATTTTGGTGTTTTTGTGACGACTCGTAAAATGCACACGGAGAAGAAACTTCAGCGGAGCTTCACCGTCCGAGACCGAAGAAGAAGGATCGTCGGGTCAGGAGACACCAGCTGGGTTTTCTTTGTGTCACCGTGAATTCGTCCCCCAGAGTCAGACTGTCAACACCGAGTTCCACCGGGACCTTCTGAGGGTGAACTACGTTCTGAGGTGGCACGATGGTGTTGGAGGGCCACAACACGGACGGGGATGGTGAAAGCCGGATTTAAATCAGCCGCGTCGTGTCACGGTGCTCTCTTGGAACGATTTGATCGAACGTCTTGCAGCGACCAACAGCAGCTTAGCAGACGTGTCTGCCAACATAAAACAAGAAAGCGCCGGATCCTGTCGTCTGCCGGCAAATAATTCCAACGCAAATCTCACTTAAAGCCGCCGTGTTTTTACATCCACGGCTCCAACAGCCGGGACACCATCTGATCCGCATTACAAAATATTTGACGTGTCTGCTCGTGAAGACAAACGAAGAAAAAAAAAGCGAGGCTATCAAAACAGGACGAGAAAAGAAAGGAGGAATGAACTGGAAAAAAGTCACGACGGGGGAGCAGCGAGAGAAGAGAGAGGGAGACATCATTTGTGATGTTGTACAGAAAGGTAGCCAGGTGTTGCTGTCTCCTCGCTCTGTAGACCTGGACCCTGCAGCACCATCCTGCTGTGTGTGTGTGTGTGTGTGTGTGTGTGTGTGTGTGTGTGTGTGTGTGTGTGTGTGTGTGTGTGTGTGTGTGTGTGTGTGTGTGTGTGTGTGTGAAATGAGGCTACTTCTAGCCCCGCTCATTACTCTCTTAATGGAATAGAGACATCTGCTTCGTCTGTATTTCCCTCTGCATTTTTCGAAGCCATTCAATCACTCTCTCACTCCTCTCACTGCATCACTCCCTGGAAACCTATGAACAGGGGAATGGGTGAGGGGGGAGAGGTGAGAGGGGTGAGGTGAGGGGGTGAGGGGACAGAGACACTGTGTGTGTTGCTGGAGAGCAAAATGAGAGTAAAAAAAAAAAAAGAAGAAAAAAAAAAGAGGGATGATGCAGCCGAGTATCGAAGAGGGACAGCGGAGAGGAGAGAGAGGGAGGAGGAGGAGGAGGGGGAGGTAGCAGAGAGAAGGATGGAGGATGAGTGGAGGTGGAGGAGGAGAGCCAGCTCTCTGCCCCGGGCTGGATAATAATGATGCTAATGAGTTAGATCAACACAAGGTTTGAGTGCCACAGATGAAGACATTTTCTGGCCGCTGCTACACTGTAAAACATGAATCAGTTGCAGCGTCTGAAAACATGAGAAAGTTTGACAGCAGATTTGAGTCGAACAGCTGCTCGGATATGTTTCTCTTCTTTCAGCCTCTTTTCTCATCATTACATTTCTATTTACAATGGTTATAGTTTTAGAAATTATTTTGTAGTTATAAGGCTATTAATTGTCAGCTCAGTTTTTCTACAGCGGGCATGAAGCGTCCGCCACCCATTTTTGGAGCAAATATGAAGCCTTATTCCGCATAAAGAAAATGTGATAAAAACATTGAAAAAGTAGCGACTCCTGCTGCTTTTGCACCATTTTTTTTTTTTTTTTTAAATTCAAGTTCAATGCAATGGAAATAATCAAAACAATTCCCTTCATTGCAAACTGGAACCATTTTTGCTTTGGAATAAGGGGAATCGGCACCTTTCCATGTAACAGTCATTTGTCATGTACCAGCTGACATAAAAAATAAAAAAAAAAAACCATCTGAAACATTTCTGTCAACTTAATTACCAACAACTTATGCTCTATTTTGCTCGGTAAGAAAACGAAATGGAGTTTCTCTTTCAGCACCACGGACAGCTCACTACAGACCTGGACAGTGGAGAGGAGCTTTATAACTGAGCTTCTCCTCCCTTCTTTCAATATGGAAGACAGATGACAATCAGCTGACAAACACAGTTTATAATACCGGGCCTGTTATCAACCTTCAGCCCCCATCCGCCTCCAAAAACGTGTTACTTGCTGTGGCCTGGTGCTGATGATGTCTCTTCCACTTGGCTGAAAACCTCCCCATTTATGCACACTGCATGAATTGCATTTCCACCTGGCTGACACCGGCTGAAATCTGATTCCCCTCCAGGTTTTCTCCCTGACAGATGCCATCCCATTTCCATCTCTGTTGACACTGCAAGCTTCTTTTTTTCCCTGCTTTTTTACAGAAGACATCCAAAAGCAGATAACGTGTTAATGCCTTATGTAAATGGTGGAAATCTGTTGCAGATTGTGATGGCTCTGTTGGTTTTGCTATATAAACCTGGATAAAAGAGAGACGGCAGGAAGTCTGAGAACAAGAGAGGAGCGACAGAAAAAGGGGCAGAAAGATGCAGAGATGGTGACTGAAGGGAACAAAAAGTGTAAAAGTAAACAACTGCCAGAAGAAATTAAGGGATGAAGAGACGGGAAAAAAAGATGGAAATATCAGACCTGAGGGGAGGGAGGGGGAGGGGGAGAAATGGGCTCAGTGAACAGGTGCTGGATGGACGGATGGAGAGATGGAGAGAAAGAGGGAGTCATCGGGGAAGACGAGAGTGACAGGAGGAGATGAAACTGGAAAGAAAATGAGGAGGGAGAGAGAGTGAGTGGGCCGAAGTGAACGAGAGGCGGGGGAGTGAAGGGGAGGGGAGGGGGAGGGGAGGGGTGGAGGAACAGGAGGCAACCCAGAGAGAGACAGAATAAGAATGAGAGAGATGACAGACAGCAACACTGATAAAAACAGAGAGAATACGAAAGGAGGAATGAGGGAGATATGCTGCATCGCACACGGACATTTTATATAATACTGTGATTTGTTCCTGAGTGCATCATGAATATTCATGTTTATGTATATTTATTTATACATCCATCACAAATCTGACTCACTCTCATGGCAAAAAAAAAATCAAATTAAAAAATCAGTCATTATGGTTTGTTCCAGGATGGTAAATGTATTGAAGAATGGAAATATCGTCGTCAATCTTAAAATCGTTAACTTAGAAAAGTTTAACGGAGAGATTCCTCTTGGAAAAGCAGTAAATCTGTGACATTAACCTTCTAAGTGAGAAGTCTAAACAGTATTTTTTTACTTTTTACTGGGACGCACTTAGAAATTAATGTCTTGTAGGTTACATTATCCAATTTATACCTTTTATTAGTTTAACCTCTGTGTTGAAATGAGTAATAAACTGAGTTAAGGGCTCCCTGCTTGTACAAAGACAGGTCACCTCAGTTTCTACCTCCAGAGAAGAATTTTAATTTACTAATTCAGTTTCAGTGATTTTTTTTTTTGTTCAAGCAGCCTCGGTAAAAATTCTGTCAGGAACAGATAATAGTCCTTTTAATTAACTCTGACATCCCAGAGGTACTTTTTAATCCCCTTTATGTGAACTTGTAGTGTTTGTGACTTGAACCGGAGCTCTTAGGCGCATCAGAACATACAGTAGAGAAAGTAGTGTTTCTCCAAGATGTCAGCAACAGCTGCAGGGCTTCCTCCATGTTCAAAGATAAACATGCTGCAGAAAAGTAATTACAACAACTTCTACACCTCTAATGAGGCTCCGATAGAAACACGTGACGTCGTAATTCTCTCATCTCTTTAGATTTTCCTGCAGACGCACAATGAGTTTGACATTTTGAGCACAGCTGGCCTTTCGTGTTTTAAAGAGATGACAGGAATGTTTTAATGAGACGGGATGTTGTGTGTCAGAGTTCACACGAGCTGAAGCTTAATGACCATGAAACTATTAAAACCACCGGTGAAACTGAAGCCCACGTTACTGAAGAGGCTTCACGGTGATCCACAACCACAACGTACCGCACAATGACCCTCATTTTAACTTTTTATAAGTCTACATTCAACACTAAAATTAATGTTCAGACTGTTTTTAGTGTTTCTGTTTTTTTACAACGTCT
>NW_027185412.1:597451-599951 GCF_022577435.1 Embiotoca jacksoni
TGGTCAGGTGTTGGTCAGGTGTTGTCAGGTGTTGGTCAGGTGTTGGTCAGGTGTTGGTCAGGTGTTGTCAGGTGTTGTCAGGTGTTGGTCAGGTGTTGTCAGGTGTTGGTCAGGTGTTGGTCAGGTGTTGTCAGATGTTGGTCAGGTGTTGGTCAGGTGTTGTCAGATGTTGGTCAGGTGTTGTCAGGTGTTGGTCAGGTGTTGGTCAGGTGTTGTCAGGTGTTGGTCAGGTGTTGGTCAGGTGTTGGTCAGGTGTTGTCAGGTGTTGTCAGGTGTTGGTCAGGTGTTGGTCAGGTGTTGGTCAGGTGTTGTCAGGTGTTGGTCAGGTGTTGTCAGGTGTTGGTCAGGTGTTGGTCAGGTGTTGTCAGGTGTTGTCAGGTGTTGGTCAGGTGTTGTCAGGTGTTGGTCAGGTGTTGTCAGATGTTGTCAGGTGTTGGTCAGATGTTGTCAGGTGTTGTCAGGTGTTGTCAGGTGTTGGTCAGGTGTTGTCAGATGTTGTCAGGTGTTGGTCAGGTGTTGGTCAGGTGTTGGTCAGGTGTTGGTCAGGTGTTGTCAGATGTTGGTCAGGTGTTGGTCAGGTGTTGTCAGATGTTGGTCAGGTGTTGTCAGGTGTTGGTCAGGTGTTGGTCAGGTGTTGTCAGGTGTTGGTCAGGTGTTGGTCAGGTGTTGGTCAGGTGTTGTCAGGTGTTGGTCAGGTGTTGTCAGGTGTTGGTCAGGTGTTCTCAGGTGTTGGTCAGGTGTTGGTCAGATGTTGTCAGGTGTTGGTCAGGTGTTGGTCAGGTGTTGGTCAGGTGTTGTCAGATGTTGTCAGGTGTTGTCAGGTGTTGGTCAGGTGTTGTCAGATGTTGTCAGGTGTTGGTCAGGTGTTGTCAGGTGTTGGTCAGGTGTTGGTCAGGTGTTGTCAGATGTTGGTCAGGTGTTGGTCAGGTGTTGTCAGATGTTGGTCAGGTGTTGTCAGGTGTTGTCAGGTGTTGGTCAGGTGTTGTCAGGTGTTGGTCAGGTGTTGGTCAGGTGTTGTCAGGTGTTGTCAGGTGTTGGTCAGGTGTTGTCAGGTGTTGGTCAGGTGTTGGTCAGGTGTTGTCAGGTGTTGGTCAGGTGTTGTCAGGTGTTGGTCAGGTGTTGTCAGGTGTTGGTCAGGTGTTGGTCAGGTGTTGGTCAGGTGTTGTCAGGTGTTGGTCAGGTGTTGGTCAGGTGTTGTCAGGTGTTGTCAGGTGTTGGTCAGGTGTTGTCAGGTGTTGGTCAGGTGTTGGTCAGGTGTTGTCAGGTGTTGGTCAGGTGTTGTCAGGTGTTGGTCAGGTGTTGGTCAGGTGTTGTCAGGTGTTGTCAGGTGTTGGTCAGGTGTTGTCAGGTGTTGGTCAGGTGTTCTCAGGTGTTGGTCAGGTGTTGGTCAGATGTTGTCAGGTGTTGGTCAGGTGTTGGTCAGGTGTTGGTCAGGTGTTGTCAGATGTTGTCAGGTGTTGTCAGGTGTTGGTCAGGTGTTGTCAGATGTTGTCAGGTGTTGGTCAGGTGTTGTCAGGTGTTGGTCAGGTGTTGGTCAGGTGTTGTCAGATGTTGGTCAGGTGTTGGTCAGGTGTTGTCAGATGTTGGTCAGGTGTTGTCAGGTGTTGGTCAGGTGTTGGTCAGGTGTTGTCAGGTGTTGTCAGGTGTTGGTCAGGTGTTGTCAGGTGTTGGTCAGGTGTTGGTCAGGTGTTGTCAGGTGTTGTCAGGTGTTGGTCAGGTGTTGTCAGGTGTTGGTCAGGTGTTGGTCAGGTGTTGTCAGGTGTTGGTCAGGTGTTGTCAGGTGTTGGTCAGGTGTTGTCAGGTGTTGGTCAGGTGTTGGTCAGGTGTTGGTCAGGTGTTGTCAGGTGTTGGTCAGGTGTTGGTCAGGTGTTGGTCAGGTGTTGTCAGGTGTTGTCAGGTGTTGGTCAGGTGTTGTCAGGTGTTGGTCAGGTGTTGGTCAGGTGTTGTCAGATGTTGGTCAGGTGTTGGTCAGGTGTTGTCAGATGTTGGTCAGGTGTTGTCAGGTGTTGGTCAGGTGTTGGTCAGGTGTTGTCAGGTGTTGGTCAGGTGTTGGTCAGGTGTTGGTCAGGTGTTGTCAGGTGTTGTCAGGTGTTGTCAGGTGTTGGTCAGGTGTTGGTCAGGTGTTGGTCAGGTGTTGTCAGGTGTTGGTCAGGTGTTGTCAGGTGTTGGTCAGGTGTTGGTCAGGTGTTGTCAGGTGTTGTCAGGTGTTGGTCAGGTGTTGTCAGGTGTTGGTCAGGTGTTGTCAGATGTTGTCAGGTGTTGGTCAGATGTTGTCAGGTGTTGTCAGGTGTTGTCAGGTGTTGGTCAGGTGTTGTCAGATGTTGTCAGGTGTTGGTCAGGTGTTGGTCAGGTGTTGGTCAGGTGTTGGTCAGGTGTTGTCAGATGTTGGTCAGGTGTTGGTCAGGTGTTGTCAGATGTTGGTCAGGTGTTGTCAGGTGTTGGTCAGGTGTTGGTCAGGTGTTGTCAGGTGTTGGTCAGGTGTTGGTCAGGTGTTGGTCAG
>NW_027185412.1:604951-622451 GCF_022577435.1 Embiotoca jacksoni
TCTCGGTGAACATATGAGGGAGTCAATTTACAAAATTAAAATGACGTAAAAAAGAGAAAGCTTAAAACTGGAGAAGAAAAAGACGACGGGATGAGTGAGAAACAAAGAATAGCTGAACATATACGACTGAATATATAACCAATATATGTGATAAGTCCACATTCGGCATGTTTTCTTTCATTTTGCAACTATTCATTGTCTAAAACTTCAGGGAGAGAAGCTGTGTAAGATGTGAGGTTCAGGAGTTGAGCGCCTTGTCTGGCGTTAGCTTGGGTCGGGACACCTGTCTCCACATGTCTAATCACCGGAATGAATAATGCATGAATAACTTTGTCCAAAGCCCAATGAACGTTACCTTTTAGAGCGCAAATAGTCTCGAACATTAACGAGAGTCCTGCGGTGATGAAGGCGAGTTCATTCAGACCGAAAGACTTAATCAGTAAAAGAAAATGTGGGAAGAACATGTCAAAATCTGCCTATTATGGCAGATCAGCCGTCTCTCCAAATTAGAATAAATCAGACTAAAACTTTAAACTTAAGAAACAGTAGCTGGATGATATGTGGAAATACAAAGTGCTGTGATTTACTTATTCAAACAGCAGATGGAGAAACACAAACAGTGGCAGCAGTGACCGGCAGGATGTCTGGAAGTCTTCAAATGGGCCCCGACGGAGGCCGTGCTGACTGATGGTGTTTGGCACAGAGGAGCCGTGAACAGGCTCGCTGTGCTGCACCTTCGGCTGCTGATGGAGATGCTTCGGATGCCGAGGGGAGCGGCGGAGGTGGGGTGGGGTGGGAGGGGGTGGGGGGGCAGGTGTTGGTATGCAGTTCAGATCAGGCCACAAATAAAGGATTCCAGACAGGTGAATAATAATACAAATCTGATTTGCATTCCCAACTTTGACGCTGCGTCTCGTTCGTTTGGAGGAAACACAAAAGCAGCAAAACTTGAATCAAGTTTATTGAAACTAGAGAATTGTTTTGAAGAAAAATGTTCAAAAGTAGTTCACAATGAACGTGAATGACCAGGTTGATGTTACAGGTGTGAGAGTGATGATTTGTAGACCCTCATGGCCTTGTATACTGGTGTCTGCAAAAGGTACAAAAAAATAGTAGAAAAGAACAGAAGGTCATAAAATGCTTCACAAAATGGCAACAAGGCAGCAAACAGGCTGAAGGGAAGTAAAAACGCCCCGGAAATGTCAATCAACACAAACTAATCAAAGCCATGTCCGAAGTAGGAAGGTTTCACTGTATCACTGTCCTTTGGTTTTAACCTTAAAGAAATGAACAAACCAGAAAACTCCAGCGTTGGCTGTAATCTCTGATGCACGCTGCTGATAATGAGGATTTTTCATTTAATGAGTAAATGAGTGAAGCTCAGAATCTTTAAGAGGCTTTTAGATGACCTGCCTTTTTTTTTAAGGAGCATCTCAAAGCTAAAATAATCCCACATTATGGAGTCATTAATTCTTGCTGTAACTTGACAGACAAACGTCAGACTCCACGTTAGTCACGAACCGAATTACAGCTCGCCGTCTTTTTGTCGAGTCGTCATGACGCCTCGCGGATGCATCAACGATGTAATATGACGATCGCTTGTTGTTCCTGATGATCATTTTGGGGTCTCAGTGGTTTTGCTCACTTCATTCCACTCTTGTGAAGCCTGGAAGCAGCATAATTCCAGCTTTCAATGTGTAAATGGGTGAAAGTGAATAATGATTTCCATCGTAGCGTACAACAGGTCTCGAGGCGACACCTCGAAACAGGCGGCAGCGACATCATCCGAGGTGGAAGGACTCGAGGTCCCCCACGGCTCCACCTTCGGTCCCCGAGTATTTCATATCGACATTCTTCCTGACAACACACACACAGCTTATCGACTTCCCAGCAAATAAACTCAGACAAACCTGATGTTATTCTTGTGATTTTGCGGTTGCGTCGCGACCTCGTTTCCACTACAGCAAAAGAAAAGAGGAAACAACTTGTACAGTAGATTTCACGTTCCTCTGTCCAAAAGCCGCGACTTGACAGACAGATCGTCATCTATTCTGGAACGCATCCTTTGAGGCCGCCGCTCCACTCTCAGCACGGGGCGGCCCACATGGCGGCACCATTATTCAGCCTGGGAGGAGGAAGGGTGGAGGAGGAGGGGTGGAGGAGGAGGGTTCCCCGGGAGGAGAGCTGCGCATATATTAGAGCGTAATTAATCTGCAAGAGACAGAGGCATGAGAACGGCAGGGAAATGGAGAGAAAGGAAACCGAAGGAAGAGAGAGTGGAAAAGAGGGAAACAAAGACAAACAGAGGGAGAGAAGAAAGTATTGGATCAGAGAGAGGAGTAGGAAAATGAGTGTGTGTGTGTGTGTGTGTGTGTGTGTGTGTGTGTCTGTGTGTGTGTGTCTGTGTGTGTGTGTGTGTGTGTGTGTGTGTGTGTGTGTGTGTGTGTGTGTGTGTGTGTGTGTGTGAAGGGCTGACAGAGAGTGATAGTGCGAGCTTGAGAAACACAGAGAAAGAGAAAGAGAGTATAATTACAGAGGTTGAGCCACAGGGCTCCTCCATGGATCATTAGCCAGCTTAAAGAGCCAGGGCCCCGGCACCGAGAGGAGAGACTCGTCAGAAAAGGTCACAGCTTCTGCTGCTCGGGATGAATGCTCTGCAGTGTGTTCCGGCTAGTTTGCCGTATTTATCTGGGCAGTTTGGACACACGGGCCTGAAGATAGGAGGCTCATAAACGGCAATGATCGGGAGCAAAATACACAAAGACCGAACACCCGGTTTAAAGAGCATCCTCTGCCTTTTAATGTGGCGCTTCGATACCCTCGACTGACCCGGTGAGGAGCGGCGTGACACCAACGTTTCTCCATATGATAAAATGTCATGGTGGAGACTTACCTGGGAGACATATTGGACATTCAGCGAACTGCCAGCCGTCAGCGGTTCTTCTTCAGCAGGTTCTGCTGTTTCAGGATCTTTATACTCAGAAGAGGCTGAAAGGAAAATGGAAGAGAAAGGAGAAGAATTTAAGACTGGAACAAAGATGTTGAATAAATCTTCAATCTGCAAACACTAATATCACAAAGGTTTATTCTACAAGTGGTTCTGACCCAGAGATCTGATTGGTCAACTGAACATTCACTAGAAACATCACACCGCCTCCTCAATGGTGATATAGAATTAGAATTGAATTTCATCTAATATGTAATATAATGTAGTTTCTACTTGTTATAGGTCTATTAAATGACCCATTTGGTGAAGTCGGCCCTCTTTTACTCTTTTTTGCTCGCTTCGAGCACCCGTACCATAACACCTATCTTTGTTCACCCGATATTTTTGTTCACCCGATATCTTTGTTCACCCGATATCTTTGTTCCGCCGATATCTTTGTTCATCTGATATCTTTGTTCATCCGATATCTTTGTTCATCAGATATCTTTGTTCCAACCAGACTGAGCTAGCTGATCAGTTTAGTGTTTCTATGTTCTGTATTTATTCAGTTGGAGACGAGAAATCTTCTCCAAATCCATACGTTAAATAAGAGTCTACTGACGCAACTGATTGTTTTCCAGTTGTTAGTCAGACCACATGTGTTGCCATGGAAATGGAGATCACACAATATGAACACATGTCATCTACATGTTTTATTTAGTTGGTAACTTGTTGTATAATCGCAGTATTTCACTGGAGAGTGTTTTTACGTCATCTCTGTCGGGTCAATATTGATGTTAAAACACACCATCGAGTGTAATGTTGCTGTGGAGTCAGCCTGCAGCGAGGAACAGGACCCAGGTTAACTCTGTTTGCTCCTCTAATGGGTACAAAGACGGACTGTTGCCTCGAAGCAGCGTTGGGACGTGGTGGTCAGACCGCTGGTCACATGATCACTCACCGACACAGACAGTCTGTTCTGATGTCTTCGTGTCTTGTAGCTGATACTCAACACTCATTCAAACAAAACAACAGATGCAAAAAAAACAACCCTGCTTGGAACGGTGAGAACGATCAGATCACGCAATGCAAACTGTCAAAGAAGCAATCTGTATAAACCAAGATCGTTTGGTAACCATAGTAACACATCAGTTCGTCTTCAACATTATTCAGAAGCAGTTCGAGCACAGCTGAGCTGCGTATATCTCATTAAAAAGCAAATCTTTCTTCTGTTATCTTTTTGTTACATCAGATAAATAAACCCATTTTAGTGTGTTTGATGTAATAAATCATGATAAACATGAAATCTATCTGAAGTTAAAGTCAACTGTGGAGAGTTTTGTCTTGTCCAGCTGGACGGTGCTGCAGGGGTCACAGGAAGTATGCTGACCAGTTAGATTTGGTAAAAAGAAAAGAAGGCTCATCTCTTTGAGGTAAAAATCCAGCTCGGTGATCACTAATGAGAAGCTTCAGGTTATAAAGTAAATCCACAATAATATCTTCAGAGGTCAGCTGGTAAACAAACAGCTGAAAAATAAGCTGGTGAAGCAGCCGATTGCTAATGTAGCGTCGCGAGGCAGTTTCTGTCCGTGTTCAGGAGAAATGAAAAGAAGAATAATTAGGTAGTTCATAGATGAGACACAAAGAGTGGCAGCACAGAAACTCAAACTCCATCCAGAGAAGATAACATCAGAGCAGGCTGCCGCCCACACCGCTTAACTCCTGCTAACTTGCAGAAAGTACAAAGCAGAGAGCACTTCGAATTAACGAGAAAGTTGAATAGAAAATGAAACCTTGAGGATGAAAGTCTTCCATGTGCTGCACATGCTGAAGAAGAAACATATGCAGCGGGAGTCCTGCAACATGAAAGTGTGTGAAGGCTTCACATCAGCATGTCGTACAGCTTCTATTCATGACACGGCGGCCGGCACTGGTTTGGAATTACAGCTTTAAAGAGGCTGAAAAAAGAAGAAGAAAAGAAGCAGGTTTGAAGTCCCAGCGGCTGGAGCTCTTGTTAAGACGACGAGAAGCCGCTCGAGTGTCGCCCTTTATTATCAGCTGAACTCCCATTAGCCGTTAAACTCCTGCTGATCTGCACTCGGTAATGGCTGCGACAGCCCTCACTAAACACACACACACACACACACACACACACACACACACACACACACACACACACACACACACACACACACTTCTGTGGTAGCTCGGTGACATGCAGTTTGCAGCGCATGTTCTGAGTAATGATCGTATTAACTACCAATGTTTAAAGACACATCAGCTGATTGGTGGGGGAAACATGAGTTTATGAGTTTTATATTAGTCTGCTCTCCACAAACAAACCTGAACAAATTCAGTCCGACTATTGATTCAGGTTAGATTTAATAACCACGGTGATCATACATGTGTGCAATCTGCTTACATCGTAAGACTTCGGCCGATGAGGCCGATCGACGGTACGAAACGCTTTAAATATGGATGTTGCTGCAAAGAAGCTACAAATTTAAAAAGGTGGACGCGTCAAACACTTCTTCAACCCGACAGCACGGAAGATCGACTCAATCAGAAGTTTCAAGACGAACGCGCAAGATTAGTGTCACACGTTCTGCATCGGTACTACATGTGGAGTATGTCCTCAGTTACGGAGCTGAATGACGGACAGATGAAGTGTTTTTGCACATTGTGCCACAGTGAAGTTGACCTTTGAACCTTTGAGTTCTTAACCTCTTAAACATTTGTCTTGAACATAATCGGCGTGTGAATCCTTGAGTTACGACCACAAACAGACCTCGTGAGGTCAGAAAACACGTTGACCTTTGACCCCCAGGATCGAATCAGTTCCCCCCTGAGACCTGGTAAACGTTTCTGACTCTGTCGCTCCACTTTTGTCCACTTTAGTAAAACCACCACATTTTTTCCTGGTTTACAGGTAAATCAGGCAGAGCAGGATTGTCCCGTGTTTAATCGGACGACCGTCCGTCTCCTCCCGCCTCGGGTTGCTGATGAACTCTGTTGTCTGCCGGCTCTGAGGAGCCGAACAGGACATCAGAAAACTCTGCAGTTTGGGCCTCACTGGATTCCAGCGGCTTCTGTCCCTAATGTCTCTGTCTTCTCTCCGGGCTGGAGCCAGTGTTTGGGCCACACACACACACACACACACACACACACACACACACACACAGTACACACAGAAAAAGGCTGCGTTCATGATTTCATTTAGCTGACCAACACATTATTAGCGTTTGCCCTGACTGTTGGTGCTTTGCGTTTATTTGCACCTCGCTGCCGAGAGCGAGTCAGCGGTCGCGGCCGGTTCTACTCAAATCAATTAAGAACTTTCCGCCCTCCTAAACGCTGCTGTGATGGGCTCTCACATTCAGAGAAGGTCAACAAGCTGTCGGTTCAAATGCAGCGAAATGTATTTCTTTTCATAGCTATGCTAATTTACAGAAGAAGTGGCCGCAGACACACAATCCATCCGTACAGGTGATGAAGGTCTCGACCTTCCTCGCTCCATGTCGTTGGGTTCAGACCTGCTAATTACTGCAATGGAAATAAGGACGGGGAGTAATTACATCACACATGGAGCGGCGGTTCATAACAACAGATCTGCTCACCACACACAGCATTGGATTTTAAAGCACATATTTACATATAGTTTTATTTGTTAGGCTCCTCAATAACAATAATTACATACTTAAACTGGCAGACATACAAAGACGAGACTCCTGATGAACACGCGACTTCTCTTACGTTTTGTTTCATTTGTTTGTTCAGCCTCGGTTGTTTATCGTCTCTCTGCTGATGTATCTCGGTGACACTCTGCTCTTTGCACACATCCATTCACTGCTGCAGTAATGAAGCTCTTCCCTCGGGGATTAATAAAATTCCTCTTATCTAAATGCAATCACGACAAAACAAATGAGGCCTTCTCCGCCTTTTTCCAAACAAGAAAATGGAGCCGATTTGATTTTTCATTATTGAACATAACACATTGCCTCAGTGTGCACGGCGATGGACAATTGATGCTGCGCGTCTCTGCAGATGAAATCCTCTCTGAGCCACAGCGGCTGTAAAACTGCAGGGTTAACAGGAAGAGAGGGGTCACATTAATGCAGGTTGAATGGAAGGATGCAACCAGAATAATAAATTCTACATAATATGGAGTCCTTAGGATGAATAGATTATAATACATAAATGATTAAAGATAAAGGTTTATATTTACAGCTAAATAAATGAGCTGCACGGTGTTCCTGCTGTGGGTACATAAAGGGAGGCGGTCGTAATTATATCATCACATCGAGAAGACGCTGGTCAAGCACGTGTCATTTGCATATTTATTTTCCCTGTAGAGTCCTTTTCTTCGATTTTCAACTTTCCCCTGACCAACACGTGGCGACACAAAATGTAAATCAAACGGTAATGATTTAATTTCAGTGATCAGAAGCGGTCAACATGGTCATCATTTCTGGTGATCTTCCCTCAGCTCTGCTGTCGGGGCTAAAAACTTCCACCCACACGGAAAGAAATGTCCAAATGCGAAGGTCCGACGGTTGAAAATTCACTCAACAAGAAAATGAATCATTTCGATTAAACTTTCAAAAATTTAAACTTTCCACTTTTACTTTTTAATATGCAGGTTGGTGTGATATTTGCTGAGTGCAGGTGCAACCTCTGAGAATCTTTACCAACTTAATGCCACTACTGGGAAAACTTTACCAATACCAAGATATGTATGTTGTTCCTTTCATTTCAACTTGTATTAATGTGTCTAATAAACGTTGCTTTAAATTAAAACGTTAGATAAAGTATTAAAATGATGACAATCCAAGCTAAGATTGGCAACACCTTCCTACTTGAAGCGTATTCGATGAAAATTTGAAGTTGGAGACAGAGATCCAAGGACCGTTGGAGCCAAAATGTTTTCAACTTAAACCCAAAAAGAAACACCAT
Source organism: Embiotoca jacksoni (assembly GCF_022577435.1). Taxonomy (NCBI): domain Eukaryota; kingdom Metazoa; phylum Chordata; class Actinopteri; family Embiotocidae; genus Embiotoca; species Embiotoca jacksoni. The sequence goes on from NW_027185412.1 coordinate 612,831, forward strand.
CACTGGCTTCACATTCATTTTCATGCACTTCATGTGTCAGAAATACAGTTTCCAACACCGATGATGATGCACAGAGCTCACAGGGAGTCCGTTGCAATGATTAAAATCAGTATAACAGTCTGACACGGCCTCGACTCGGGCCTCGACTCGGGCCTCGACTCGGGCCTCCAGTCGCCAAGTGGACCTATGAAGACCTCGACAGCAGATCCAGTGACAGACACCAAATGATGTACACGGGTAGAACCGTCGTTTCTAAAAAAAAACAAAAAACTATCACTGCAGATAAAAGCTGCCGTGGGGCGAAGTTCAGGACACTGTTGTGACACGTGTCTGATGAGGCAAAACCAGCTCCAAGTGAAAATGTCAACAGAGCGGAGCAGCAGGTCTCAGAGCTGCACAGGTGATGTTTCCTGAAGCGCTTTTCACAGCATCCACACAGCAGAACGCAAAATAACACGACTGATTCAGGTGGCTGCTGCGGCTGGAAATGAATATGTGATGGCTGCACAAAAACAGAAAGTGGCGAATGTGCTGAGTCATCTCCACAAAGTTTCGATCCTTCAGCTGGAGGGAGTGAAAGTTGGTGGAACCTCGAGGAAGCGTTGCGAACCCCTCTACGACGCCTTTGATGCCGACTGCCAGAGTTGCTGCACACAAACTCTACAGATGGAGCGCTTTGAAAAGCAGTGAACTGAGCTCACCATGTGTCTTTTACACCAGACAGGAGCTTCGGTATCGGTTCTGACTTTGACACGTTCCTCAGCTTTCTCTCAGCGTGTTGACAAACCCTTCGTTTCTCTTCTCTTTTTTCTATAAATTCTGTGAACTGTTCCTCTCGGGTCAAATCAAACGGGCCGGACTTAAGTTAACGTGGCAGGTCTGAGGCGAAGTGACTTGAAGCCGCCGGACCAGCCGCCCGTGTGCTGAGGCAGAGCAACTGTGGCAACCTCGTGACTGAAGGTTTGAGTGTTTGGACTGGAGTATGACGCACAAATAGCCAAACACACTGACAAAACTAAAACTATCTCTTATCTAGCTTCTGGTTTTTATTGGTGACTCACTTTCAGCTGCTGCAAGATAGCAATGCTCCATCAGTGCACCTGACCACACCGCCTTTTAACTCCAACATGTACATTTGCATTTTAAACCAATGAGGCTGAGGAGGGAAAAATGACTACTGTGTTGGTTCAAAACTAGCCAAGACACTTCAGCACTGCTTTGCATGAGATGTAAGAAAGAACTCGAAGACTCTAAATTAATGTCAAGTTGAAAGAATAAACGTGTTACTGTTGTTGTTTTTTTTTTTCAACATCCGTCTCCAAATATCTGCTCCATTTAACTAGAAATGCTCCAGTGGGTCAAATTTAATCTGAAAAATGGTGAATTTGGTGACTTTATATTTTGGTAGAAACAAACTGTATCTTAGATTTGCTACTTTTAAGAGGAACGTTTTCATTTGTCTGTTCTACTACTCCACCATAATCCAACATTATCAGAGCAATCCAACAAGTTACAAGTGCCCATGAATTAAAAAAATGTGGGAAATGACACCATGTCGACTTATCTCATGTTAACCCAAAACACATCTATGAATAATTAGGAGACACAGTACAACGTCTAAGCTTTACTTTGCTTTCCAGTTATCCACCATTAAACTAGTGAAAGTGGATTTGGAAACAGTCTAAATACATGTTTACCGTACAGTTGAAATTCTGCACTTAGCTTGTGAAATGAATCCCTTAATAGGCATAAAATGACTAAACTGTTACAGATGATATAAAAAGGTTGAAAACATTTTCAGTGGTTTTTGGCATTAAAAACTGTAACAGCACAGAAAGATGTATATTTTATTGTGACCGTAAAGCAGCTCTGACAGATGGGAGAATACGACTCTGTGAACATGGCTGACAAAAAGGATGAAATAAGCACTTTTATATTCTCACATAATAAAAATAATCTATTTAGTTTCGTTGTATTTTTACTTGTGGTGATGCAGATGATGACGTGTCACCTACATCTAATTAATGTGAAGTTGATCTTTCTGTTTCCTTTGTTGGTATTCTTACGCTTTAAGGGAAACTGAAAACGTCAGCAGCAACAACGGCATTAACGGCTGAACAGACAAAAAGAGTGTCAAGGACAAAGAAAATAAAACAGCATCAAAAGAACACTGAACAAACACGCAGAACAGTTTTTCATGAACAGGGGATTTATGATCAAAGCGATCCAAAAAAACACAACACGGCTTGGAGCAAACAGGCCAAAATACAAACACCAAGTTTATCCAAGGCTCGAATAACTCATTTCTCCACCAGCTTTCTGCTTGGAGCAGTGGGATCGGACAGAGGAGACACCACTGTCTGCCAAGGGCAGAGAAAATATATGAATGTATTTCTGTGTTGGTGCTCCTACTGGCCCTAAATGTACAAGAGCTGATGTTGGCAACACTTGTTTATAGATATCTGTCACTTTTTCGAGACCTTAAAACCATGAACAGATTTTAAAGTCAGAGCAACTGAAAACAGTGGAGTCGGCCAGGCGTCTGAATATGAAGAACGATGCTGGTGGAACACAACCGGCTGAGACTCGGCTGTCCTACCTGGGAATCCTTCTTCTATGACAGGTTTTTACCATAAACCTGACAGCACAATCCAAGCACAAAGCTCTCGGCCGTAGTCGCACAAGGTCTTTGTCTCGATCTGAAGGTTACACTTTATCGTCCACTGTCACGAAACCAGAGACACTTTCCACGACTCCGCGCGTCTCTGAGCGGCGGGTCTGTAAAGCCGCTGGAGCTGAAGTCAGCCGCCGCCGCCGCCGCCGCGTACGGCTGACTGACAGCCGAGCGGATGAGAGTGGAGCGTCGGCGTAGAGCGCACAAGAGAGGAAGAGGCACGGGGGCGAGAGAGAGTGACGCCCGGAACGTGTGATCTTTTCAGCCTTGGTTTCAAAGAGTTGTTATTGGCAGCGCTCAAGGTCAGAGACCCTGTTAAGCAGAGACTTTGAAGTCAGATGGAGAGAGCTGAAAGGTAAAGAAAGTGGGAAAGTGGGGCTTTTAAAAAGTAAAAGTCTTGGCCTCAGATGTGTTGGGATTCCAAGGTAACCAGCATCGTAATTTGCAGGGTTTAAAAATGGCTTATAAAGACCAGCTATTGAGCAGTTGGTTGACTCACTGTTGCAATTACTTAACAAGTAAATGCACCTTAATGAACTAAAAGTGTTCGTTTCAACCTCTAATCTCTACTCAGAAATAATCATCGGCCTCTAGACATGTTCCACTAGGAAGCAATAAATGAAGGAGTTAGTCTCATTATGTTTAGAAAGCAGGAGATGTTTCCTAAAGGTTCTTGTAATAATATGCATGTGACACAAAAACTATTCTAAATACTGGAGAATTACTGATACAGATAAGAAACTATATTCTGTAATCTGCAACTGCAGCAAGAAAGAAGATGCAGGCGACAAAGGACAAACTGAAGGTATACCTCTCAACAAACACAAAGAGGTGTTTGAATTTGATGCCAGCAACATGTTTAAAAACATTGGTTGCATTGTGAACTGAAACACGAGCACGTGGACAGTAAAGCAAAGAAGAAACGTCCCCCCCCCCCCCCATGTTTATTCATTCAGTTTGAAGTGTTCAGAGAAACAGCCTGTATTGTGTGTGATGGAAGAACCAGATGAACTCCAGTGTTTTTAAGTTACATGATGCTTCCTTGTTTTCTTTGACCTCAGATGACTTTTCCACAGAAAAAAAGAAAAGAAAGAGTGGCTTTAAAAAAGATGAAGTCGGTCTGAGCGAGCGTGTCTGAGAAGATTAAAACTGAGATGTGTTTTTTTTTTTTTTTTATGGATTCAACGCCTTCCCACAGGAGATATCTGTTAAAAAGGACGCCGTGTTTTCTTTTGATAAACTGTGTGCTTTTATTGATTCTGTGGCTCTCTGGGAGATAAGAGTTTGCATTCCTTGGCCTTGGTTAAGGGACATCGTAATGATGCACAGCGATCAAGGTGGGATTTTATCTTCATACTGAGCCAATCGTTTTCCGTGCAGCACATTGAAGTCAAGTTCTGTGGCAGCTTTTCCTGCTGCAGGTCGTTTTTGGGTAAATGTTGTGCTGTCTTTGATCAAAGATCGGACTGTGACTTTACTTTTTCTTACTTGTCTTTATGGCTATGGCCTCATGTCGACACTGCCTTCGATGGGATGTTTCCAAAAGAGCAACACCATTAAATCTGGCTGACATGAGGCCGACCATCAGTAGTAGGTATACATGTTTTTGGATTTCATTACAGTACCTGAACTAAATGTCCTGCTACGTTAATACAAACACAAGCTGTCTTATCAGAAAAACGTCCCTGTTAAGGGAAAAGAGTTCCTTCAATCAACACAAATTATATTCAAATGCTAAAAGCTTCATACATTCTGGTCCTAAGCTCTTCATCTTAAATGTTGCTTATTCTTACTCGACCATTGAAAATCCACAAATGAGAACATGTTCTCCAAAAAGTTATTCAGGAAATGTTATCGCTTCTCTCAGTAGGATAAAAGAGATAAACAATCTGCGACAAAACAATGGTAATACTTTTTCTGAGAAAAATACAACATTTAATTCCAATAATCCCACGTCGCAGTCTTGTGCAAAACTTTTGTAAACAATGGGGACTTTACATAAAACTCTTCAAGCAGGATTTACTTTACTTTAGATTTGATCTTTAACTCTAAATGACAAACATCAATAAATATAAATAAGAGGGGTTTTCTCTGGAGGGAATTGTACAATCCACCAAAGGCTGCAGAGTCTCACACACACAAAGGGACAAAATACACTCAGGAGAGGAGGACAACGAGGGACAGATGAAACTAATCAGGGTGCAGTAGATGATCACAGGTGGCGAACACACAACGACAGGAAGTGAAATGAGCCCAGACACAGAGGGAGAGTGATTAAAAAGTCAAATAGGGAACTAAGTTTAGGAGGGATTTCCCAGGAGAGATGTCTCAGGAATCGTTGGGGATATTTCCCTTCAGGTCACCAGTTCCCTCCTCGGTTTGGAGTTGTAGCCTTTGCGTCCTTTTGGGGGATAAATATCTGCAAGTGCATATCTGCTATGCAGAAGCATTCATGAACGCCCTCCACAAAATGTCAGACAGAATGCATAATATCAGCACATCTGAGGGGAAAAAACAACATACCATGACTGACCTTTGCAAAGAGTAAATAAAGTCAGGGAAGTATTATAAACTTATTAAACAATGCCTATAGAGCTGTATGAATATGAATAAGTCCGACAATCACGCAGCGCTGGAAGGTCATCCCATGTATGTGTCTGTGAAATATTAATTTAATTTGAGAGACATCGTGAGGCCTCATAAGATTTCCTACAAATAAACAAAACCTGAAATCACCTCACACACACACACACACACACACACACACACACACACACACACACACACACACACACACACACACACACACACACACACACACACACACACACACACACACACACACACACACACACAAGGAGTTCACTTTCAATGTCTCAAGTGAATAGAAGTTGACTTGTAGCTGATTTGTGAGCAAAAGTTCCTCTCGGCCCGTCCACTGACTTATTGAAGGGATAATGAAAAGAGCAGAATCAACCTGAAACCTGCAGAGACTGAATCCTTCCTGGAGTCCAGCGGGATGAGAAGTCTGAAACCTCGTCATCCGGGAACAGTTACTTTCATACATTACTTGATCTCTTTTTTACACATCAACAGCATACAGAAAACCAACACATCGGGAAGTTATCTGTGACTCGTGGGAGTGTTTAACTTGTATGGTTGTGATTTCAGAGATGATCACCGAGTGGGAGGCGGCAGCAGAATACGGCATTTAATTCCCTGAGCTGTGTCTGTACCAGTAGATTAATATCTAATGGTGCATTCATGACCAACCGGTGTGAAAGTGTTAAAGTTCTCGGGGTACGAACACGGGGAAACACACAAAGACAACTACAGCCGAATTTTGAAAATCAAATAGTTTCTGGCGAATTTCGAAATAGTGGTTTTGCTTGAAACGCCGATCTCTAGAAACCAACCTCCGAAGAGGAGAAACCACCTGAATGCTTGTCGAACTCAGAATATCCCGCTGAGAAGGTGCGGCAGAAAACGAATAATTTAATAATTTCTCCAGCTATGCAGTAAAATAAACAAATGACCTTCAGCAAGTCGACATACTGTAAATCAACTAAGAATTTAACTTGTGAAGCACCGAGTCATCGACCTCCCAACGCTGGTCACTGATGCTTTCTTCTTTTGGAGTCCGACTCAGAGGAGTGTTGACAACCAACATCCCCGACTGACCAGAATGCATCGCTGCCAGCAGACCAATGGAAGACGCATTCACTGTCAGTCACTTGAAATCTGCGAAGGACCTGTTGAGAGACCGAGCGATGCGACGACGCGTTCCTTCAGCCAAACACGTCACAAAAAACGAACGCGTTCCATAATTTCAGGCATATTTTTCCACCCGTCCCCCAAAGCACCACCAACAACTTCTACATGCAGCGGAAACCTATAAATATATCTGACAACTTGTTACACTCAGATGTCACTTTCATTTCATCTCTTCCAACGGTGTTTTCCATGATGTATTTCCTCCTCTCAAGGAAGTGATACGAAGTTTGTTAAAGTATTTAACTTTAGAGCAGAAGTGCCCAAATTATTTCTTATAAAGATTTAAAAAGTGAGTCTGGATGAAGGACCGTCGGCCAAAAATAAATGTTTGTGATGTGAAATTACATTTGATTAAAGTGTAAAATATTTTACACCAAATTTACATCCTAAATTGAAATTAAATTTGAGAATAACTGAACATTTTCTTAATTGTAATTTTATAGAAAATTATTGTCAATAACATGAAGCATCCATAAGCTTCTTTTTAGGGGAATTAGCATGAAAACATGGAACGTTTGGGTCAAACTTGGCCACGAATTGGACGTCTCTGCTGTCGAGACTTGAAACTGAAGATAAAAAACTGTCATGTCGGCAAACAGCTGACAAGAATAAGAGCAGATGTGCTGTTTTTATGTGATAATATATCAATGTCTGGTTCGAAATCTCTACACGAGGATTTTTACAGTGAAACTAATCAAAAGGACAGCGGGGACAAGAAAAAAAAAAATCTGAAACCTTTGAAGGATGCGTGATTTATCATAAATGGACCAGAAGTGTTTCTTCAGATTGACTATTAGCTGCTCAGTCCTCAGAAAGGTGGATTTATTTACTGTTCAGGAAGGTGGATTTATTTACTGTTCAGGAAGGTGGATTTATTTGTGCTAACAAACAGAATATCTTTGAGCTGAATGCCAACGTCCTTACAAAGCTAAGACACCGATGTTCAGCACGTACAGGAGACGTTCAGGGTGGATGGACAGACGTTTTAGTCACGTTTTGGGTGAACTATGTCTTTAAACAGGAGGGAGTTAATAGAGTATATGAGGAGGGAAGATTTTGATGAAGTCCAAGAACACCTTAAAACCTAAATCTTAAAATATCTCAACCCAAATCTGCCTCCTGTGTTTTTACCAAAATCCAAAAGAGAGAAGACATTTTCATGAAGTGTCTCAACGTTTTCATGGAAAGGCTGAATATTTAAAGAAGTGGACTGCCTGCGTTGTTAAAAACCTCCTCCAGCAGTAAGACAAGCTGCAGACGAGAGGTGCCGAAGTAAAAGAGAAAAGCCTGGTTATCTTCTAAAATCTTTTTTTGTCCGACTGAAGGAGGAACGCTGCAACGTTACTCTGCCGCAAATTTAAAATTCAACAGCACATGAATACGCAAGAAGTGGACGAGAAATAACAATAGATGTGAAGGGAGGTGAAGATGTTCACAACAAATACTTTGTAATCCAGAGGAGTGGGGAGGAAAATAAAAAAAGGACAGATAAGAGAAATTACATTTATTTGCTTATTTGGCCGGTGGGCTGCGCAGAGATTAGGAAGCTCTTTTCAAAAGGAGAGCTGGCTGAGATAAGTCCGGCTGCGTCCGCCGGGAGTTTCCTGTTATCGTTGTTTACTGCGGAGAGACGACTGTTTGCAGACAAAGTGTTGCAAAGTTTCAGAGCAAAATGCCGACCCGCCGTGACGTCGCCTGTCGGTTTGTGAACCGTTCTGAAGCTGCCAGTCTGCCATTTTGGCCGTCGCTATCTTTGGTTTTGTTTTTTTCGGAGCCAGAAGTGAGCATATTTAGACGAGCTGGGGAGGAGCTAAGGGCCATGCCCCGCCCACGCACCAATACTGGAACCCTCACTGCACCCCAGGCATGTCAATCAAACCAGACACGCCCACAAACTCACTCGCTTTAAGGTATCATATCTAATCAATGCTGGGAGTATTTTCAGAGGCAGCCCCTAGTGGCCCTCAGTGGTAGTACAGTTTAACTCACTTAAGCATTGCTTCACAGTCCAGAGACTATGTCCACTCTTTTCTGTTTTAGTCTTAGGTTAAGAGCAAAGGTAACCCCGTACACAGCCCCGTTAAAGACCTCTGGAATCCGAGCTCTCGGTTTAATAATGTCTTGAATTTGTTTTAACAGAGAACTTCACTTGCTCTCTGGATTTAAGGTTATTTTTGCTGTGCAGCCACCATGAAGCACCGTCTCTTTCTCTGCTCACACACAACCACAAAGATACTCTGTTCTGAAAGTCATATTTACAGTAACAGTTCTATCCGTCTCCAACAGGACTGGACATACAACAAGGATCAAAAACATACACTTTAATTCAGATACAAACTTCCAGTTACAGACCCACAATTTAACTGGTTTAAAGTCAGGGACAAAAGTAAGTAAATAATTCAGTAAGTTGAATTTATTATTACCTTAAAATAAAATATATATTCTGTGTTTACTGTATGTTGAGTTTAATGTCTTTTACATCTCTTTATTTATTAATTATCACCAGCTGTAGCCGCACACCGGAGCAGCACCATCCTCTAAACATGGCGATAAACCGGAGACATTTACTCATGAAACACAACATGTCACCGTCACCACCGCTTATTTAAATCAATTCTGATCCGACCCGTCATTATCAAATAGAACCGGACCTGTGAAGCCGTTCAGGTTCAGTCAGAAAAGTCAATAAATGAAACTCACGGAGAGGCCGTCTCTTCCACTCCTTCCACCTGTTGCTGCGGAGCAATGAGCTCATTGGATTTTTCAATCTGCACCTTTTGTCCTGTTTCAGATAAATATGTCAGTTTGGTGGGAATATTCCTGCGTGAGTAGAAGGCAGCCGTCGCTCCTCACGTGCAGTAGAAGGGATTAAGGCGGTGGGCAAAAAGAAACGAGAGCCAGAAGAAGAAGGGAGTCGGGAGGAGTTGGAGGGGGGGGGGGTAGCATGTCGACATAAGTTAATGATTAATGGCTTAATTAGCCTCTGTTATCCAATTAAAGAGTGCTAATGAAATCCTGCAGGCAGAGCTGAGTCTGCGCTGACATGACACTTAAAGAGAAAATCAGGGCGGCTGTGTTCATTCATTTCTCTTCTGGACTGTAGCACAGAAATGACATAACTGTCCACACACACACACACACACACACACACACACACACACACACACACACAC
>NW_027185412.1:627451-644951 GCF_022577435.1 Embiotoca jacksoni
TGCAGCTTCATTTATCCAATAATTCACTCGACCACGTTGGTCTGTGCTGAAAACTATTCGTTGACGTGAACTATTGTTCGTATTCGTGGCGCCACAGTTCAGAAGGTTTGAGGAGAATGAGAATGAAAATACGGACAAACCAGCGGTTACAAAAATGTGTTATTACTTCCTCCTGCTCCGTGTACATAAATAAAAAAAATTACCTATTTATGTATCAGGATCAATTATTGTAGAATAGAGTCACTTTAAAAATCAGCACATCTCTTCAGTGACCAGGGTTCCCTCGAGCAAGGCACTTCATCACCCTCCTCCTGTTACCTTCCACCGGAGCTGCGTTGTGCAGCAGGTGTGAATGTGACCGAGGCAGAGCGGTGCGGCGCCAGCAAGAACTGCAAGCTCAGCAAAACAAGAACGCCTCCAGAGATAAATGAAGTTCAGAAAAGGGGACAAACAAATAAAGAGGTGAGCAGCTGCTGTTTTATCGACCGGTTCGAGCATCTCGCATATTATTCATGATCTGTTATTGTAGCTGGAGTGTGCCCAGGAAGCAACAGGAAGTCTCACACGTTGGCACATTTTACTGACTGATTGAGATAGAAGTCCCAAAAAAACACCGACAGCGGAGAGGATGAATCTGAATTTAACACTCACAAAATCCATATTAGAGCTGTATGCTGCTGATAAAGCAAAATGAACTGATGTATGTTTACGTCAAAACAGTTAGTGTGACTCCTTCTGACATCATCGCTCTGCTTCACGGACTGAATCTTTCATTTTCTCAATAAAACATAATAAATACTCTCAAATCCGGTGTGTGATTTTTTTAAGAAGTGTTTGAAAACTACCACTAACTCACTGAATCCACCAAACTCGACATTTATATTGACATATTTATTTGTGTGCCAGAAGTTTAAATGACAGTGTGACAGTCAGATTCACTCGTCAGAGAAACACACACAGGAAGTGTGATTCTCCATTTTCTCCATTAAAGTTCATGATGTGATAATCAGTGAATATTTTTTCACGAGTCCACCGATGACGATTCTCTGGAAACTCATTTGTTCTTCCTCTGATCGATGCCGGTAAGACCGAGTCAGAAGGGAAACCGATGCTCTGCGAGAAGCCGTTATCTGAAGCGACCGCTACGACTCGCTGACCTCAGGACCCTTCAAACATTTATCTAATGATAAATAATGATGAATGAAATATTTGATTTGAAGCACTTTCGATGCAAAGCACACAAATTCTGCAGGATGCTGAAATAATGAGTCTAAGTAAATGTAAACGGGCAGATATATAATGGTGTGTGTGTGTGTGTGTGTGTGTGTGTGTGTGTGTGTGTGTGTGTTAAAGCCTCCTATTGAAGGTGTTGTGAGACTGTGTGACAGCAGTCACTTTAAGTGCAGATCTATGGGAGCCTTTGATATTCGTATTTATCAGAAACATTATTTACCTGAGAGCTGACAGACCCCTCAGTAAGCAGCAGTGTGTGTTTGTTTTTTATATTTCAGTTAAAGCTGAATATGTTTAGCTCCAGAGTTTATTGATTATCTAACTCTGGGCTTTTTTTTCACATCTATATTAATCTGTGTGCTTCTAAGCTTTCATTTTTAAATTCAGTGTCAAAACACTTTCTGGTACAAATCATTTAAAAAACGAAATCGACGGTGCAGACCAGACTTTGCAAAACACAGCAGGAGACAAATTGTCCAACGGAGTCGTCCTGGTGATCTGAAGCAGACGAGCGGCACGCACAGCAGAGCTCTGAGCTAAATGCTAACGTCGGCGTGCTCATAAGCGGTCTTTAGTCTTTACTTTAGTGCGTCAGTGTGAACACAGATTTATATTTAGCACAACTCTCAGCAGAATCGATGTGTCTTTGTGCTTCGACAACACGGGAACATTTGATGTTTCGGGAACGTAGCATATATCCTAGAATATTTTCTTACATTTGTCTCAGCAATCAAGTGCTAGATATATTACAGATATATTTCCAGTCCGAGATGAATGATCCATAATTCGGTCAATCTTTTTATCCTTCATAGACTTTGACATTCAAACAGGTTTTCTTTCAGAGAAGCATCTTCAGGACAGAGAAAGGAAACTTCCTCTGAGCTTTCTGTAAATTCATCTATAAAACCCACTGCTTTCACTTCTTTAGTTTTTTTGCAGGTCTAATGCCAACGAACACTCATTTTCCTGCAGCTGCTGGTTTCCAAATGTCACCGGTACAGCAGATTACACATCAGCGTTTCCTCCCCCAGATCCATTTCCATTTGTTCAGCCAAAAAAAACAAGACCGCTCCATCAATCGAAAGTCACTTGATAAACAAAGTGGTCGGTGGCAGAGGGGAGCCCACCGATCATTCCTGCAAACGGCCCGGATCAAAGGTTCTGCCGGAGTAAATGATCCGTCACCGACAGACGTGTCTGCTGATCGTCACGTGCACACTTGTGATTTGACTTTATGTCGGCCCGCTAACGGCTGCAGACGTGTTACTTCTGCGGTTGCTGTGGAAACGTTTCCTCTGGACAAAAGATTACTGTACATAAAGAGGTTTGCTCTTTTCAATGGACATCTTTCACAGTAGATCACCTGACCCGTTGAAGTAGGAGAAGCTCAGTTATAATCACTGCGATCGCAATAATTAAAAAGATTCAAGCAAACTCAGCAATATTTGCGGGAGCTTGCGATTTTTCAAAATTCCCCCGATTTTTCCGCAAAAAATATCATCAGCAGAATCTCTGCTGAAAGTATTAACGGCGTAAAGTAAATCTTGACAAACAAAACTGGCTTTATTACCAACAATAACTCCTCATTTCCAATCAGAAAGGTTTTGATCCCGTTTTCATCACCAAATAAAACTGTTCACGGAGGAAACGGGAACAAGACGAGAAACAGGAAGTGAAATGTGTTCTTCACATTAAAATGATCTAATTAAATGTTTAAGATCAAAGGAAGTGATTCCATATTACTGGATGTTGAAATCATTTCAGATACACGTCAAGTTGTGAGACGTCACTTTGTTTTTGTGAATTATGTGTTGAATGAACAAAGACTGTTTGAAATTGTTTTACCACCAAGATTTTTGAAGATCAACACAAAAATATTAGATCTAAAGTAATTCTGTGATGTGACGCACGATTATTATCACAGGAAGTGATTACATATTTATTCCTTTATCAGGTAGGGCTTAAAAGAAATTGCATTTTTCTTTCTCGATTCGCAATTTGTTGTAATTTCCCACAATTTAATGCAAAAGAACTCACTTAAAACTCCACAAATTGCATCGAAATTTGGAGATAATCTGCCACAAAATCAAACATTTTTGATCGCAGAATAAGATAAAGGGCACATCCCTCAGACGAAGATGCAGACTTTGTATCCTGGTACAGTCACAACACATACAGAGAGCAGCAGAACGTCCCTCAAACAGGACGGACAAACCATTTCCTGCTGCAGTCTGATTCTAAATAAGGAGCCGAGCAGACCGGAACACACCGGAGTATGTGATTCGATTAGTTAAGTGACAACTCACTTACGCATGACGGGCACATGTATCTTATTTCACTACCGCACATTTGAAGAATAAATTAAAGGCTTAATGGGAAGAGGCGTTCCCTGATCTTCCTCTGCAGGCTAATTCGTCTTTGACGGCGTCCTTCAGGAAAAGTTTCTCCGTGTTTTGATGTGCTGCTCTTCCTCCTCCTGCACTCCTCCGATCAAAAGATCCTTTATCTTCCGTTGAGGAGCGGAGAAACTGAGGCGGTGTTACATAAGATGTAGTGTGGGACCGCTGTCCTGGATTCCTTATGAGGACGGATGTTTGTGCGGTGGATCCGGCGCCGAGGTGGAGGTTATAATGAGTCGAGTTTTGCTGTTTCCCAAATTATCAACCCCAGAGCGTCCAAGAAAGCGTCTCCGCGACACTCCGGGACTCTGCGACGCGTCTCCGGGAGGTCCAACGGCCCGTTTCACGTCTCTGCTCATTAGTGTCGAGCGAGCATCACATTTCCAGGTCATCCTGATCGGCCCACAGCTGGTCCACGTTGGACAGAAGCACTTAAACAATATTACACGAGGCGAGCGCTTCGGCCCTGAACACATCGCTGTTGTGCCGACAATGACGTTAAAACACTGCGATTACACAACAAGTTACCAACTAAATAAAACACGTAATCTACATGTGTTCATATCGTGACGCAATTCACTCTCAAAATACAAAAACCTTTTGTTAGCGTGATCTCCGTTTCCATGGCAACACACAGGGTACAACTAACAACTGGGAAACAATCAGTCGCATCAGGAGACTCCTAGGTAGCGTACACAGTGTTTACTACTCCAGGAAGTAGTCCGACCCTTAGCAACCACCCTAGCAACAGAGAGGACTTCTAGTCTCCAACTGAATAAATACAGAACATAGAAACACTAAACTGATCAGCTAGTTCAGTCTGGTTGGAACAAAGATATCTGATGAACAAAGACACCTGATGAACAAAGATATCTGATGAACAAAGACATCTGATGAACAAAGACATCTGATGAACAAAGACATCTGATGAACAAAGATATCTGGTGAACAAAGATATCTGATGAACAAAGATATCTGGTGAACAAAGATATCTGATGAACAAAGATGTCTGATGAACAAAGATGTCTGATGAACAAAGATATCTGATGAACAAAGATGTCTGATGAACAAAGATGTCTGATGAACAAAGATATCTGGCGAACAAAGATACCTGGCGAACAAAGATACCTGGCGAACAAAGATATCTGGTGAACAAAGATATCTGATGAACAAAGATACCTGATGAACAAAGATACCTGATGAACAAAGATATCTGATGAACAAAGATATCTGATGAACAAAGATATCTGGTGAACAAAGATATCTGGTGAACAAAGATATCTGATGAACAAAGATATCTGGTGAACAAAGATACCTGATGAACAAAGATATCTGATGAACAAAGATATCTGGTGAACAAAGATATCTGATGAACAAAGATATCTGATGAACAAAGACATCTGATGAACAAAGATATCTGATGAACAAAGATATCTGATGAACAAAGATATCTGATGAACAAAGATATCTGGTGAACAAAGATATCTGATGAACAAAGACATCTGATGAACAAAGATATCTGATGAACAAAGATATCTGATGAACAAAGATGTCTGATGAACAAAGATATCTGACGAACAAAGATAATAATGGACTTGTGTTTTTAAGATTTTAGCACCGCGTCGTGTGTTCAAACCAAGGTTAGGCGTCCCACCTTCTGAGGCTCTTCTGGGCTGCAGCGGTTTGTGGAACGAACTCTTTCTATCCAGTGATTGTGTCGGGATGACAACCTTTACAAACACCTCATCTTACACGAGACAAAACACCATCCACAGCTCTGACGGGGTCTCTCGGCTCGTGACGGCTCACTATGCCTCATTTTCTGAGAGCTTTAACACAGAGGAGAAAATCTGCTGCTATTTTGGTTCACCCTACACATGTCCTCCACACCGTCGCTACGTCTCTACAGTCTCTCTTCACACAGAGCGCCTCGTCTTTGTCAAAAGAACTCATGGAATTCCGTCCCTTCTGCCGTCGATATATTTCTTTTAAAGGAGCTCTTTTGAGTATTAAATACAAACTTCCGACATATTTTGACTGTCTGTGGATGACATCGTTTTTGCAGTGACTTTGCTTGTTGTTAGAATCCACCTGCTAAAGTTCTGCATGAAGGAGCAAGACAGAAACTGTTCAAACCTGCAATCTGACAATCTGACAATCCAAGTGTACATATTCTGAGGAGATTTCTCCGAAAGGGAAACGTGAGAATTAATGTCCAAAAGGTGACAGACAGGATGTTTGTAAATGTGTTTTTATTCTCCCTGAATATTTTTGTGTTTGTGTGAAAGCCTGTTTTGGTGAGTAGAGGTACTGGGCATGTATAAAAACTCCACTTGCATCTGATTGTGTGTGTTTGTGTGTGAATGTGTGAACTTGCTGGATGATGTTAGCAGAGTTGACAGCAGTCGTATGCTTCTTGTTAGAAACAGGCTCTTCTGCGGTCCACCTGCTGCAGACTGAACGAAGGAGAGATAACATCCTCTGACCATTGTTAAGTTATTACAAATTATCCGTTGTGTGTGTTTGCATTGTCTGCAACTGTTTTGCACACTATGTGTGTTTCTACCAGCCAGCAGTGATGTCATCAACCATCAGTGATGTCATCGTTGGTTTGTGAACGTTATGAATCCTCCAGTTCAGATTCTGTCCGTCACCATCTTTGATAGTTCAGAGCGGTTTGGAGCAGGAAGTGACCATATTTGGACGAGCTGGGGGAGGAGCCAGCGGTGGATCTGACCGATCTGATCGGAAACCTGACGATACTACGTCCCGCCCACCGATAGCTGGAACCTGACTGCACCACAGGCCTGTCAATCAAACAGACACGCCCCCAAAAACAGGTCTTCTTGAATCTTCTTTTCTAATGAATGAGGGATTATTTTCAGATGGACCTCCAGAAAACTAATAAGAAGGAGTGACTTTAGCTAACAACACCGAGAGAACTGATGGACACATTTTATTCACTTTGGATTTGATGAGAGAAGTTGAATGGGAGTCTATGGAGCCGGAGGCTTTTTGGAGCCGACCTCTAGTGGCACTCGCTGGTATTGCAGCTGAAGACACTTCTGGATCAGAACCATTTTACAGACCTGAAGCTACGAACTCTTTTAGAAACAGTCTGTGTTTTGTCTCCATGCAAACATGCAGCTGCCCGGTATTAAACAATTTTTTTCTATCTGCAAATATTGCAGAGGACAGAATTCTCCCACAGAGATAACTGAACCTACACTAACCAAAGTGGGCGTGTCTTATAGGATGTTACACAATATATTAGTCTTTTGAGATGGTCTTATCGTAACTTGAGTGACTGAAAGTGGAGACGTCATACTGTAAATTGTGTAACTAGGATGATAAAACACAGAAAGTTGTCCACTTCACAACATCACATTTTTTATGTCTGTCTTTTCCTGACAGTCCACATCTGTTGGGTCGGACTATGATAGGCGTGATATCCACTGGAACAGCGTCTGTTGCACTGAAGGTGTAAACAACGGTAAAATGTTGTAACACAGGAACCAAGCAGATGTTCACCATGAGGCAAAAGTACAACAATTGTATTTAAGACCATCTGCTGTTATGTTTTCCACCTTCATTCACTGGGAGGTGACCTCATCACTGACTTCCTCAACACTGGATCAAATAATACAACACTGCTTTCAGACAGATTCGGTTGCCACGGCGTCTGCTGATAAACTGCACGCACAGCAGTGTATTATCAGTGTTGCAGTCATAGCAACTGACACATCTGATCAGTGAGCTGCCTTAACAAACACTCTCATCTGAATAATCACAGTCTGCACGGCCCACTGGGTGACACTGGATCAGCGCTAATAGGACTGCCTGTCCGTAGGCTCAACACACACACACACACACACACACACACACACACACACACACACTTGCAATCTAGTTCTTTTCTGTCTTTCTTACTTTATCAATTTTAATTTCAAATGTGCTTCGGTAGCACAAAAGTACTTCAATGAAAAACAACAGATAATAAACATTTAGCTGTGGTGGCATTAACATGTCAAAGGGATGGAAAGTAAATTCATCTAATACAGAAATATGCACATTGATTAAACTCCCCTGTGGTCTGTGATACATTTTAAGGCAACAGCGAGTAATTGTCTAATTAGGGCACGAACGGTAACACCGCGGTGGGAACCGGCACATTTCCCATCACTCTCGTACCATAAATTCTCTTTATTTCCAGCCACTGTTGTTTATGTGAGCGTAACATTTCCTCCTTGCTTATGAAAAAAATTATATTTTATTTATCTTTCTTTTTCATAAGATTCTGATCATCACTAGAGCATCGATGGACTGTGTGCTGTCTTCATGTATTTGACTTGGTTCTCGCCATAATATTGATCACAAAAGTATTGGAGTGAATTCTGTATTCCCACAACTGATGGTGTCGAACCACCGAATAACTGCACGCAAAGCTCACCGAAGGATTTCAAAGAATTTCAAGTGTGCAAAGCTGCCATCGAGACAAACCGTGGATGCCTTGAGGAAGTAAAGGTTTGGTAGTAAGAATTTATTAAACTGATTTTTTTTTTTTAATGTTATTTCAAAGCTTTGATGTTGATTTTATGCTTTTATAATTAAAAAAAAAATTCAAAAATACAGAAATGTCCTTGACTGAGTGGATGTTTCCAAACTGTACTGTACATACATGCCAGTCCACCCCCCTCCATCCCCCTCCATCCCCAAATCTCTAAATTAATGCAGGAACATCGGCTGTGTGAACTATATGCGAGTCAGATATTAAGACTCTTTTCATGCAATGAATTGATGAGAATTGGGTCACAGGAATTTTAAACAGAACGGGGCGCTGAGCAAAATCAAATCAGGAGTTTGTCAGAATGAGACAGGAAGCTACCTGCCAGAACATTTTGGTGGATGGTGGTTCAAATCCACAGAGGAACAATACTGTAGGTGGAGTGAAGTGAGCGATGATGCAATCAAACAATACAAGTTTGGTTTGAAGGAATACGCCACAGAAAGTTTGTGCTTAAAAAACTGAGGTAGCAGTCCTTTAAAGAGAACAGCACATGTGAGCAGTAACCTGTAGAGAGGAAATGTCCCATGAAAATTATATTTTTGCCAAATATTAAGCAAATACACATCGCAAAGTTAGCCCACCCCTTTACAGTGCATCTGATTCTCTCTGAGCAGATGAGATCTGGGTCACGAAGGAATTGTTAAATAACGCTGGTTAATGAAAACAATTAAATTGATGGCGGTGACATCAGTGATTGGCTAGAGGGCGTCTCATCACCAGAAGACAGACAAGAAAAACAACTTGTTCTTCATGTTTCATTTATGATCGGCACATGTTGGGAAACCTTTCATCCGAGGCTCAGTGCTGCGTTCAGATGGAACTCGTGAGCTCGTGGTTACGACGTGGGAAGTCATGCACACCGTACGTTTGGCGGTTAAGTTGTAAAACTAAAACATGGACGGGCGTCTAGAAGCTACGGAGGCTAAACATTCAGCAAACTAACAGCTGGTTAACGTAATGAAGGAAATGCTAACTCACAGAGGGATAAGATTTTCAACATTTCAGACGTAGGCTTTTATCTAAGTTATGCAGACAATTACATTATATTAGTTTAACATCCAACCAAATAGGAACTTCCATGACCTCTGACCTTCCTGTAAACATCAGCAAAAACCTCATAGTATAGGCAGACTGTTGACTTGTCATAGCAGGAAAATCACACGTATATTATATTGAAAAGGCCGGACAAAAGGACATCGATGTTTGGATGAGAGCCTGTGAGAACAGCTTCAAAGGCTTTAATGAAGCAGACGAGCATGATGACCATGACTCATGTTTACTAAAGTGTAACCTTTATTTTTAAATCAACAACAATTGTGTCACGCTGAAAAGAAGAAAATGAAACTGATTTAATGTTTAACTTGAGTTGTGCGTCACTGGAACACATAATGGAGGTAAAACATCATTTTTGTTTCTAATTCCACCTGTTTTTGTTTTTTTTTACTCTCTTTTTGTCTGCTTTAAAAATAAAAAGAAAGCTGTGTGACGCAGTACTTTTGTCTCATGTCTCTCGCTGCAGGCCCCTGAGGAGACACATCTCATCTCTGATCTACATCAAACGCTCACCTTCGGTCAGGAGCTCTGAAGACCGACTCAAAGAAAGATCTGCTGGATGCCAGCAACAGGAAGGACGTCCTCCTCCGTCTTTAGTCTTCGGGATGATTCTGTATTCTGGACAGCTCTCAAACTACGACAACCGTACAGTGAAGCATTTTAAAGTATTAATAAAATGTTTCAGTTCTTCTTGCACAAGAAAGCTCTGCTGATAATATGATATTGTTTTCAGTTATAAGTAGCGTCGGCAAGTATAATTATTACATCTCTGTTACTAATCCTATTAATGTTATTATTCTATTATTTTACAGTTGATGTCAGTTTCCTTCATGTGGTTTTATTTGACGTCCAGTGGACGCAGGATGTCGGGAGGAGGGAGACGATGTGCTCTGACCATCACTATTCTTGCCTTGTTTTATTGTTGTCTTCTTAGCTGCGAGTCAATCAGAGAGCCCGCCTTCAAGAAGAACCCGGCTTTGCTCTCCTGCAAAAATAAATGTCTCAGTCTAATATTTCCAAATAGTGCTATGAGCCTGTCGCAGCTGGTGCAGCAGAGGGGAGGAGCAAAATGAAGGGTGGACATTTTAAGTTCTTGCTATTGTTAAAAGACAATAAAAAAAAAACTTCTGTTGGAGGTTTCTTCATGTTAAAGAGAGTTGTTCCTTCTGTTGGAGGTTTTTCTCCCTTAAAGAGGAGTTTTTTCCTCTTAGTTTACGTGGGAATTGTTGAATTTGTGGGTTGAATTTTGAGTTGTGATTTGGCGCTATATAAATAAAATTGAATTGAATTGATCTGTAAGATCATTAAAGTGGAGTTGAAGATGCCTCCCACTTCCGTATAAAGTTTTTCACCTGCAGAATGGGACTAGTTGTTTTTTTGTGTTCCTCCATGATGTCATGTTTGGGCTTCAGAGTGGTTAAAGGCCCATTTTAAATAATGACGCTACATTAAGTAACTTTGAATGAATGGATTTTTACATTTACACCCTTCTGTTTATTAGCCTCATCCACTCAGCAGCTCTGCCCATCACGTGTCAGCTGGGACAGAATATCTGCGATTAGCTGTCCGTTCTGTTCATTTCATTCACCGGGAGCCGCCATTTAAACGGAAAATGATATACAGATAAAAATGAATGAAATAATAATGAAAGAAAACAGAGCGAGAGGTTCTTATGGAATAGGAAATGCTGTTTATGAGCTGGTTAGCAGCATTATACAGAGGACAAGATTCACTAATTCATTCGTCTGGAAATAGATTATAAACAGCAGAGTCCATTCCAAGCGCCACACACACACACACACACACACACACACACACACACACACACACAGAATAACGTATATGGACTTTTCTGGGACAGATTCCCAGTAATGTTGTTCACATCATTACTCAGAAACTACTTTAAAAATGACTTTAAATCTAATTAAAACTCTTAGACTCTTAATTGAATAAATAATGTACTTCTAGTAGCATGAAATCGGAAACAAAGAAAAAAGGAGGACCGTTGGTCATATATTTGTTTACATGTACTGCAGCTCATTTCCTGTTTGTCACAGTTTGATGGGCGAGGACCCACGAGTGCGACACAGAAGACAGGAAGTTCAAATCAAATGAGGAACTTTTACTTCAACATTGATAAAGACAACAAGGACCAGGCAGAGAAAACACTCACAGGGACAAACGGAGCTCCGACTCTGAAAAATATTCCAGCTGACAAACTATTTTGCAATAAGCGGCTGTCCAGAAAATCCTAAACTTTTTCCGAGCAACAAAACTTCGCTGTCGGCTTCACGGGAGGAGTTTGACTTTGATGCTCTGACAACAAGGACTGACAGAAAGGGAGTTCGTATTTACCCGTGTACACGAGAAGCCTGTTGAACGCCCGTCCACTTTCTCCGAGCACACGAATTCCCATGTTGTAACCACGAGCTCACAAAATATGTGAAATTCACCACATTTCTAGGCACAGTGTGTGTGTGTGTGTGTGTGTGTGTGTGTGTGTGTGAGTGTGTGTGTGTGTGTGTGCGTGTGTGTGTGTGTGTGTGGTGTGTGTGTGTGTGTGTGTTTGTGATTTTGTATGTATGTGTGTGTGTGTGTGTGTGTGTGTGTGTGTGGGTGTGTGTGTGTGTGTGTGTGTGTGTGTGTGTGTGTGCGGTTATCTTGCCCGAGCAGGATCCCTGCCTCCTGACAGGGAATCGAACTGCCGGCTCCTCTCCTCCTCTGCTGCTCATCACATCATCAAACCTGACAGCTCACCTCAAACCCAATTTTTCAATACGATATATTGGTACCAAATTATGGGATGGCTTCTCCCACCTGACAAAAAGCTGTTCCTCTATAAAAAAAAAAATGCTTTAAAAGGTGCTTGAACAAACAGTCGACTGCTGTTTTGTAGCTACAACACACTCTCATCGTCCACCATGCTCATATCTTTTTGCTTTTTATATTGACTTTATGGTTTTTGCTGTGGTTTTGTTGCCAATAACTTTTATGTAGCACTATTATTTGTGCATCTAAACTTTGTGTTTTCTATAACTGGGAACTTTTAAATGTATTATCTTTAAATAATCCCTCTGGGTTTTTCTGCATCTTCCTGCACTGCAGAGAATTTGTTTGTTATCTTGTATATCTTGTGCGTTTTTAAATTTGTGTAAAATAAATCAAATCCTAATCAAATCAAACAAAGATGCACAAAAGCTGCAAGGTTCAGAAAAGAGAGGAGGTGCAGCGAAGCTTTTCACCCCTCCTGCCACAGCAGGAGTTTTTACAACACAGCTGCTTCAGTCTGTGGGTTCACAGGACCGAGTGTTCAGTGTTCAGATCACACAGGTGACTAAAACAGTGTGGAAGCTCAAATAATGACCCTGTGAAGTCTATCACCTGGGCAACATTCCTGCAAGACGACACTCAGGTAAAACACAACCTTAAATCTGCGGCTGCTTTCTAAAACGTCATATTTACATGTTTAAAACTAACAACTAAAACACGCTTCTCCAAATGAGTATTGTCCGTTTGTTTTTTTACGTACTAACCTGTCATATTCAGGAAGAGTTCAGCAGCACTCGGTTTGTACTCCAGATTACACTGCAGGTGTGGGCGGTGTCCCACCTTAAAGCAACCTGTTAGCAACGGCTCTGTTGACGACAGTTCCCCCCTGAGGTGCTGCTCTGCTTCAATGTCCTCATGTACACTTCTGCTGACTAGATTACATTTTATTCATAATTGCTAACCTGATTAAGGCAACAAAAAAAAAAACACCTCAAATTGAAACGTCCACAAATTACATTATAAATGAATACATATCTTTTTAGTGTGACACACATCATAATATAATACTCTCTACCCGCCGGCTGCACACTTAAACCCACTGCCTGATATGAACTCGCTCCTGAGCTGTTCAGATAATGTTCTTTTCCGCCTCTGTTCTGACCTCCGGCCGGATCGCAGCCTCACAGCTCTGTAAAGTTTAGTTTCTGAAGAATCTGTTCATCTCCCCTCGGCTTCCTCGTCCTCTTTCCCAAGATGAACTCGCCACATCTCCTCTGCTGCCCGACGCGGTGACAGTTTATGAAGGTTTACAATCCTATCGAGAAGAAACGTGAATCAGTGTGTTTCAGTAAAGCTTATGCAAAATACTCTCAAGATGGAGTTGACAGTGAATAACGAAAGAACACAAACTTCACCGTGTCCTTATTATGGCCTTTATTCTGTTCTCTTTTAAAAAAAAAAAAAAAAATTCATATTGGTGCACAATCGTATTTTTTTTCTGTCACGTACATTGTTTGCAGACAACAATGGGTCGCAGCTGCATGCCAAACATGATGGGAAATAAAACACAAGAAGAATAAGACGATAATGCAAAATAAAGTTGCAGAATAACACTTTTAGAAAATGTATTTCCTTTAGATTTTTGTTTTAAATGGTTCAGAAGCTCGCTGAGCCTTTCTTTTTTTGCATGCTAAATGGAAAAATCCTTATGTTCACCAGATCTACGTCTTCCGTGGCGTCGATGGCTTCATGAACATCACTTTTCAGATGGTTTGGTTCTGTTATGGATTTAGCGCAGCTCGGAGCAGGAAGTGACCGTATTTGGACGAGCTGAGGGGAGGAGCTTGATCTGATTGGAAACCTGACGATACTACGTCCGCCCACCGATAGCTGTAACCTGATTGCACCACAAGGCCTGTCAATCAAACAGACACGCCCCCAACAACAGGTCTTTTTGAACATCAGTTCCGCCTCGGCTGACCGTGCCCTCGACCTCAGATGAAAGCCCGGCTGTATTTCCGGAGCTCCTTCAGAGCCAGCGGCGTCCTGGTGAACCAACGGTGCTGCGAACGTTTGGCTCTGTTAACGCTGGAAAACACTTCAGGAAATGAAGCGAGGTGAACGAGTGTGTGCCGATGCCCTCGCAGGTTTCATGGCAGTTTTCCTAGTAATCATTCAATATTGTTTCTGATTTAGTGTCCTCAGGCACTTTTAGCTTTAAAAAAAAAAAAAAAAAAAAAAAGAGTAAAGAAATCATAATAATCGGCAAACAAGCAGACGTTTGTGATCATTTATTTAGTGTTTGGAGAGAACTGCACGGCCGGAGGGATGTGGAAATGTGCGTTGACTACTCCTTCATGCATGAACATTAAAATGTTGAGTCTCTGACCGTAGAATGACCCTGAACTCATCGTGAACTCCCTCTGGGTGCTCGTGTCCTTGCGTATGGTTTAACTGGAGCTGATCCTCAACTGGAAGTATCCCGTCTCCTCTGCCTCCGTCTGGACCGCGATAATACCACGTTAAAACACCGGATGAAATTAAAGTGGAAAAACTGTTTGATTACATCACTTCAATCAATCAATCAAACTTCATTCTTACAGCACTTTTTGTACATTTTGGTGCAGTTCAACGTGCTTTAGAGATGATTGACAGGTCAATGATAAGACTGACAGTTGTAAATCAATTTGAGAACAAAGTAAATACAGAATTAAAAAATTAATTTAAAAATAAGACGATTTAAAGACCAACGCACTCAAAACGATAGATACAAAAAAATGTAGAAGATAGATTTAAAGCCACGATGACAGTAATGGAAAATAAAAGATAGTGACAGTTAATAAAACGAGACGTGTTTTAATAAATCTCCTCGGTTCACCAGATCCACTTCAAAAAGAGGACACGTGCTCGCAGGTTGTTTACACATTTATTTACACGTTCTATTTACCGCTTCCTTAAAGTTAGGCAGCCTCCGTCATCATGGCAACAGTAAACCTCCTCCTCCTCCTCCTCCTCCTCCCTCGTCACAATAAAAAACTGAAGCAGCGTCCCTTCTCCAGGACACCAGATTGTCTTTTTGTTTTCGGATCGGTAGAGTATCTGTGGGTTGTAACAAGCTGCTCGCACAGAAGACCGACGGGTCGTGTTTTTTGGAGGAGGAGAGTTTCTCTCTCCGAGAACTGTGTTTTTACAAAATTGTTTGAAACTTGGCGCTCAAATGAAAAAGTCGTTTCGTTTCCTCCCAGTTCAGCTCCATGAGAGCTCCCTTCCAGAAAGGTCCCAGACATCCATATATCGCATGTTAGCAGGTATAAATTAGAAATCACCGCTGCAGCGAGCAGTGAGGTCACGCTCAGATTCACACATCCTCGCTGACACGTTTATATTTCTGCACGATGAACGGCCACATCACCTGACCTCAGGCCTTCGCCGAGCTAACACGTCGGTGCCCGTAGCGGTCATTGAACTCATCATTCAGCCAGCAGGAAAAAACCCCGGTTAAAAACTGTTGGAGAAACAGTGTTAGTGTTGAATTATCGGTTTCTTATTTTCCTGAAGAAAGTACTGATCCTGGCGGGGACATGAACGTCCCACCGTGACGGAGCTGCTCTGGTGTCCGTGGTACTTAGCAGCTCTGATGGTGTGATGCTGCCGTGTGAATGGACTCAGACGGAGAGCCGGCGGCGTCAAATTGTTTTAGAGACTCCGGGGACGAAGACGGTCGCTGCTGCAGTCCTCCATTATCAGCAAGTCCACCGAGGTTACTGCACCTCCTCCTCCCTCACACAGCCTCCTCCTCCCTCACCTCCTCCTCCTCTGTCCCCTCACACAACCTCCTCCTCCCTCACACAGCCTCCTCCTCCCTCACCTCCTCCTCCTCTGTCCCCTCACACAACCTCCTCCTCCCTCACACAACCTCCTCCTCCCTCACCTCCTCCTCCTCTGTCCCCTCACACAACCTCCTCCTCCCTCACCTCCTCCTCCTCTGTCCCCTCACACTACCTCCTCCTCCCTCACCTCCTCCCTCACCTCCTCCTTCCTCACACAGCCTCCTCCTCCCTCACCTCCTCCTCCTCCCTCACCTCCTCCTCCCTCCACCTTCAGCCTCCTTCCACCCGTCTATTCTTTTTATTTTGTCCTCATCACTTCTACCTCTGAAGAGTCTTCGTCCTGTCTCTACGTTCCCGTCGCAGATTCAGGACGAATATCTCATCTACGATTTAAAACCTCTGGATCTCGTCCTCTTTGGCTTTGAGGAAAAAGTTCCTCCTCGACTTCAACGTCACTGAACCCAAAAGTCTTCTGTACGTTGTTGACGTAAAGGACGCTATCGTCCTGTCTTCATGCTCGGTGTGAGATCCCAGCTGAGCATCGCTAACGACCAACATTCGTCCTCACTGAGTTTGGACAGTTGCTAAAAGGTTGTCCTCTTTCCGGGTCGGGTCCTCTGTGGATACAGCTTTAAACAAATACAAAGGGTCACAAAGCACCACAATTTTTTTATAAATGTACATTAATGGATATACTTTTACGTTGCCATGACAACATTGCTCTGGGGGCTCAGAAGTACAGCAGCAAATTACATTTTTACTTCTGAATGAATAACTGCAACCTCAAGACTGGAAATAATCAATAAACATGATGCAATTTAAAGCTGTTCTGAATATTCTCAACTGCAGGGAGGAGTTTTCTAATTGAAGAAAAGACCAAAAAACACCAACAGCTCTTCACTGACAACATTCATGTTTTCTTAAATTTTCTTTTCAATGGATTTTCTTTCCCTGAAGCACGGGGAGTTTTAATCCAAACAGGTTTACAGATGAGGCAGCCAGAAAGAAACTGTGTATTAAATATTGATCTGGAAGCCCTTACAAAGAAAACTATAATCCTGCATGGTGGTTACTGTTGGTTTAAAACTACAGGAAAGGACCACGCACACATATTTTCACAAGTAGCTCTGAAGATTGCAATATGCACTGAAGAAAAAAAAATCTGTTTCCCTCAGATTAAACCAACAACTTAATCGGTTGCTCGCCTTCCAGCCCCGAGGAGGAGAGCGGTTTTCCCTCCGGGGGTGTGTGGTAATGGATGAGTACGAGGATCCAGCCCGAGAGGTGGAAGCTCGCCCAGAACAGCACAGCTTTGAGGGAGGAAGACAGAATGACAGAAACATGGGTTTGGAGGCCATCCAGTGTGTATGAATGCGTACGCATGACTGAGCTCGTCCCGTGTGTGAAGTCGGTGAAGCGTCTTGGCTGCGAGTCGGCATCGCTGCAGACCGGCGGCTGCTGCAGCGCGACATCTCCGTCCAGAAATCGACCTCCCGGCTGCACTGTGTGGTGCCGAAGTCGTCCCGGTCCGACGTCTTCCTTCCTGCTGCTCCGTCCGGGGTGCCAAAGTCATCATGGTCCAATACGGGCCTTCTGGATGCTGCATCCAACGCCGAGCATATCAAACCAACACTCAGCTCTTCAGAGAC
>NW_027185412.1:649951-654951 GCF_022577435.1 Embiotoca jacksoni
ATTTCTACTCTGAACGGAAACTCAGAAGAAATAAGAAATAATACGGCGCTGCAGATGGTTGGAGGGAGTGCTCCGAGCCCACAGGGTGGAGAGACACGACCCAAAAGCAGGAGCTTTAAGGCAAACATGAAGGATGATGCACAAAATTAGGAGCTTACAACCAAAATGTAAAAGAAACCAGAGGACGGGTCGGATCTGAGTCCACAAAACCCCGAGGAGGGACCGACATGGAGCTGGAACGAGAAGCCAAAACCACGAGAACTGAAATAATCACGAATTGACGACAAAAGAAGGAGCAGGATACGGATACGCTGCGAGAGAGGAGGACAACGTGGGACAGGTGTAATTTCCAGATTGTATCCAGATTGATTTTTTTAAAGTACAAAATGTGATTCCAGTCAAATTTCTACAGAACGCGCCACAATGGTGACATCATTTTCAGAGAGACAGAGTGAGCGAGATCTTTGCTTCCTGCATGTTGCAGGTGCATAAATAACATGTGATGTGTAACGGGTACGTGTTCAACGAGCAGCGAACACGTACGAAACCCATCATGTGTGTGTTTGTTGTGTCAAACATGGATCACTGAGTTTGTATTTTTAATTAACTGAGATTTTCAATCCACTTTGCACCTTTTATTCAGAACTGTTGAAGGTCTGAATACGACGTGTTGACCGAGCGACACGCACAATCAGATGAGATAAAAGCAGACAAAAGAAACGTACTGATTTATCATCTTACTGCTTTCTAACAAGTACAGTGATGTGTGTGTGTGTGTGTGTGTGTGTGTGAGTGTGTGTGTGTGTGTGTGTGAGATTGCCAACTACACGATTCAGTAGAGAGAAACGGTCTTATGGCTTCGAGCACTGACACCAGATTTGTGGATCCTTTAAAAGTGCATTTTTATAGTTCAAAGATTCACCTTCACGAACAGTTCATGAAAGCTAAACTTATAAATGAAAAATATTTATTTCACAAAATGCCCGATTCTTCTTCCAGTTATTTTGAAAACACAAAAGTGCAGAGAGGTTTTTACACGCTGATCAAATCTTTTTCTGTATTAATGTTCGTCACGCTGTTTGACCATCCAGTTCTGCTTTTTTCCGCCGCTTGTATTTGATTCCTTTTCACATCAGAAATCCTTTATTTCCCATGTCTGGGGCTGATTATGCAGAAAGTTGCCAGATCTTCACGAGGAACCGTTGAAAAGAAATTCCTTGAGTTTTTAAGCACAAAAAGTCATTTCCACCACGATCCTCTTAATGTCTGTCTGATGGATTAATTGGAGCTAAATACAATAATAAGAAGTCTGTGTTGTGCTTTAAGGCAAAGCGTGAGTCAGTCGGATTAATTTTATAAATATTTTTCTCATCTTGAACAGCTGAAACCCCCCCGTCACATTCACTGCCGGAGTGCTTCAAACATGAAAACAAAGATGATGGATCAGACTTGTGATGCTGGAACATATTAGGAAGAGAGAAAAAGTCACAGGAAGAATAGTTTTATGTGCTTTTTTCTATGAGTCCATGCAGAGTATATAACTCTGTGTGTGTGTGTGTGTGTGTGTGTGTGTGTGTGTGTGTGTGTGTGTGTGTGTGTGTGTGTGTGTGTGTGTGTGTGTGTGTGTGTGTGTGTGTGTGCAGAGCCGGTGGGAGTTTTTGAGGTTGGAAGCTGTCACTGCTTGACATGACAGCGCTGTGATAACTACTAATGAGGACACAGGAGAGAACATGTTATTAGACTCAAAATAAACACATCAAAACACACACACACACTCTACAGACAAAATAAAGCCATAAAATTAAATAAAAATTAAATAAAAATTAAATACTTGCACACCTTTTTATTAAAAACAACCGAGCAAAGGTTAAAGAAGCAAGCAGATAACGGAGCGGATAATATCAGTGGACACATGAATTCAACTTCCACCCACGTGCTGGTTGAGCTTTGATTCAGGATAAGTTCGTTACGTAACCTAAAACAGCTCCTCTTTGACTTGGCCTCCACGCGGGGAATCAGGGAGCAGTAGCTGCTGCTTTCTGTCCAGCTTTTCTCTGTTATAGAAAAATATCCTCGTTCAAATGCAAGTTGGAGTTTGAGAGTCAAAATGAGAGAAGGAAATGTCTGGAAAGCAGCTCGAAGGAGGCTCGTACTCTCCGGAGAGCAGTGAGGGAAAGAAAACCACTTTAAAAGTGTAAAAATGTATGTTCCTTTTTGAAAGTGCTTCATCGAAGTCATATATCACAGACTGGATATAAAAGTGTTCGTAGCTTCCGGCTCTGAAAAATGGTTCAGATGCCAAACTGCCTTAAGCTGCAATACCACCGACTGCCACTAGAGGTCAGATCCGAACTGCTCCGAACTAGCAAGGTTACGGATATAATTGGTTCCTTTTTTAACCACTTTATTTCACTTTAATTGGTTTGTTTCTTTGAGTGGACACCGTGAGAGCAGCTCAGATCGAATCTGTAAACTCAAGGTTAAATACAGCTGGAGAGTCAACGAGAACAGAATACAGCGGAACAGAGATTATAAAAGAAAAAAGATGAACCACATTGATGAAATTAGCATCAATTTCTGCAGCATCTCATCCAGAACTAATGGAACGTGTTTAATTTAACATGGAGAAGCAGGAGCCACATTAACGGCTTCATGAGGCTAATGAGGGATTGAATAACACAGTAAAGACAACTCTGGTCCCATGATTAATGTGTCTCTGTAAACCCCCGCTATCAGGCTGAGAAGGGTCACACATGCTGCTTGAAAAACATAATAAAATGAATTATTTACGACAAAATACACAAACAAACCACCCTTACAGAAAGAAACACATCAGTTTCCTGTTTTTTTTCACATGTATGACACATTTTTCAACACGTTGCAGCATCGACTGTAACATGGAGAAATATGTTCACGTGATCAGCTGAGTTTGCTTTATTTTATGTGTAAATAAAATAAATGTAATTTTTATTTTTTTTTTCCTTTCTGCATGAAACCGTGTTCTGGGTGTTTGTAAGAGATTTACACAAAAACTGCAGGTGTAAATGTGAAAAATGAAAACAGCAGAAGAACTAAAATGATCCCTGAAACCAAGTGTGAACGGTTCAAGA
Organism: Embiotoca jacksoni; assembly: GCF_022577435.1. NCBI lineage: Eukaryota > Metazoa > Chordata > Actinopteri > Embiotocidae > Embiotoca > Embiotoca jacksoni. The sequence continues at coordinate 653,062 of NW_027185412.1, forward strand.
TGACAAACAAACAAACAAACAAACAAACAAACGAACGAACGTCGGCCAACATGAACAATGAGGTCAGAGACTAAACACACATGGTGTAATGGGATGATCGGGTACAGCTGTGACAGGCGTACGTAGGACTGCAGGTGGGGAAGAGAATAAAAGAGGGACCATCATCTGCCGAATCTTTGACATCAATAAAACAGACAACAAACAAAGACGTGACTGGCCATCAAAATGATGAAAAACCTGCTGACTGAGGAGAATTGCTCCTGGGAACGATTTCGTTCAACAAAACATTGGAATTATTTTATTTCTAACCCAATTATTACTTGTGGAAAACATTATTCACTTTGGATTTGATGAGAGAAGTTGAATGGGAGTCTATGGAGCCGGAGGCTTTTTGGAGCCGACCTCTAGTGGCACTCGCTGGTATTGCAGCTGAAGACACTTCTGGATCAGAACCATTTTACAGACCTGAAGCTACGAACTCTTTTATATGGTTTCAGCTCGTTGTTTCACTCTCAACTATCATATCAGCCTGACACAGTTAGAAAGTTCCCGTGAACATAATGGAGACTTTAGTAGCTAAGCCAGATATTTTTCCAGATATTTTTCCTTCAGGGGTCGGCAGTGACCAAAAACAGCGAAAAGTGAGAGAATGTCGGACTTCTGGTTCACCGGGAATAAAACTCCAAAGTAAAAACTTAACTGGACATTATGTTTCTCAAACCTGAACCACGACCTGAAGCAGAAAATGTCAGTCTTCCAGCGTGCAGCGCAGAGCTGTCCGTCATCGCCACACCTGACATTCTTTTCTTAACTGAACAGGTGAGCCGCTGAGACTGACACTCAGGCTGATAGTTCACCCCACACCTCCCCTTCCCTCCGTGTCCCCCGTCATCATCTCCAGTCATCTCCAGTATTGTCTGCAGTGCTCAACATTTGTTTACACCATATGGTGGAACAATGGACTGCTGGGTGTGTGACAGAGAGGATTATTTCTCCTCTGAAGATGTTTAAGATTGCTGCTAAACAGCGATGTGAGAGCGAGCGATGAGTCGAGAGATTGAATATGCAGAGAACAGATGGAGGGAAGAACAAAAGAGGAGAAAAAACAGAGTCGTCAGCAGCGTAATGAAAAGCAGCATAAAGATTCGAATGTGAGACACGCAGAAGCTGCATTCATGTTTACACCCTATAAACAGGCTTTACACATCATTAATCTTCATTCCAGCTTGACACTTATATTTCCATGACTGTAAAGATAAATAAAGGAACTGGTGGTTTCCCATGGCACGTGGGAACACGGCTGTAATTTGAAAACCTTCGGGTCTGTGTATAGGATTTAAATGCAAATCTGGACTTCTATTTGTCATCTTGTTTCTAGTATATCAAAGAATACGTGTCTATAAATGTATGCAAATGTATGCCAAAACTGGAGCATAAATATATAAACATTGCATAAATAGGTTTACGCCTGTTCACATTTTTATTCAGTCATGATCAGTCAGTCTAAAAAGTGTTGTGGAACATCTTCTGAGAAAAAGACTCCATCCAACCATCCCTCAACCGCCTCCTTCAGCCGCAGATATGCTCGTTTCAAACTACTTGTTGACGTGTGCACATGTTGGCAGCGTCACGTGTGCTGCGTCTGTTTTGGAGAGTTGGTTCTGTGTCTGCAAGATGCAATAAACACATGACCTGCAGGGGCAGTATGGAGGAACAGGCACCAGCAAAACCAACAGAAGACACGTCTGAGGCCGTTACGTCCAGCGGAGACAGAATCAGCAAAGTAGTGACCCCCCCTCGATTGTCTCCATCTTTATTGTTGACATCGGACACATTGAGACGTTCTGATGACGTCCTTGTTTCTCTGGTGCGCCCTCTAGTGGAGTCCCC